>NC_092028.1:22393267-22693267 GCF_042242105.1 Pempheris klunzingeri | reverse complement strand
GACAGTTAAAGTCAGTGAGTGAAACCAGTAAAAATTGGCACAATTGCACATCTTTAAATGAAAAAGCTGAAGGAAAATATAAATAAACAACAGCCAATATGTTCAGGTTTGTGGACCTATAATCTTTGCCTCTTATCTTTGAATATAATCCTGCAGAGGTATCACAGAGGGGCTAAACTGTGTCAGAGTAGTCCAGCCACTTGATTTTAGGTGGTGAGTTTAAGTTAATGATGAAAAAATTAAATCCTCTCATCATTGTGTAATGACTCAACTGCTCTTTGAGGTGATCCTCTCACATTCCCTGAAAAAAACCACCATGCAGATGCACCTTCTTTCACGTTTCATGAGAAAGAGGAACGTGGGTCACATGAAAACTCATATCTTAAATCACCCCTCACCCATATGATGTCAGTGAACACCTTTGTTTTAACTGAATTCTTGTGGCTTCTTTGGGGAACTGACTTCACTCGTGTGAAACCAAACATACATGTCCCCTACAGTTTGCCAGATTGTCTTCTTGAGACTTTCTTTATTTGATCCCCCATAGGGGGAAATTTTCTTGTTACAGCAGCAACAATATAAACAGGGAGAGTGGAAAAAAAAAAACAAAGCAATAGAAAAGGCAAAAATAGCAAATATAAATATAAATATATGGTTGTGATGAAATGAAATAAATATTTACACCATAGGATATTTACACATTTTCTGAGGTGGAAGAAGACAGAAAAATGTCACTTTGCAGTAAATTGTATTTTTTGTGATGCTTATAATGCTCAGTCTGTGTTGGTACAGTGTGAGATGAAATTTGAATAATTATATAATAACTAATACTCTCAAGACACTTCTTCATAACACTTGTTATGAATTGGCACCATATAAATAAAGATTGATTGATTGGTTTCTGATGCTCCGTCCCCTGATGTATAAACAGACAAAACACCAGACTAATTATTGAAGCAGTTTATCTAGTACAGTGTTGGTGATGAAAATAAACAAACAGTTGTTGTGTCGTTGTTTGAACATTTTTCAAATCTTGACGGCGCTATCTGTGCTTTCTATCTGCAAGAGCAATATCTTAGGTCTTGGAAACAGAAACCAGCTTTCTTGTTAAGAACATGTCTGAGTCATTAGTTTCAAAGGACCAGAGCTATGCCAAACTTCAGGCTTGTGTCTATATTCTGCCTCGCACACTGCACCGTACTGTACCGTACTGTACTGTGCTACACAGTATTGTGCAGTGTCGCTGAAGAACTAACCACTGACCCTGATCATGCAACAGTATCTAAAAGTTATGCAAGAGGCTTAAACAAAGACTTCAGTTGGTCATTTAATATGGATGCTAGAGGAAACAGCTCTGCGCTGGCTCTATTGAGTGTCTGGTTATTGTTAGAGAACAGTCTCCCTCCCAGGAACACTGTTTCTCCAGGGAACAGTGTAGCCTGCTGTTGGTAAGAGGAGAATGCTCGCTCAACCTACCATGTGGATGGGGAATAGTTGGCTCTGCAAGCAGCTGAGGATTAATAAGAGCATATTGATCAGATTGCATTGTTCTCCTCAGAAATGTAATATGATGGAACCTATAAAAAGTTCTGACGAATAAAACCTACCTACAATAGCTTTATTCAACGGCAAAGATAATGAAGTGTGATTTTTCTATTGTTCCTTGTGAATGCAAGTGGGACAAAACCTCAGCCAAAGATCATTAATTCCTATCTATTTAGGGAGCTGACAGCTGTTCGTGTCGCCCTGTATTTCTCAGTGGAGGCGTCGTGTTTAGTTGAACAGGAAGTAACTGTGCTGAACAGGCGGCCTCTCGTGAGCCTGTCACCATTTTCAGAGAAAATCTGACATTTAGCTATTTCTCTGTGAGAGTTACTGCTTCAAGCCATGTGGCACAGTTTTTTTTGGTTTTTATTAAACAATTATTTTATTATTAACTATCAGTGTGTGTCTTACCGGAGACGTTTATGGGGCTTACTGCTTGACTTATGTTATCAACCCTGTCTCTGTCTGTGTAGGTTTTAGGTGTATGTCAGGATGGCTCAGTGGAACCAGTTACAGCAGCTGGAGACCAGGTATCTGGAGCAGCTCTACCACTTGTACAGTGACAGCTTCCCCATGGAGCTGCGGCAGTTCCTTGCCCCCTGGATTGAAAGTCAAGACTGGTGAGAAATAATGTCTGATCTCTTTTATGAAAACGCATTTTGTTCCTCCTGTTTGTGCCATTACATCCCTTTTATCCTCCACTCCCTCCACTCTGGCATTTGGCCACTCACCATGACTTGCTGATATTTTGTCACATGGACAGCTGTTGTATTTTACCAATCACTGCAACCTGCTTCCTTATCATACCTTTTTCTTCCCTTATGACACTTCTACAGGGATCTCAGGCCTACTATGTTTCACACTGCACCTGAACAATTCTGTTTAGAGTAACACGTTTTTCTCTCTTTTGAGAGCCAAATTAAAATAGCAGTTATACTTTTATACTTTCAGTCATATTTTTCTGTGGGATTGTTTAATGGCATATCTTAAAACCTGCTCTAAAGGTTTCGATTACAATTTTCGGAGGGTTAGGCCAAAGGCCAAGGAACAAGTGATTAGTTTTAGTGCAGATAGCCACACCATCTGGCATCCAGCATTTAGGCATTGTCCACAGAACGTGGCAACCATCAACCGATCAGCATGATTTTTTATTAATGTATTTTGATGTAGACCCAGATTCAGGTGCAGAATGGTCATAAGGAAGAAAAATTAAGATTTCCTTCATGTTGGATACAGGATGTTTTGATGAAATCCAAAAACCAGTTGTGAAGGCGGCATGAACAGTGGATATAGGGATGAGTTTGAATAACTTGAAACTGAAATAATTATATCCTGATAATCTTCTGCTTTATAAGGGCTTACGCTGCCAACAAGGAGTCACACGCCACACTGGTGTTTCACAACCTCTTGGGAGAAATAGACCAGCAGTACAGCCGTTTCCTGCAGGAGAATAATGTGCTCTACCAGCATAACCTGCGCAGGATTAAACAGCATCTGCAGAGCAAATACTTGGAGAAGCCAATGGATATTGCCCGCATTGTTGCCCGCTGCCTGTGGGAGGAGCAGCGGCTGCTGCAGACTGCCACCTCTGCTACACAGGTAGAGAAGATCTACACTAACCAAGCTGTAGCATTCATATTACATTAAAGAGCTCACTTCATGAATTTTTGGTGGTACAATAGTGAGGGGTCAATCAGTAAGAGATGCGTCTCTACAGGCACAGCTGCTTCAGAAATGCCATGGCAAAGCGCATCAAGCAACAGATAACTAGTTAGCTATCATATACTATCGTATCAGCATGGTAAACAGCATTATACTCACCAGTGAGAATCACTTGGTTGCTCACATAACTCTCTGCCTGCGTTGGTTGTTAAGTATTTGAATAATGAGATGAACCTGAATTGTATAGTTCATTCTAATTAAATCATGTTACTCACCCACATCTACTGGCTTCACAACAGGCTGTAATGTAAAGCCCGCCTCATACTTGATTTGATTGGCTGCCTGGACCAAGTGTGACATTAACAAGCGACTCTGTACCCTCTGCTGACAAGTTGACAACATTTTATGCACATCTAAAAAAAAAAAAACACTAGAAAATCGTGACACCTAATGCAAGAGAGAAGCAAACGCAAGGCGTGCAGCAACCTTTTTTCTTTTAAACCAAATCACACAGACATTTTAACCAGAAAGCAAGTAATTAGTGAGTCCAGGCAATGGTTCTACATAGTTTGTTTTGTTCTTTTGAAGGATGGACAGGCAGCTCATCCCACTGGGACAGTAGTGACAGAGAAGCAGCAGATCCTGGAGCACAACCTTCAAGACATCAGGAAGCGTGTGCAGGTTAGTTTCATTAAGAGAATCACTGATGAAGTATTTGAATATGCAGTACAAAGAACCCTGAACAGCACCAAACTTTGACAGCAGTTGTCTTGTCACAACTATATAATTCACAATATGTTTTTCTTTAGGATATGGAGCAGAAGATGAAAATGCTGGAGAACTTGCAGGATGACTTTGACTTCAATTACAAGACATTGAAAAGCCAAGGAGGTATATTCTAATGAATAATTTCTCAACTTCAGCAGTGGCATTGATTTGTTGGAAGCATTTTAACTCAGTCTACGATGAACATTTATTGTTTGATATAGATCAAATGAATCAGATGTGTTTTCTGACCCATCACATGTCCACCCCCTGTTCAGAGTTGTCCCAGGACCTAAATGGGAACACCCAAGCAGCTGCTACCAGACAGAAGATGGCTCAGCTGGAGCAGATGCTGAGCGCCCTGGACCAGCTCAGGAGGGTGGGTGTCTACTATTACTGTGTTGTGAGTTAAGCCAGAATGTGTGAGAAAGAAATGTGACAGTTAAGATTGTCTCGAGTGCCTGAAGTGAAACCAAGAAGGTACTTGTTAATAATATGTGAAAAAAGCATCATTATTAAGAGTAGTCTGCACACCTGTACATTTGAGATGTGCAAAAGTCTTTTGAGTGTCAAATATAAATTGGCTTTATTTAGTTACAACCGAATAGATCATCACCTCTAGTTTCATGGAGCTGTGCTACAGGGCCTCACCCAGCTTGGGGTTGTTGATTCGCACAAACAGCAAAAGACACTCCACCATTGTAGTTGTCTGCCAGTACCGCTGTGAAACCAGATGCTGTCCTCCATACTGCTTTTTTACATGCTGGGCTGTCAGTTTTGACTTTATGTGAAATTTTCTGGATTGATTAACGGCACAAAACTAGAGGAGGAATCTTTGTTTTTTGTTTTTTTTAAAAAAGAGTTGCATTGTCTTTGCAAAAGGAGAAAAGGAGAAGTGTGTTGTTTGAGAAAAAATGATGTACGTTAATAATAGCTGTACCAATTAATTTGACAATTATTAATAGATAGTAGAACAGTGTAGGACGTGTAACACCTTTTTAAAGTTACAGATTGTTCTGAATACTTGGGTCTTCCACCTGAATGTTAGCACAGCCATCGTTTGAATCCCGAACACGAGCTTTAGCCCTCAGAAAGGTGATCATTGACTATGTTTAACGCATGCTGTCCTTGTTATCTTTTAGCAAATTGTGACAGAGATGGGAGGCTTGCTGACCGCCATGGATTACGTCCAGAAGAACCTGACAGATGAAGAACTTGCAGATTGGAAGAGAAGACAGCAAATTGCCTGTATTGGAGGTCCACCTAACATCTGCCTGGATCGCCTCGAAACATGGTAACAAGGAATGCAAAAGTCAAGCAATATCTTAAATCAGTTGTCTACCACATTAATGACCAATGATTGATTAATATTAAATAACAAAAAGTGTTTTTTTTGTTGATACACTGGTGGTTTTTGTAGGTGCATCAGTTATTAGATTCATGCTCCCATTCTGCTTTAACCACATGAGAAAATCTTTTCCTTTCCTGCTGCATAGGTCTTTCTTTTTCCTGCATAAATAATTTTTCTTTTAATGTTTATTTTGATGAAAGCAGGCCTATAGGATAGGATATAATGAAACATAATCAAATGAAAAATATCTTGTGACCACCAATGGTCAAGATGCGGCTACAACCTGTAGCGCCGTAATGTTTCTTAATCCCTAAATCATCAAGAATCATGAGAAGAAGCATGATTATGATCACTGTATAAAGCGAGTATTCATAAGTTGACTCACTGGCTGACTTTGGTGTCGACATTGCTCTACTTATCATTTATCTATGCAAACATCAAGCTGTAACATGCTGACAACCAGGGAAATGATTCATCAAGCAGTTTAACCTCAACTTTTGCAACCAGGATAACATCATTGGCTGAGTCCCAGCTCCAGATTCGTCAGCAGATCAAGAAGCTGGAGGAGCTTCAGCAGAAGGTGTCCTACAAAGGAGACCCCATCATCCAGCACCGGCCTGCCCTGGAGGAGAAGATCGTGGACTTGTTCAGAAACCTAATGAAGAGGTACTGCATGTGACAGATCTTCACTGTGCAACTGAGCTCCTTTGTACCAAAGGTCTCATTTAGTTGTTTCGCTTCGATTGAAGCTCTGTTCAGATTATCTTCTTCCCCTTTTGTACAAAGGAGTTCAGTTGATCAATACCACAAATTTGCTTAAATGTGGTTGCCAATGATGTGCAGAATCTTAAATCTTCTTTGCTTTAAATGTTATAGCTTCTTATGTTCTTAAATGTTTCTGAATCCTCAAACTTTATCGTTATTTACAGTTTTTTTTTGTGAAAATATTAGAGATTCTCATGACTTTTGGACCCCACTGTGTGTTTGTAGTGTGTGTGTGATGACACCTGAGCCATCCCTGTTCTCTAATGGAAGACCGTGAGATGCGCTTAATAGCTGCAAACCATTAGTAACAAGACCTTTGATCTAATATTCTCTTCACCAGATGTTGATTGATTTACTAGAATTTCCTCTGAAACTCGATACACTCTTGTCTTCCAGTGCTTTTGTGGTTGAAAGACAGCCTTGTATGCCCATGCATCCAGACAGGCCTCTGGTCATAAAAACTGGAGTGCAGTTCACAAATAAAGTCAGGTAAGACGCTGGCTGTAACGCTGTATCAGAAACAACATATGCAGTTTTTTCATTCAACATTGTATGTCCCATATGAGAGAGAGAGACATCTTTTTATATGAACTTTGTGGACAACGTTTCGTTTTTCTTTGTGTTGCAGGTTACTGGTGAAGTTTCCTGAACTCAATTACCAGTTGAAAATAAAAGTTTGCATTGACAAGTGAGTTCTTGTTAATCTGAGCTTTAACATTTCTATGAAGTTTTGATCAGTAAGACACTGATTTGATTGAAGACATTAGCAGAGGTTACTACTTTACTGATTATTACTGTGTGTTTTTCAGGGAATCTGGAGATGTGGCTGCAATTCGAGGGTAAGACTTTAAGAACAGGAGAGTTCTCTAAAACAACGTACAATAAACTCAGTCTCACTTTCTGCTGCTCCTTTATTTATTTTAGGTCACGAAAGTTTAACATCCTCGGCACCAACACAAAAGTTATGAACATGGAGGAATCCAACAATGGCAGCCTGTCAGCAGAGTTTAAACACTTGGTGAGTTATAGAGGTAAAACTCTTACTGGTTGATGAAGTTCTCTGATAAAAGCCTTCAGTTCAGCACTTAACTTCCTGTTTGTTGCAGACCCTAAGAGAACAGAGATGTGGAAATGGTGGCCGGACCAACAGTGATGTGAGTACTGTTTCCAACACTTTGTGGGATAGTGCAATTTAATGCTCAAATTATAATTAAGATGCCTATATTCTGTGTGTAGGGATGATAAGTTCTGGTTTAACCTCCTTTGATACACATGGACAGTCCGTGCAGTTTATTTTTTGAATGATCTGCCTCCTCTAGGCCTCTTTGATTGTCACGGAGGAGCTCCATCTCATCACTTTTGAGACGGAAGTCTATCACCAAGGCCTGAAGATTGATCTGGAGGTCAGTATCGTGCATCTGTGTCACATGGTTGTTCGACACCCGATTACAGAGCGTGTCACCGGGCAAATGAATCATCTCCGACACCACAGCCGTGAAATGATAAAGACTAACATCCTCTATCTACACACTTACAGCCCACACCCAAGTTAAGGCAGCGCAACTGACACTGAATATTTCTGCTGAAGCAAAGTTTTAGTTTCATTGTAAAACAAAAGTCTCCCTCATCTATCTCGGATAATATTTGTTTGCATTATTAGTAGAGCTGCAACGATCAATTGATTAACCGATTAGTTGTCATGTCTTAATCTATAACTGTTTTAATAATCAACGGATGGTTTTGAGTCATTTTCCCAAGAAATAATCGCCTGACGTCAACTTTTCAAATGTCATAATTTTCTCTTTCAAAATAAGTCATTTGACGACACAAAACATTGGTCAACAATGATCAGCATTTTCTGAAATTTAGCGACTAAGCAACTAATCAATCAGTTAAATGATAATGAAAACAATTGTTAGTTTCAGCCCTGATTATTAGTCAGAAGATGCTGCTACTGCTTATTACTTGACATTTCCTAGTTCAGTGGTACCTTCAGCCGCACTATAGATTCATCCTCTGTGGCCTTCACACAACACATTTAATAGATTTAATAGATTTCCATTTGAATTTCATGTTTTTCATTATTGTACCATTTTTTCACACTCTCAGATCAAACCCTCATCACTGGGTTTGTATGAGTTGCTGGACAAAGGACAACCCTTTTTACACTAGAACATCCCAGAGGTGTGGACTCGAGTCACATGACTTGGACTCGAGTCAGACTCGAGTCATGAATTTGATGACTTTAGACTCGACTTGACAAAATGTAAAGAGACCTGCAACTCGACTTGGACTTTAACATCAGTAACTCGTGACTTCACTTGGACTTGACCCTTTTGACTTGAAAAGACTTGCTACTTTCCCCAAACCCAAAGATAAAAAAGGTTTGAATAAATACAGATGTTGTAGCATACATGATCTGTGTAAATATTATTTCTCTGTTGTTAAAAGGACTCGAAAGGACTTGAAACTCAAATGGTAGGACTTGGGTCTTGACTTGAGACTTGTCAGTCTTGACTTGGGACTCGAGGGCAAAGACTTGAGACTTACTTGTGACTTGCAAAACAATGACTTGGTCCCACCTCTGGAACATCCTGCACTAACATCAGCAGCATGCCCTCTAGGTGTCAGAGCAGTAATGATGATTAGACCTCTTTCGGAGACGGAGACATTTTCACATGATTGTACAAGAGTAAATGTCAGCAAGGAATAAAAAAGAGAAGATACTGACACACATTTTTCTTCCTCTTGTGCAGACTCATTCCCTGCCCGTGGTAGTGATTTCAAACATCTGCCAGATGCCCAATGCCTGGGCTTCCATCCTGTGGTACAACATGCTCACCAACCACCCAAAGGTAAGACAGCACCCTCTGGTGGAAAGGGGCTGAAAGCTTCCGGGGTGAGAGTGTTTACACAGTTTACAGTCGTGCATGTGTTTGTGGTGAATCAAATCATGTTTTTAATCTATCTGGGCCTATCTGTGTCTGTACAGAATGTGAACTTCTTCACCAAGCCTCCCGTGGGGACATGGGACCAGGTAGCTGAGGTTCTGAGCTGGCAGTTTTCCTCCACCACCAAGAGAGGCCTGACCATCGAGCAGCTCACCACACTGGCTGAGAAATTACTAGGTGAGCTGTCATGTCGAACGTCTCCAAAAACTATGTGGTAAATGTTGAACATATACTCATCTGTGATATTATTCTTCTTCATCCAGGGCCTTGTGTCAACTACTCCGGCTGTCAGATTACTTGGGCCAAGTTTTGTAAGGTACTTCACCTACCAGCCACATATGGCCATATGGTTCACTCCGTCATCTTGCCATTGTATTGTGAGTTATTTTTCTCCTTCCTCTTCGCAGGAAAACATGGCTGGTAAAGGTTTCTCCTTCTGGGTGTGGCTGGACAACATCATTGACCTGGTGAAGAAATATATCCTGGCACTGTGGAATGAAGGGTGAGAGGTCGTCCTTTGTTTACAGGTCCCCGAGCAGTCGCTGGAAGTACCTGTTAGCTGGGTTACATATCACAGAAATTGTTCTGACACGCAATAGTCAACAGTTTTAAAATAGACTTCAAAATAGACCTAGCCATATGACTTCCTGTTGTTTTTGCACAGGTATATCATGGGATTTATCAGTAAGGAGAGGGAGAGGGCCATTCTTAGTCCAAAACCTCCGGGCACCTTCCTGCTGCGCTTCAGTGAGAGCAGCAAGGAGGGGGGCATTACATTTACATGGGTAGAGAAAGACATCAGTGGTGAGTGGGGGTTTTGACTTTTTGTTACACATTTCCAGGATTTATTGTATTTTCTGTTGTGACACTTGATTGTTCTTGAATGTTTGTAGGAAAAACCCAGATCCAGTCGGTGGAGCCCTACACCAAGCAGCAGCTCAACAGCATGTCTTTCGCCGACATCATCATGGGCTACAAGATTATGGATGCCACCAACATCCTGGTTTCACCTCTGGTCTACCTCTACCCTGAAATCCCCAAAGAGGAAGCTTTTGGGAAGTACTGCAGGCCAGAAGCAGCTCCTGAACCAGAGATGGGAGACTCTACGAGCAGTACGTCGCAGCCTTCTTCTACACACTGTCAATGCAGTTTAACAGGAACAACACCTATTGTTACGTGTGCGTGTTATTTTATTCATTTAACATTTTGTTTTCTCAACAGCTACTCAGCCATATCTGAAGACAAAGTTCATCTGCGTTACCCCGTAAGTATCTGTCACTCCTCCCTCATCTTTAGTCTTTATTATCTACGGGCAGATCTCATGCCACCCTGTCACCTCCCCTTATTCTGGCCCTTATCACTAGCTGTTGGTGTCTGTTTTTATACATATGAGATGTATCTCAGAATAATCCTGCTGATGTCTGCATTTCCTTTTCTTAAACGTTTGGGTGGCAAGTGTTGCCAAATCTTCAAAGAAAAGAGAACAAGCTGTTTTTACTCTGAGTGTGAGTCATTCCTGTTAGTGGAGGGACCATCACCCTGTTCAAGTGTTGGGAACCAAGATATGTGCAGATCATGTGTAGATTCACTTCAGACAGATTGTAGTTCACATCTTGCATCAGGCGGTGTCTTCCCCTGGCGTTTCTGATGGGAATTCATTTCAATGCTCATTATGAAATAAACCATGTGAAACACTTTGTGTTAAGGTTTGCATTCAAAATCAAAACAGTAAAGACCATCGTCCATTCTGAGCTCTGAGCAAGCAAACTAACCCACTCAAGATGATATCTCTGGTCATTTTTAAACCTGAGCCCCTTACATATTTTGGCCAGTAGATCACCTCCATCAGAAGCTGAGAATGGGCAGCGAATGAGCGACAATGGTTGTAATGTAATCCTTTGGGGAAGATCACAGTAGGTCCACTAAAAGTGCTTGTTTGATCCACTGACAGGCTCAGAGTGTTATTCTAAGTGTGTGACAGCATTATGGAAAGGATCCCTACAGAGAGAGACCTGGAAGATCATTATTGTTTAACCACAAACAGCCGTTACATTACTTAGTTTAAAGCTGCCAGACTCCCTTAACAAAAACACTAATTTTACATGAGAGTTGTTGGTATACCGCTGTCTAAATAAGTTAGTTTGTTTGTGTTATTTTGTGACTTTGGTGTCTTAATGGCTTAGTTGGATCCAGTACAGTACTCTTGTGACACATATTAACACAGACAAACTAACCAATTGAGACCGCAGTAGATCAGTCACTCCTGTGTTATGCAAGGTAAAAATTATGATTTTGTCAATGGAATCTGGTGGCCTTGAATAGAACGCTATAACGGCTGTTTGTGGTTAAACCAAAAGGATCTTCCAGGTCTCTCTCTGTAGGGATCCTTTCCATGATGCTGTCACACACTTAGAATAACACTCTGAGCCTGTCAGTGGATCAAACAAGCTCTTTTAGTGGACCTACTGTTTGTTGCCCCTCCTCGACAATCCACTGGACCAATTTCAAAAGTTCTAGTCATTTAAAAGCCAAAATATGTAAAAATTGCCCCCAGGATTAAAAATACCAGTGTTATCATTTAAAACACTGTACTTGTAGTGGAGATAAACCATAAAATAAAAGAGAATGGGAGAGGAGCTGAAGGTGAGTGTGATAGTGAGGCAGACTGAGCCCACAGTGTGACAGGCCAGTCGGCCATTTGTGCTTTGGTTGCTAGTGGGTTTGATGGCTTTGTGAGGTGTGCTCAGTGAGATCCCGACCTGTCTCCGTAGGTGTCCCTCCGTGTTCATGGACTTGCCGGACAGTGAGCTGCTTGGGAACGGATTCCCAGGGTAGGCGCTCGGCGGGGGGGGGGGGGGGGAGGTGGCATGTAGGGCTGTGTGTGCATTTTGTCATCTTGTTTGTATGTTTGATGGGTGGGTTGCAGGGTCATCAGTGCAGTATCCCCACCTACACGATTCCTGTTTGTGTGTCCACCTCACTGCCTGTTCAGTACTAATACAAGAGCACCTCCCTGACAATCATCATGTTTTCACTCAGGAGAGGTCACACTCTGCCTCCTCAAACAAATCCATTTGTATGGATTAAACAGTCCAAAGTATTGTTGCTATGATTGTTTGAGCCAAATTGAAAAGAGATTTCAAATAACAGTCGTGTTATTGATGAAAATAATTCCAAATCACTGCGTAATTCTGCAAGAAAACAGACAAGATTTCAACAAAGAACCAAAAGAAAAGGAAATGGCCTGTTCGATCCACACTAACTAACAGCTGTTGTGATATTTATCATAGAGAAGGTGTCATTGACGTCAATTCAATGTAAAACACATTAACAAAAAACAGAGCATTTTTTTGTTAATGTGCTTTCCACTGTCGAAATAAATGCAGGAAACGTCATGCAACAGCCTCAACTCCTGCCCAGTCCTTTCCAGTGTAATTAATTCATCAGTGTTTTACCACAGATCCATCTACACTCTTTTAATGGGGTGACTTTTTCACTCGCTATCAACTCATGTGCATCAGCATCACAGCCCTTTTTACTAACGACGAAGTCTGACACACACAGCAATCCATGTTTAAGTGTGTTAGTGTGTGTTCATCAGTAGACACTTCATTTGTAATGTACAAGTATGCCGTCTTTTTTGTTTGCTTTGTTCACAGGACAAACTCTGGAAACACCAGCGACCTGTTCCCCATGTCACCTCGCACCCTCGACTCCCTGATGCACAACGAAGCTGAAGCTAACCCGGGACATTTGGGTCAGTTATACAAACACACGCGACAAATAAAGACATGTAGATACACGTAGAAGAAGACGCATGTACAGTCATATTAAAAGGTCTTCTTTGTATTTCCTCCTCAGATTCACTCACGTTGGACATGGACGTGGCATCGCCGATATGAAGAGATTCTTCTTCAGTCTTTTTTCTTTGTTGGGATGTGATTTTATGTTGTGATAGAGGATTTGATGATTCTTTCCCCCTCTGCACTCACAGCCTGGCTGTACAGTTTCTTGTTCATGTGTAAAAATGACTCACTTTCACACCATAGCGAATCAAATGACTTTGACGGGTGTTCATTTATAAAAATCGTTGCCATTTATTTAGACTTTGACTGTCCACCTGCAGCTCTGTGTGTGAAACCTGACTTGTATTTTAAGCAGCATCTTGCTCTCATTCAGCACTTCTTCCTTTCTTCGTAGATATCTCAGTTATCATGAATTATATTGTATTTTTGCGTTATTGACTTCTTAAAATGGCTATGAACGTGTTCTTCTCACTGACTGGGGAAATATGACAAGAATAATTGTTGTATAAGCTATGCCATTTTAAGAATTCTGCTTTGACTTGTTTTTATGCATTTAACGGTCTTTTTCACTATGTTTCGACGTGCTATTAACCCCTGCCAAATGTAATATCACAAGTGTTCCACAACAGCTTGGTTTTCATTTTAAATGGTTTCATTATGGTTTTTGAACACCTCATTTATTTCTGAGATCCATTTGAAGCATTAAAAACTATAGTGAGAGCTTTTTTCCCCCTTATAGTGTTGTGAGAAACGAAAAAACACGTAACCTGTAAAAGTGGTGCTTTGAAAACAGATTTTTGTCACTGCCACTCAAATGCTGTAATTTGTGATCATGTGAATTGCACTTGGGTTTTTGAAATTAGCGGTTTGAATATTTTTGTTGTGCCTGCGTTCACCTGATGTGATCAGATGTGTAATATAAATCATTTTATGAAAAATGTATTTTAGGACTAACTCACAAAATAACCATGGATGTTGGAAAGATATTTCACTCTAACAGAGTGTACACAGTAAGATGTGTAGCGGTTTACTTTTAACCTTTCATACAGTTGAGTCAGTTAGCAAGAAGGTTTCTGTAAAATATGCTGTAACTATTCATTTGACAGAAGGCAATAAAAACTAGTTAGCACTAAAAGTAGTGTTTGTTTCATTGGTGTGACTGCTTGAACTTAATTACACAAACATGTTAAATGTGCTCAAGAATCACAAACTCACAAATTGTTTAACAGCATCTGTCCAATATGCATCAGAGCAGGTTTGGTGCTTGAGGTGGAAAAGCTCCATCCACATGATAAACAACGATACATCACCATGTCACTGCTTTAACAGGACTCACACGAGCTGATGCTACAGCAGTCAGCCAACATCTGTAAAACATCTGTACAACAGCATGAACATGTTTATGCTAATAATGTTTGTTTGGTTTATTATTGTAATCAGGTTTTCAACATTTTGAGTAAAAACATATTTGCAGATTTATGTGGAAAAGAGCAAACCTGTGGTCCTGTGTTTGTTTACTGAGTGCATCTCAAGATTCACTCCAGGAGCAAACCACCACCTTTTTAACTTAAACTCCCACAGCAGGACAAGCACAGGTGTAAATAATGAATTTAATGATGCCTGAATCCCATTTAGCTGCTTCATTTTCGGGGCCCTAATATAGTGCATGCTGGCTCGCTGTCACACTATATAGAGTCATTGTTACTGTCATGAACACCTTTGCTTTTTCCAATGCAACCAAAATGTCTGCTGTGGATTTAAGGGACAGTCGGTCCCTTTAATAAGCAAACATTTCTGAATACTATGGCGCTGCACATTCAACATGCTGCCGACATATTACACCTGTGATTTTATTTGTGTATCATTTAGTGACCAACTGGTGCTATTAAAATATCCTGTTTATCATATTTGAATACACCAAACGGTGCTTCATGAGGAAGTCACTGCCTCTGGTTCAGTGTTTGGACCCCCCCCCCCCCCCCACACACACACACACACACACACACACACACACTCACACACACACACACACAGATGAACAGACAGACATTAGAGCACTTTTCTGACACAGGGAGTCTAAAACAGGTTTTATTGGAGTGGACTTCATTCTGAAGCTGTATAACATTCGGGGAACTGGCTGAGGACCAGCATCAGCAGAAAAAACATATGATTGGAAATGTGCTGATATCTACCAGTGCAGCTGGGAAATTCAGGCCATTAGCAGAGATTTACGACAAGCAATCTGTGATGATTAATATGCAAGCAGTAAACATTTTATCTCTATGAGGAGCTGTTGGTCCGGGAGGAAAATACCTGAGGTGTCTCAGAACAGAACAGAAAATAGTTTGTTGGTGTCTTTGGTTCATGTGTGTGTACAGAAGTCCTGCTATAAAAAGAGGAAAACATCATATTACTTCTGAACAGGACACTTTCTTATAAGAAGGAAACAGGTAGCAGCACCAGGTCTTCGATGGTGAACGAGCTTTGAAAGGCAGACATTCTTACTGATTAACATATTTCATAGCAACAGGGACAAATGTTTTTCTTTGCACAGGGGAGTCTGAACTGAAGAGCTGGAAGAGGATGGCTGTGGCCATCTTACATTTTGCTGCTTAAACGCTGAACTGCTTTGTCGTGATGAAATAACAGCCTGGTCTGTTCGCAGGCTGTAACTGTGCCGCCCAGTTTAACTACTTTGGAAATCTTGAACCAGGACACAGTATCAAACATCAATATGCTTTCAGTTGGGGATGAATACTTGTTTTAAAATGAAGCCCAAATGAACACTGTATTTGACGTACCCACTCTATTTGGTCTGTTTATGTGCAAAAAGGGAACATAATGAATCGGAACGCTCCCACTTCTAACATTTGTGGGTACAAATAAGAACTTAACTGCACAGGAAATCAATCCTGTGTTCTTTTTAACTGCCATTCTAACACAATAAAAATACATTTCCAGAGTTACGAGGAGTAAAAGTGTGACAAATATGGTGATACAGATTGGAAAAATGCAGTAAGTTAGGCCAACAAAACGGATATTCAGAATTGCATTCTTACTGGTAACAACATATCTGTGGATGTCTGCAGCTGCATTGTTTAGATATCTGAGATTTCCCTTTCTTTAGTCATAATGCCAACTGTGGGTCACAATGTGTTTAGGATACTAGAAATTGCATAATGGAGATCTGAAATTAAAACCATGACAAGTAATCTGAAGAAATCTGAAAGGTTCTTTTTTACTTGGATGTCTGTTATATATTTTCAGTCTAGCTCTGAGATGTGAAAACAGCGTGTGCAGCTCCACTACATCTTTGCCTACAACGCACGGCTGACGTGATGAGCCCGAGTGTGTGTCCTCTGGAGAGTGTGTGACAGCTGAGAAGGAGCAGCTAGACAAACAGGGACATTAAGGAAGCAGGCTGTGCATCGCTGGGCCTCTGTCTGGCCCTTCACTGCTCGCTGTGTCTGTGTGTCTTGTTTTTCTCTGTGATAGGAAGTGAACACAGGCTGGTTTGAGGAGATGGGGGGGTGTGGAAACACACAGCTATTACCGTCAGCAGCTGCTGACTCAGCTGTCTGAGGAAGCAACTGTCACCCTTCAGTCCTGGCCTGCAGCCAGTCAATCTGAAGAATTGATGAAGCTTCAGCGTGGTGACTGGATGAGTGTGTGTTTGGGGGAGAGAGCGCTAATAGAAATGATGACTTTCGAGTCATTTATTTCTGCAGCATCACAGCCGTTCTCTCACCGGTTACAGTCAGCAGCAGCATTCAGAACAAACTCTGGACTTTTTGTTTCTTGTGTGGTGCTGTACTACGGTACGAGTCTGAGTATACTTATACTTCATTTGAGGATTCCTTTTTGACTTGATCATCTTTTTTTTGCACGATAAGCTCATGTGACACTATGTTACGGTTAAAGCTGCCCAGATCATAAAATCAGCAACACCTGGATCAGTAATATATTAAAATAAATGTTATTTTGGTTTGATTTATCATTTATTTCACCCTCTGTGGATTAGAAGAGTCCATAGAAAGGATCAAACCTCCCAGTGGATACTTTTACTTTTCCTATTTCTTTAAATAAGATATTAATTGAAGTCTTTCTATGGGATCCCAAACAGCAGCATTCAACAAATACTCACATGGTGGCTGGTTCCATTTTGTGTGTGTTATGTGACTCCATGTGACTCTGCCCCAGGCCTATTGTCCTCTAATTAATTTTGGCAGGTTTATCTTTAGTCCCCCAGCAGCTCATCTGTCTGTGTGTGCATGCTGTGTGAAAGACGTGGATGTGCAGCCACAAATGGTGCCTGAGACTGTTCCGTTTTTGGGGCCTGATTGTGTGATTTTCAGACACTTGAATGCAACTAATCAAACTGTGAAGATGCCTCCTGTTTGGACCAGACGGCGTCGCTATTCTCCAGATTGAGGGCGACAGATTTGGGAGCGATTCACCGAGTTGGATGGAAGATTTACTGTACAGTAGATTAGACTTAATCTAATCAAGCGGTCTGCTTGTGACTGTGTGCAGCAGAGAACAGCTTTGATCACAGCGAGTCACAGAAAAGTGAGTCCGACCTTAATGACCTGCAGCAACGAGGGAGCAATTTAATCTCTCTCATTTCATTTATTCACTAATTAATTCATGCACCAATCATATTATTATTACTAGTAGTGGTAATATTACTGTAACTGTTATTCTGTTGTTGTTGATTCTTTAGTTTTATATATTTTTAGTCATTTTTAACGTGTGCACTGCTGCACAAACAAACATATGAGAAATAATGAATCCAACTTTCAGCAGATAGACACATGATGGTAAACCTGCTCTGCACGTGTCTCCTACTGCTCATTGACTATTTCCCTTCCTGTTTATTCTGTATAACTCTTCCACACATGTCCACTTCACTGTGCATTACACTGCTCTTAGCAGTTAGATGGTGAACTGCATGGCGTTTCCTTCCAGCATTATAGTCCAAATTCAATCAATACCAGCACCGATATAAACAGTGTGTGTTCACCCTCAGACACCCAAGACACGCCGGAAGTGGGCGGTTTGTCAGAGAGAGAGAGAGAGAGAGAAAGGGAGAGGGGGAGGGAGGGAGCAGTGAGGGAGGAGGGAGCAGTGAACTGTGCAGCGAACTGTTGGAAACTAGACAGACTAACTGAGAGCTCCGTGCCGTGGCTCTGTCCCTCTCTCTCTCTCTCTCTCTCTCCAGCCGCTGCAGCCTCTCCCCGCCTTGTATGAGAACAGCGCCGCTCCGCAGAGGTAAGTCCCGCACTTCACCGCCTCTCCGCTCCGTGCGGGGCTGGGGCCGAGCCCGAGCCTCGTCCCGCGGACGCTCCCCGTCGTGAGGAGCTCAGTGACAGCTCTTAGTAAACAAACTGCAGCGCTGCTGGCTGCGGCCGCTGCGCTCTCCTGCGCTCTCCTGCGCGTCCGAGCGCATGCAGGCGCGTTGGCGCAGGGTTTCACTTAGTTCCCCCTCTTCTTGGTGGGTTTACTGCTTCTGCTGAATCAACAGGCAGGTACCGAAGGAATCCTTCAAATATTCCCGTAATAATCTCCACGGATTGACAGTGTGTCTGTGCTGCCACCGACTTTACCGTCGCCGGGTCGCATGTGACTTGCATCTGACTTAGTGCATCGTCACGGCTGCTGTCCTCCTCTGGAGGACTGGCTCTGCCACGGAGGGGTCTCTAAAATGTTTACGTTGTCCTGCCACGCTTGCATGACTCCAGTGTAACCTACATGAGGCATTCAGTGTCAGCCGGAGTGAAATAGGACCATAAAGATAACCTCACACACACACACACACACACACACACACACACACAGCTTTACAGGCTATAATAAGAGTTCTACAGACCTCAGGGGTGTAATCATGTGTAATGGGTGCTTCAGAGGTTTGACAGGTAAAAGCATGACTGACAGTGTTTATGTCCTGAGCAGTTTTCAGCTGCTTTAATTCCATTTTGTGCAAATGCTTCACATGTCACTGAGAAATCTTGTACTTTGTACTCCGTTACATCCGTCTGTGACTGCTGTGCATGGAAAAACTTAGCATGCAGACGCACAAGTGCATTAAACTGATGCTTTGTGCTGTAGTTTAAACCCAACAGCTTATTAGTTCATCAGATGTCACAGAAAATACCGTACAGATACAAGTAGACATTGTTTAGAGTGGGTGCTCTCACTTTGTTTTAGTTTTACTCTCCTGAGAGCCACTTTTTGACACCACTGATGTGTACGTTACAGCTGGAGTCTCGAGGGGAATGTCACTATAATCTCAGGACTAGAGCTCCCCACAGACGCACAGTGAGGTGGATGGATGGATGGATGGTTTGAGAAGTGGAGGAAGTGTCTGTCTCTGGAGAAAGTTTGGTTTGTGGGCTGCTATAATTGCCAGCTGTGTCCATGCGCCCGTTGTCATGCTCTCACTAGTAAGTCTGGTTGTTCTGTCTGTGTCTTTCGGTTTTATCCGCCCTAGCTGTTCATTAGAGGTTTCTTTGTTTCTTTACGTTGACCTGTTGATGTGTGGTTTGAAAAGGCACAAAGGGATGATGATTCACGAGGCTGACTGATTAATCAATGCTGGATCAAAACCCTGGTGTTTGTGCTTACTAACAACTGAAATGTCACTGACGCTTTGATGCGTCTGTCATTTCCCAGAATACCGCGTGCTGTAGGTGTATGTATGTGTCCTTGTGTATTTGTATGCAAATGAGCCGGTGTTATCGCCGTCACGATATACATCCCTGGTCATTTGGCTGCTCGCTGAATGCCAAGATGCTCCAATAAGAATTTGTCTGTTTTTCTTTGGACAAACCTGCGAAATGTTATCTAGAGTCCAGCCGGTATTGACTTTGTCCCCTTTGGCTTCTAGTAATTGAGAATTACACGTTGTGGTAATTGGTTGCTCTGACACTTTCCTGTCAGACTTTGGGATGTTTTTGTTTTTTTTACTGGAGCTGAAATTAGTCAGTTCATGACAGTTGATTCATCGTTTTGTCTTTGTGTTTCTCTGTTTTGGTTTTGGATGAAGCAACAATCAAGACATCATTTTGATTTCTGGGATGTCGCAACAGAATGTTTTGTCCTTTTTTTTGACATTTTATAGCTTTTTTTTAGCTTCTTAGCGTGCAACTCTTCTTCCACGTCCGTTCTCTGTCTATCTTGTCTGCAGCTCGTCTGCTCTCTCAATCCATGAAACATTTCAGTCAAGCTGTAATCTACAGGAAATAATGGTCAGTGCCCTTTAGCATTTAAACCCTGTTGGCAAGCACCATGTCACCCTGCGTGCTCCCTCTGTCACTGCAGTGCATGGTGCAGGGGAAGGGAGGGTTTTCCCAGCTTTCTGTGAAAGCGAGGGTGTTTTGGGTTTGCGCAGGGACATGGCATGCTGGCCAGGCATGAATTGGCTGGCACACTGTGTCCCTGATAGAAAGACCCAGATGCAGGAGGAGTAGTGGCAGGGGAGACCACTGTTTTATCCCACAAGCCCACTGTGCCATGTGCTCACAGCATGGCATGTCCTTAAGCTCGCCTGTGCTTCTCACTTTTTCTCTCCCCAGTGCCAGACGAGTGTAGGGTTCAGTAAGTCTGCAAAGGCCGATGGGAAGATTTGAGTGCTTCAAGTAGGGGGGTCTTTCAGGGAAGGACAGCGCAGGAGATATGTTCTCAGCATTGACATCATGAGTAGCTGGAAGTGAGCCGATTACAGCAGTGGTTTTGATCTGACTGAGCCATTAGTCAAATGTGTCAGAATCACTTACGCACTAATGACTGTGCTCAGCACAGGGCTTCTGGTCGGTCTGCACACAGGAGGAGAGGATGGACTGATGAAAGATAAAGGGAAGGAGACCGAGAATTTTCTTCTGCTTGTGATCATAATTCTTGGGTGAAAATGATTGAAGTCAGTGGATAATGAAAGCTAAACTGTCACAGACGAACAGTGGGATGAGGAGTGAGAGAGAAAGGGAAACACGTTCAAAGGGAAGTGATAAGGAAGCATGTGGTGACATGCACCCTAACCTCCTCCCCCTTTCAGTTGGGTTAACGCTAATCCACTGGTCACGTGACAATGAGCTTTTAGCCTGGTGTAGGCCAGGAGTGCTCTGATCCATCTGTCGAATAGTGTTTCTGATTGTTGGCATCCACAGCGAGTACTCCTGTCCCATGATCACTGCCTACTCCACACAAGGCCCACATATGATTACCATCAGCTAGTTACTTCTGCAGGGTTTGAACAGCAGTTTCAGTCTCTCTCTCTGTTGTGATCTTTCCCTTTATCCTTTATTCTGCTTCTATCTCTCTCTTTGTCTAACTCCCCCTCTTCTCATGAGAGCAGTGGGTAAGTGGGAGGAGGATGACCGTCAACCCTTCCAGACACTGAGAACCATGATAAGGCCTTGGGTTATTATCTCAGTGACACAACATGAGTAGCAAGAACGCCTGAAGGCGAGTTTACAGCAGGTTTTATATGAAGGAAGTAACAAATCAGGAGAGGAAAGTATACGCTCGAGTGCCCATCAGCGTCCTTCAGGGTGCTTCCTTGATTGTTACTGTGATTTTAAATTGTGTAAAGAGACATCGGACAGAGTTCAGCCCAGAATAGACTTAGAGTGGATATACATGGTCTTGAGTAATAATTTTCTCATGTTTACACAATACCCCCCCCCCCTGCAAGCCTAAACACACAGGAGCAAAATGCTGTTGCAACTTGCTGCTGTGGGCCTGCAGGGCCCGGCCTGGACGGAGCTCTGCGTTAATCAGAAGCATATATGATTATGACCAAGGTTCAGTGATGTGAGTAATCGCCATATCACTATCTAAATGATAGTGCAGTCAGATGCTCAGTATGTAATTGAGGTAATGGCAAATTATGTTGCAAGTCATGGACAAAATCACACAGCCAGCTGAGGGTCAGCAGCTCGAAGGCTAGCAAACGCCAGCTTGCAACTAACTGTCGAGTTTCCTTTTTCTCTGGATTCCCCGGAGCAGTTTGGGAATCTGAGTGAGAAAAGGGAAGTGGTTCCTTCCCTCTCCAAAGCGAGCATCAGTGTGCTCTTTCAACATGAAACCCAAATCCTGAATTACTCTCAAGTCTCTCAGTAACCAGCAGCACACAACTGTGGCTGAGCCTCGAAGTTCTACAATATGAACATCATTAAAATGCAAAATCTCCTCAGGCTGTTGCTGGACATGTGCCTGAGTTAAATTTGTTTCACTAAATAGGAGTATAATAAAAAGAGGGTTTACTGTCGAGTCTTGGATTTGTCATCTGGTGAGTTATTGATCTCTGTATTTTTTCATAGTGGTGTTGGAAAGTTAAACTACACAACCTCTCCTGTGTTTTATTAATGCCTTGGGCCCTGAGTCATGCCTGATCTTTCATGCATGAATTATGTGAACAAATGGCTTCATCTATGCCCTGAAGGAAATTCTATCATGTGAAATTCAGAATCTTGAAAAGAGGGAGAGCTACTTCATCTACTAATCACAGGACATGTGCAGGACATGTTGTCGGTGATAAATACTGCATTGATCAAATTAGTTTATGAAATGTACCAATAACATGTTGTATCATGATAGCTGAAGTCGTTCTGCAGTGTTTTTTGGCAATAAGGCATCAAGATCCCTGAAGGCAAAACTGTTATAATAAAATAAGCATACTGATTGGAGAGAACACGTAGTGTAAAAAATGGGCCTGTAGACTCAGGATTCTTTTCATATTTCTAATTCAGATGTTGTGATGCCTCTTTGTGGCACCAAAGTGTTTACTAAATCTGTTTGCAGTGTGTTTTTCTTTTTATACTCCTACTATTTGAGCTGCTGTGGGTTATATGACCTTATATAGCCTGATCTGATGGCCTACTTCTGCAGGGAATGTAGTTTATCACTCGTGGACTGGCCAGAAAAACTGTATTAAACACGCTGCCATCTGACAGTATGTGTAACAGTGACAGAGGGGGAAAAAAAACACAATGAAGTTGTCCTTAAACGCTCCCTCTGACCCAGTAATCTCTTGAAATGAATTAAGGAGTGTGGTACCGTTACTGCCAACCCAACTTGGCCACTGCCAACTCCTTTACGATGCAAAATATAAAGCCGTCCACATAGACGTTAATGTCTATTATGAAGTTACATACATAATGTGTACAGTGCAAACTATAGTTTTGGTCATATGTTGCTATGATTTGACTGGAGCTTGCTAATAAGTGAATTACCTTACAGCTCTGTAGGTGATCAGTGTTTTCAATGGTTTGCAAACTTGTGCTCCAGATTTCCTGCTGTCATTTAAACTCGGTAAAAATATAGATTTCTTCAGCCACGTCCTGCCCCCCTCGGCCCTGACGTACGATGGAGGCAGAGGTAACTGCATTCGGTACCACAGGTGTGCAGGAAGCAGCCAGACAAGAAACCCAGGATGAAAAAATCCCCCTCTGAACATGTTGTTGAGTGTGAATCAATTATAAAAAGGCCAGTCGGGATGTAATTACTGTGTGTCTCTCAGATATCTATGGAAAAAGACTGGTTTTAGTGGGCGCGGGGGTTTACCCTGTATGAATTGGCTGTTACATTGTGTGTTGATGACTCAGATACAGAAGAATTAATCAGACAAGGGACCAAATGGTTTATTCTGTTTAATCTATGCTATGCTCATCATTTCAGGTTAGTTGTTCTCACTAAGTCTATTTTAAAGCTGCAGTGTGAAACTTTTCCCCTGGGCCTAGTTCATGTCTGTCTGATCACAAGTGGACAGCTCTCAGTACGTCACTTCTCACCTGCCATTAGAACGTCTCCCTGCACCACTCTGTGCAAATAAATACAAACATTGTTTGCACAAACAGTTTTAAAACAGTGTGAACACATTCTTTATAATGTTTATAGGTAAAAAAAAATAATCAGTGTCTCCTCTATTCAAACAACAGCAACCTTTTAAAAAAAAAAAAAACAGTATCAGCATCATGTTCCCTTTAATATTATTATCTGCTCCAAATCAGATCTACAATGTTAACTTCTCCCAAGAAATGCAGAGCAAAGCTTTGGTGTCAGATAGGTGGAAAACAGATCATTAAGGATTTGAAATTCACTAGTTCCTCGTGCTCCTCTGCTCCTCTGCAAACATCTCTAAATGCACAACAGCGCGCAGATTCTCCTGATTATCTTCTAACATATAGTTCTGATAGTAAGTTAGTTAAAACTGCCTCAGTATCCACTCAGGCAGAGGGCGTCAGGTGAGTAGGCGGTCCATCGTGTGGCCCAGGACACATACGGCGACACACTGCTAAAAGAAGGTGGTGATACGTGATCCAGACGAGCTTTGAAAAGACGTATGGTAACGCAGCAGTGTAGCCTGGTCCTCACCATCAGTCAGCCATCTTCACACCCCAACACTCGTCACTTTAATTAGGTGTTGACTGAGGTAACTGCTCCGTCACCACGGATATAGAAGCAGACAGGAAACCACAAAAATGCCACTTTGCATCTTTGAGCATGATTTTTCAATTCCTTCTGAACTTTATGTCTCACTTTTTTTTTTCTACCATCTTTCTTGCTTTGAACACCGCCAACTGGGAGCTACAGTTTCTATAGTAGCTTGCGAAAGGAAACGGACCCAAAATGATAGACTTGTACAACTCAGCAGGTAGGATCAAAGCAGTTCACTAGGTCAGTATTGAGACTTGGAATCAGCAACAGACAGGTAGAATTTATCAGATCAGGAGAGCAGGTAGCTGGCAGCCAACTGGGATGTCTCGAATGCCCTGGCAGCGTGAATAACACAAACAACCAGACGACTGAACTTGTCAGTCGTCTCTGGCTGACGGCGCTGATACTGTTGAAACATATCTTTGGCATTTCAGCATTTCAGCATTTCTTGCTGTTTATTGGCCGGCATATACACCAAGACAGACATATAGTGATAAGCTAAAATTGGCCAGTACATTTGGCTGTGCTGATGTATCGGTCAAGGTCTAATTTCCTTAAATCCATCCTCATTTTGCCTGAATTTGTCTGCAGCATTTGTCTGCAGAGGCTCAGGAGGAAGGAGGAGGTGATGCGTGCGACAGGGTCACATAAGGTCACAATCTATTCATGATTACTGTAATATCATTAATATAATGACTGTTATTTGAATCTAAGAGAGACATGCTGAAGCTTTAACATTCTGAATGTAGAAACAAGTGTAGTGATTTTTTTGTTATAGTAACACCAGTTCTGTTAGAGACACTGGTGTTTAAACCGAGCAGGAAGTAGCTGCTGCTGCCGCCACTGCTATGTTCAAGCCTATTACAGGCTTACAGCAAATGAGACTGATTGGAAAACCAATGGATAGGTCAGAGACAAATAAATACCTATTTGCAGGGTGAGAAAGTGGATAAAAACAGGCTGAGATTCTGCTGCTTCTACTCTGGAAACACACAAGTAGCTCATGGATGCACATGGGAGGAGCAGCATAAACAATTTAACTCCGTTGTTTGTTCTGCTATTATTCATGACCCTTGTTGGAATTAATGTGTGTGTGTGTGTTTGTGTGTTTGTGTGTGTGTGTGTTTGTGTGTGTGTATTTTGTTCAGCTAGATTTAGGTCATGGATGCTCCCTTGTGTCTGGGGAAAGAGCTAACATCTGTGTAAGATTACTGTAAGGAGCATTTGATTAAAAAATGATTAGGATGACATACAAAAGAAAAAAGATTTCTTGGTTATCTGTGCTTATGTCTCATTTATATTTGGTTGTACGTTGGATTAAAATATGCTGGATTGTAGTAGAAATGGGGCTAAATGATCACACAAATGCTGCCTTAAACAAACAATATATCGGTCTGTGTCGTTTGTTCAGACTCTTCTTGTGTTCACGTCCACGTCTTGGTCTTTTATAAACCTACACTTCAGAGCAGTGGATGCTCTCTATCCACTGGCACAATGTAATGCAAAGTCAGTGTTTGGATTTGTGGGGCTGTTATCCCGTATTGATCCTGTGAGCTCATCTGTGCCCACGGCAGCATCTGCCTAACAAGGCTCTCAGATGAGCTCTGCACGACATCTCCAGTGCCCCCGCCGCTCCACAGCAAAACAATAAAACTCTTTTTACCTGATTTCTGTTTAATGAAACAAGCACTTTTATTTCACCATTTTATTTAAACAGCCCACTTTTAGTGTGTCGTAGATGGTGTGAGGTCTCAATGAGGCCACTTGTTAATTTGACAAAGATGAGTATTCACTTCCCCTCTTTTGTGTTTTTGTGCACTTAAGCATGCAGTTTATGTATGTCTATGTGCAAATGTGTGCATTTGGTGTCTAGTTTCAGTCTCATTCCAGTTAACAAATAGGTCAAACAGACATCTACGATGAAGTCAAAGTGAAACCATTCATAAGATGTCTCAGTCATAACATTAGTGGAAGCTTGTTGCTCTGTATAAAGTCTTCACCCATACATTTAAATAAAATTCAGAGATTCCAATCTGCCTGACATCTTTGACTATTAGATCCTGTCTGTCCCCTGTTTCCCCTTTGAGGCATTTGGCCATGTGAGTCAATCACATGCACTGTTAAATATACACTGAGGGGGGGTTAGGACAAGACCTTGTGTGCATCCATCCATCCACCCAGTATCTGTACCGCTTATCCTTACAGGGTCATGTAAATACATTGTTTAGCATCAACATGACTTATGGTGTGTGGCATTACCATCAAACCTCATTAAACACATTTTCCTCTCTCACATGATCCACTATCCCTGGACACACAGTGAGCCAGCAGCCAGCAGGGCAGGCGTATAGAAGAATTGTGAATTATAAATAGCCTTGCACACGAGGGTTTGTATTGTTCTCTTCTATATTCCCCTTTAGTGTAAATTCCTGAAAAGGCTGGCTGCCTTGCTGTGGGACATGTATCATTAATAGAAGTCATATTTGTTTGGATGGAAACTAAAATGCCTGTGAAAGTCTTCTTACAAATTCGAAATGTTGGTATTATGATAGATAGCAAACCTGCTCCATGCACATTACCTGCAGAGTTAGTTTCAGGCTCATTATTGGTGACCATGCATGCTCACAGGGACGATGCAGTGAGGAGGAAGGCAAGTTTAGGAGCGTTTTCATTAGAGTTACCCCACTTATAACCTCAGTAACAATTTCACATAAATACCCTGTGAATTAGGAAATCATCTAATGCAGGGAAAGCGGGAATGAGGGTGAGGAGGGTGGCACTCTGTGTTACTTCAGAGTCCATGCTCAGCTTATCCAGATTATCTCTGTGCCACTACCATAATCACCCAGACGCTCCCATGCATACAGCACCATAAGGTTGATGCCTTTGTTTTCCTTGTTTAATGTGGCAGAGATGAGAGCTCTGTCCTATTTTTCTGTTTCCGAAGGATAGTCCTCCTGTCACAAGCATCTCCGCCAAGCACGAGCGATGCTACATAGCAACAGTATTGGATTATTGGTTGATCACTTCTCCATTTGTGGGGCCGCTGTGTGTGGGCAGTGCAATGTGTATTATATTTGTTTATGTATCTCGTCTGTGCGACCTGTCTTGTTCATGTTGTCTGACATATTTGACAAACTTAGAGGGCTGTGCATGTGCCCATGGAAAGAGCACCTCAGATCAGATTCAGCACTTCCTGGTCCCCATATTACATCTAAAAATCTGCTGTTAATCATCACCGAGGCGGCTGTCCCAAATTTTCCAGTCCATTAGTCCCAAAGCATTGCATGATGTGCAACTGCCTGGGATCTCTAGGGCTGCTCGATTGTGGCAAAATTCATAATCACAGTTATTGTGGTCGATACTGAGATCATAAATACAAAGTAATTATTACTCCTTAACTTTGGAAAACATGCGTTTATTCAACTATGAACTAAAAAAGATGAGAAACACCGAGAAAGGGAGGGGTGAAAGTGCACTGGATTTATAGCAGAACAAAACAACAGCATCTTTGTGATTGGAAAGCTGCACATTAATGGTTTTCTCTGTATAAGTTTTCATAATTGTTGGAGCAAAATTGTAATTGACAGTCCAGTTGATTGCCCAGCCCTAGGGATCCTGCACTTTCACTTGAGGAATGAGGCCCCTTAAACTGGAGGAGTGACTAAGCCGATGGCTGGTTCATGCCTGAGGATGCGCCTCAAAGGATGACTGATGGGTGCTTATGACTATCACCGAGGCAGCGGTGTTGAAATGTTTTTACACCAAGAGGCGATTTCAGGTCGGGCTGTGAACATTTTTCTTTGTGGCGCACAGGCCCACTACACAACCTCAAACCAAGCTCAGCCGAGGGTACGACTGCCGAGGGGCCTGGAGACGGCATGCATCCCTGACATGGTTCCCTTCGAGGTCCACATTGTGTTGGACTACTGTTCTCAAACAAGTGTTGCAGCCTCAAGCTCAATCCTCATACAGAACCATGTCAAACAGCTGTTAGTTTGCAAACACTGGTTTACAGCCCCGACATCCAGAAGCCTCTGTATTTCCAAAGATGTGAATGAAAATTCAATCATGTGGTAATAACCAGCTGCCTTGAGTGCAGTGTTTGGATCAAAGCAGAAGTCGCTGCTTCACTGAGGTGTGTGGGAGCTCATCACTCAGCTAAAAAAGGCCTTTTTGACTGATAAAGGAGTAGCAGGCGGCTCTTCAGGCCATTTTAGAATTACTTTTGCACTGAAGCAGCTGTTAATGATTCTGGTCATGATATATGTTTTAGCTAGTTGTCTGTCTCAAGGCTGAGAATTCAGTATGGGGATTGTCTGACGTGCCTGTGAGGGAGAAGGGAGCAATTTTCTTGTGGGACACCAGCTACTTGGGTGGTCTCATTTCAGCTGTTTAAGCCACCAGAATGTAGAAAATAATCAGATGAATGTAATATATCACTATAATCTGTTACAGGAAAAGAGGCTGATTTTATATTCCTAACTTTATGATGAGTTCCTTAAGTTTAAGTTAGTAATCCCCCTAATCTAACCAAATGAATTGGGCCCTGTTAATGCTTGAACTCACTCTGCCATGAAGCGGTGCTGGTGCTGTCGTCGCTATGCGGTAAAGGTGGGGTTGACCTTTACTGAAAGCACTGAGCTTGGCATGAAGGAAGGGGAGACGTGGTAAGGGGAGCAACACGGGGGGGAAGGGTTGAGCTCTGGTGACTGGGTTAGATACTGTGTGTGAGAAACTGCAGCTATCTGACCTCTGACACATGACACGCTGGGAAGATCAAAGGGCAGAGCTTTCAAAAGCTGCCTGCGTTGGTGTTTACAGGAGCGCTGATGGAGAACAGAGGAGAGGAGAGGGGATAACAGAGGCCAGCCGGTAAAACTTTATCGGTAGTGCATCTTTTTAACACAGGTTACAACGTGCTTTACATCAAATTAGCACATAAAATAATAACTGAGCTTATTTCGGAAACACAAATGCAACACTCACATGAGCACAAAAGTCATCCAGCAACCAGTCACCATCCAGAATGCATCCTGTTAAATTAAAGGAAAGCCAGCCTATCAAAGTGGGGTTTAAAATCAGATCAGCCGATCTAATGTGAGGGGAAGAGTTCTTTTTTCACGCGTTATAGTCAACTGTTTTTGGTTCAGTGAGCTAAGTGACCACTCGGTAGTGTCATTGGAAACGTAGACAGGAGCTAATCCAGGTAGTGCCTTAACATGATTGGAAGATCTTAAAATCAATAGTGAATTTAACTGGCAGCTAAAACAGGAGTGATGTGACATCTGCCAGAGGGGAAACAAAAAGAGTGAGGTATTATTAAGTGAAAAGTGCAGAACAAAACTTGACAGTTAAATTCTTTGCATTTTTTTAACAGTAAAACTCAATCCTGCCTGTCACTGATGCTGCTGGACCAGTTTGAAGATGTTGAAATAATACCTAACCCTTATTTGCCTTACCACACACACACACACACACACACACACAGATATACTTTAATTCTCACAGCATGATGTGCCTCTGAGCTAACATAGAGGTCACAAAGATTGAGTCTGCATGACTGAAAGAGGAAATGGACAAGAGCATGAGACCTTAAGATAAGGGCAAATAGAGTTAGGACATTCAAACACAAATGAATTAGGTGTAACTTTGACTAGAATTTCTCAAGGTAATTTAGTTAAAGTAAGGCTAACTTGCTTAATCACGTGTAAATGTCAAGTGATTTGCCTGGTAAACTAATTCAGCAGCACACCCTTTATTTCAGCTGATGAAAGGCATTGATTTGCCTGAATCTCCCTTATGGATGTGAGCTCACACAGTGCGTGGTCGTCTCCTCCCAACCCAGCAGGACGGCCGAGTCTGCACAAGCACGATCATCTTACTATACGTCTGCAGGGCAGCGACTGTCAGCTGCACACAGTCAGTCAGGCCGGGCTGAGAGTTCGAAAGGTTAAGACAGTCAGTCAGCTGACCCTCTGATAGGTGATGTGACAGTGGATATATACTATAGAGGAATCAGCAACACAACAGGGTAAACAAATGAGTCACAGCCCCCCCCCCCCCTCTCAGATGCACAGAAGTTAATCACAGAAGAAGACATGCTCGTCATTAGGTGTGGTTTCCATCGCACACCATTCAGCCACCCAAGTGATAGAAGCAGTGACATTTAGGGCAGCTGTGACAGCAAGGAGCCGACTCTGTGCTGCTGCTTTAAAGCCTCAGGAGCATCTTGTTTTGATGAGCAGACCGGGCTCAGCTTTTTAAGAATCATTTCCAAATCAGAAATGTTCATCTACTGCACATGCACGCTGTATGTAACCGTTTATGCTGGAAATCCCAAGTCCCACGGCTGTCTGCTCGCTTTCAAGCCTGGTCTAGAAATAATAAGATTCGGTTTTCTGAGATTTACCTCAAAGTTTCATTTCCTCCTGTGTTTATGATCAGACAGCAGCTTCTGAAAATCCAGTCTCAAACCCATGGGGGTTTACGCGTAGAGCCTCCTCATTTGCCCCACCACCGGAATATGTAAACAACACCCTCATCTGGGGCCTCATCACAACTCCTCATTGAACCCCCCCACCTCCATCCCCTCCTGTAGGTCCCGTCTGGGGCATCCCCAGCTCAGCGGACTCGGCCAGACGTGAAGGGCGCCTGTGATGTTTGTTCATTTTATCAGATGCAATTTAACTCGCTGTTTGGGAAGACGACAAGAGTGGTGTAAGAGGAAGGGTGAATATAAGAAATTGAATTAATCAATAGTCTGTTACTTTAAGCCGGCATTGGGGCCATAATTTATCATCTTATCATTTCAAACAGTACGTACGTGTTTACTTCAATCAAACTTTATTTATACAGCACCAATTCACAACAGCGTTATCTAAAGAGCAGGTCTAGACCAAACTCTTTAATTAAGTAGGATAGAATAAATCTCCGTACACTGAATCAGGAACATCATAGTCCTTTAATGTACATCTTGGTTCACACTAAATGTCAAGACAATGATTTTCTTTTGTTTCACTGTAAATATATTGTATTCTTAAATCAACAAGGGTCAACGTGGTCCAGAATCATGGTTACTTTAAAAAACATTATTTTAAAATGAAGTCAAAGCTGTAACAGCTGTAATTTTATAAAACTATTAATTTTCTACATTTTCTATTTTGGAAATCTGATTTTAGATTGTGTGCTGACTGACAGAACGTGCTGTAATGGATATGTAATGTATATAAAGGACTGTAGAAATGATCTGGATCTATATATTATACATACTGTTCATCTTGGTAAATTCAAGCTCAGGATAAACACAGACACAAAACCCATAGTCATCAGGTTGATTGACAGAATCGTAACTTAAACTCTAAACTTAAACTTTGGCTGCACTTTCTCCTCCATTCCTGTGCAGCCAGCTCGCTAACTAGACGGTCATGTGTGCAGGTGGGCGGACAGGCAGGTTGAACGAAATGATTGGATTATTACAGGCCAGTGACCGACACACAAAATGCATTGTTTTCTTTTTTTTTGTCAAACCATTTGATTGATTGATCGCCGTCAGCCTGTTATGAGAATTTCAACAAATACTTTAACGTTACCTACCGTGCATTTAAGGGAAAGTTGTGAAGGATTTTGAAGAGAGAGTTCAAGAGGGCATCAGTCAGGCAGAGAAGGCGCTCACATGTGACTATCTAGAGGAAGTAAAAGCTGTAACAAGGCGTCCGTGAAGGATGAACCTACAAATACACACTATGACTGTTATTGTAGTACGTTATTATCACATGCACTTTGATTTTACTTAAACAAGATAGTCACACAAACTATAAAAGCAATGAAGTGTGTCCCAGAAAATGATTCATACAAAGCCGCTATAATTTGTCAGTGAGACTATTTTCTTTTCTTTTTATATAGCAATATTCATATTTCTTCTTGAGCATCATCTCAGCCCTTTGAGGATACACGCTGTGAGCTGTAGGAGTGTGTGTGTGTGTGTGTGTGTGTGTGTGTGTGTGTGTGCCAGGTACTAATTTGGTCTAGTTGGTCTCCTCCACAGGGGCCCCTTTTAAAAAACGAGTGGCAGGGGCCCCAGTGGCGGGTCCTGCCTCTGAACAATAGCTTCAGTGCTAATGCTTCGCTCTGCTCCACTAGCTCCGGAAAATCATTTGTGTCTAATGAGAAACACACAACTAAGAATTTCTATTTTGTTCTTTGTGTTAATTGTGCATAAATTCAGCGACTGCCAAGCCAAAAATAACAAGTGCTTCCCACATTCTAAATTAATTTGCAGACTCAACCATTACACCGAGAGTTAAATACTGTCTCGTTGATCCGATGAATAAAAGGGTAATATCGGGCAAAGTGTCGGCACATTTCTAGATTGTCTAACGGCTGTTTTTACATGAGTTTGAGATAGAACTCAGCAGGAAACCTCCTGTCGTGCTGCATGCATGTGGAAATGACGCAGCAGTCCTGATGTTGCCAAAGGTCTGTGTTAGCAGATCAGAGTTCCCACCGCATGTGTTTGGTTAAGTAGAGAAGGGCATGGGACGTTATCACAATTACCCCAAATGCCCTCAGCTCACACATGAGCCAGTGAACGTATTTGTCTGGATCTGTTGCATGTTCTTTATTTCCAATTCATGCTGTATGTAGGTTAAGCTTCTTGTTGGCTGATTATTTTAGAGAGGGTTTTTCTTTCTTACCAGCCTAAAGCCTTCTGCTACGTGCATGTTGTCATTCCAGAGTTTGTTATTCAGATGGAAGAGCCCAACAGCAGGAGGCCAGATGAATCAGTGACACAGTATACTGGAAATGTTTGGACACGCTGATGTGATTGGTTTCTTCACAAGCACATTTTGAAATTGAATTTACGATGAGGAGTTTGGCATAACAGCTTGTTTGTTTGTCCCGTTTTCAGCGTTAGAAGAAAAGATCTATCTGTCTGTCTGTCTGTCTGTCTGTCTGTCTGTCTGTCTGTCTGTCTGTCTGTCTGTCTGTCTGTCTGTCCATCCATCTATCTGGAATGGACCGTTTGTTCACATGAAAAGTGACTGAAATAGTCATGAATGAACTAAGTGATGGGAGAGAAAAGTTAAAGCTCCTTTCTCACCTCTGCATGAGTGTGTAAGTGTGAGTTTCAGAGAAAAGTTACAGAAGTTATCAGACCACACACACACATAGACATAGTTGTGGAGGGAGGGGGGTTTCTGAAGGTATTCAGCCATGCGACCAGCACTTCTGATAATTCATACTGGCCGCTTAAAAGGTTGCAGGTCGGGCTTAGAACTAATGTGTGTTTTTACAAGTGGACTAACACGATCCTGTGCTAATGTCTCAGTAAAGCAGACTGCTGGACAGTGACAACTGGCTCGCTGCTCGTCCCTGGTGTCCGCCTCTGCTCAGTGGTTTGCTGAGTGCAGGGTTGTGCTCCAGAAGTGGCTCCTCTCCAACGTGCTGGCATTCCTGCGGCCACGGACTTGAGCTTCGGGCCATGTCCACATTTAACACTCCTTCTCGGCCTCACGTTATATAATGCCACCCCCTGGCTCTCTGTAGTTGACACCAACACACATGGATGCACACATATGTGTAAACACACAGGCCTCTGTGCTGTGCAAAATGACGAAATGTGACCTAGGCCAAATCCAGCAGAGAGAAGCGAGGTGGGTTGTCACAGTTGCAGACAAGGCCGGGACAGATAAGACAAATACAGAAGTAACTGCTTTATATGTTGAACATGATAAGTCAGTCTGCAGTGTGTATTATTCTGGTCTTGCAGTTTCTTGTTCTGAAATGCTTAGTGGACAACAGGATTCAAAGGTGTGCAAAGTGACTTTTCAGAGCGAACCCTCGGTTGGTAGCTGACGTTTCTTCATTCACGCCAATGCAAAACAAACATCAACATGCTGGAGATGATGTTGTTAATATTTACACATTTCAATCAGCTTTTTTACCTCATTAAAAAGTCTTAATTTTGTCATTTGTAATCAGGGGTTGTTCTTTTTTAAACGAAGTAATTATTTCAGACCAGCCCGATGACTCAACTTGTTGTTCTTCATATGATATCAGCTTCACCGGACTACGGTGGAGAGTCAAGACATGCTTGACATGGTCAGCAGTAATTCTAAGTAAATGCTCTTTATAGTTATTTGGGTAAAACATGGAATAAAACCACTGAGCGCCTTCATGCATGGAGGTGCATGACTCAGCTGCCATGTGTTGGTTGTAGCTCGGATGGTGACACATCAGCTGCTAGCTTCTGTCACCTGTTTGCAAGAAATCTGCAACTGTTGCTTCATGGTAAACAAATGCACACAAACAAACAGCGACTGGTTGCTCAGTGTTTATATCTCTACCTTTGCAGATCTCTATCTGCAGCGTACACACCATGCAAACGCACACACTAACGCACTTTATCAGTTTTAATGCCAGTTTTAATTCTGATCTTTAGATTTTCGATATTCTTTTTTCTTTATGGCAGATCACTTTGGTACAGTACAACTGCTCTCCTTTGCACCTACTGTACAGTATGTAAGTTGTGCTGCACTTGAACAAACAAGAGATTCAGTCTCACACTTGAAAGTATTTCAAAACTTCCTTTTTGCATATAGGCTGCAGCAGCTTCACCTCAAATAACCTGACTTGCACTTCTGTCCAGATGGTTGGAGAGTGTGAGCCGGGGGAACAAAGCAGATCATTGGCTGCTCGAGCTCTGGCTGGAAGAGGTTCAGGGCGGGGGGGTTCAAAGGCTAACAGGCCAGCTGAGCACAATGAGGTCACGCTGCTGGGGACTCATTGAGTACATATAATACAGAAATAGAGATCGACACCACATTGCGTGTGTGTGTGTGTGTGTCTAGCTGTGTGTTCATTTGTGAGTTTCAGTCTAAAGCACAATTCATTGAAAAGTACTCATACCGAGTATCGTGATTGTTTTATCCAGAGTGCAGCAGTGGTTAACATAGTGTACAACATTTCCTGAACGATTATAGTTCTGCATTATGTCAGTAGAAAAATAATAATCATTTGAGTTTCACTGTACTTTAAACTACCTGATTATCACAGTAGAACCAAAAGACATTGCAGCCTCTCTCTACCAGGCCAATGCCTTTAAATAGTCTGCAGCTCTCGTAAGGTTGCAAAAGGCCACCATTGTCATATGTCATCACTTGTGAAGCAAGGCGTCTCTGTTACCAAAACAAGGCGCGGCAAATGTGCTTGCGTGAAGTTGCACGAATAGACAGCCACATGCTAAAATACTTGACTTGCTATATGCAGTGGAGTCATATCCCGGGCAGGCGTGTGCTCATTGGTGTAAGGCAGACCAATGATATGCATTGTTATTTTCCGGGCTGGAGAGTGGAGTCTGACAGGGTGCTGTCACCTGCAGTATATTACGACTCCCCGATTGATCCCACTTCATTCTGACTGCTGCCCCATCACTCAGCCTGCAGGCTGCTTTGCTCAGTCACAGCTCGAGCTGGTGACACAAAAATAACAGATTGCCAAGGTCTGCCGTTTCATCAGGGAAGCAGAGGAGGTGGGAGTCGGTCCACTGTGACTGAGACAGCTGCTGAGTTCTGTATGTTTTCTTAATCTAACCTGAGTGTATTTACTTAAACTTTTGACTTTCCTGCCTCATCGCCTTATATGTTGAGTTTACATATTCTCCCCGTGGCTAAATTGTTCATACATAAATGTAATTCTGAGCCCAGGTAAAGACACAAACAAAGATACTAAGGAAACAAAGTGCAAAGGCCATAAATTGCAGCAAAAGACACAATGATAACTGATCAAGACTGTCATCACACATAAAGCAGCATTCAAATACAGGACTACTGGAAAGCATTTTCAAATCAGTGTTGTGCTAAACACTGAAAAAGATGATCCAGGAGTAATAAAAACATGCTGTAGTACCATGATATTTTCTTTTAATTATCATTTATTTGGTTACACTCAAGAGTCTTGGCTCTACATATTTATTTAATATGATTACCTGCATGATATGTACCTACATTACCGTTAGAATAATTACTTTATTCCTGCCATTGTCTTCTTCACAGTGGCATGCAGATGTGTATTTGTTTTTCCGTATGGTTTTCATTTATTACAGCATACAAGAAAACATATTGAACCAGGATTCCCTCACAGTTCACTGGTTTTCTCTTTGGCTTGTCTGATCTGCCCCCTCTGAGAGTTTTAGCAATTACACTATAATAATGTATGAGTCCTACAACCCGAGGGGAGCTACTGTTAGCTTGTGAATAATAATTCCATTTTCTCTTAGGAATAACCCCCCAGCTTTGTGGAGATTACTTTGGCAGTACTACAGTCAGTGAGAATCTGCTTACATGTGTGTCCACGTCTCAGAGTAACAAGGATGTCATTGTCTGCGATGTCCATTGAACATAAACTTAAATCCATAATAAATAATATATAATAAATCCACTTAAATGTCAAAGAACCAAGATGCTTCTCATAAATTACCTGATAAGTTTTTGTAATGATCGAAGTAATTCAGAGAAAGTACATGCATGGGTACACTGGAAACTGTTAACATCATTAAAGATGGGGGTCAGGGGGTGTTGGAGGGTGGCGGGGGGCGGGGGGCGGTGTCTGACTCTGAGGCTTTGGGGAGATGTTTGCTGATGTTCACCTCTGTCTTGAAACACTACTTGAGTGTGTTGAGACTCACAGATGTTCAGCTGATATCTGCCACAGTGTTGACAATATCTATGCAACCCCCCCACAGGTCATTGATCACCTGTGTGAAAGCGGCTGTATGATGCCTGTCAGAGGCCATCTTCTCCTTTTATTCGTAGTGGCTCATCATGGCAGCCTGCAGACAAAGACCATCGTCAGGCCTCCGTTTTAGCACTGTGGGTAACTGGCTACCCGGGGGCGTGTGTAGGCTTCTCTCTCCTCTTTACACAATTACATTTGGTCTGTCAGCCTGAGGTGTATCTGTGTGTGTTTGTGTGTCTAATCACACGATACAAAAGGCAGAAATTCAGCTCTCTAGTACAGAAGAGCTTGTATTTGAACATGAGAACAGCAGGGCGTTCTGCCGCCTGTCTTGTCAAACAGACTGATGTTCAGTTCTGTCCAGTCCGATCCGTGAATCTGTCGGTGATTATTTTTCTCTTAGTTCTTTAAAAAAAGACGTGTCTTTTCATTTAATTTGTTTTTGCAGACATTGAATACTATAGTTATAATATTTCATTGTGAGGCAAGTGACTAATTTCAGGCTGACAATGGTCGTAGCATGAAATGCTGTGGCTGAACCTTCCTTGGAGAATAATTTTTTCCTGCATCATATCGACCTTCACCACTCTGTCCATTTACTGCCTCAACCTTCTGACCCTGTGCCATGAATTTTTAATATACCTCTGTGCTGGAGAAAATATGTTCTAACAAATTATACTGTGGCTGCAGGCAGATGTTCTGTAGCTTTGAATTTGCCTTTTTTGTGATTAGCCACGCCGGAGGCAGTGGTCCAATTTGGCCTTCATGTCAGTGACAGCTCAAAAAGTGGCTCATCTTACTAATGTGAGAATGTGATGGTGACAACCATATTCCGCTCTGGTCCCTGTTTAGCCTGTTGCACGGAGATATAACAACAGGCGCTGACACTGTGGCTGATAGAAAAGGCCTGCAGGGCAGAGGTGTTCGGCTCCCAATGTGATTTACTCATCAAATGTGTTTCTTTTCTAGTGTTAATTTAGTCTTGTGAGACATATTCAATTAAAGTTATGCCACATTCAAATCTGAGACAGTACACAAGCCATTTGTCACCACCTGCACACTGACTGTATGTGCGTGCACACACACACACACACACTTACATGTTACAGAGCTAATGAGTGATCTTCCTCATGTTGACAGCGTGATGGGATGTGGGTTGGAGCATAGCAACAGGACCTCAGGCCAGGTTGGACAGCACAAAGACCCTCTTTTAGCCGTCTGTCCCTCCCTCTGAGCTCCTGGCACATTTGCTTGTCATGCGCTCCTCTGTGACAAAAAGTCTCCCACGTCTTCCTCTTCTATCATTCTTTGATTTCGTGTGTTCAACGTGAATCGACTGTCACATTTGTTTGACCCTCAGACAGTTATTGTTGACAGTTTTCCTTTTTTTTTTCTAAATAGCAAGGCAAAAACGGAGCGACAAAAGATGCACAGAACAAACATAACGGACAGACACACGCACATCACTGAACAGCTATGATGTATGCAATGATATGACAGGAGTCAGGGAGCAAAGATCAGATCACACTAAAGGTATTTATGTCCAATTCGCTTCGCCCTGTCGTCTGCACCTGCATGTTTTCCTTGTCCACAGATTAGGCTGAGGTGCAGATCAATACAGGCTCCAACCTTCACGTGCAGTCAGACACTTCAGATGCTCTCATTCTGAAGTGTGATTAGATTTCATTCAACTGGTGGAGCTGCTAATTTCAAATTAAAGTAGAATCTGCAGCTTGAACACGAGCCCTGAAATCTTAAAGCTTCTTTGTGGAAGTTGTAAATGTAGAAATTCAAATGGTCACATAATTCAGTCTGGATTTGCTTCACGACAATGGTTGTGTTTGCGCCGTCTGTCTGCTGAAAAAGTTGATGAGTTGACAAGATGTACTTTGGCCAGCCTGTCGTGTTTGCATGTAGGAGAGCAGCAGCCAGATCTGTCCTGGTGATGTAATGAGGATGTTTGTCCTGGCTGGGATAATGTGTTGTGTCCCGTGTGCTCTGCACTCAAGTGCATTTCAAGGTTTGGTTGTTTTCAGAGCCCATGTTTCTGCCCTGCCCACTGACCCGACCACCCTCCTCCATCAGTCCTCCTATTTGTTGTCCTTTTCACATTCTCACTGCTATTAAGGTGTGTGTGTGTTTTGTACCTGCAGATGACATGTTTATCCCTGAATGGGCCACAGTTGCTGTGGAAATAGATGCAACTGCGTGCACTGGAAATAACACAGGAAGTAAGTTATGGGTTTAATTTTATGCTGTGCATTTACTCTGAGTTGTTATTTATAAATGCTGGCTCAGTGTGGGTGTGATAATGCATAGCCTCTGTCATGGAGCAGCTGGACTGTGGGAGAGATGGAGGGAGGTGAGTAGGGGAGCATGAGCTATTGCATGGAGGCAGAGCAGAGGGCCGACAGCAGAGTCAGTTCTCCTTTATTTACCTCGACAAATAAAGGCTGTGTTTATGTGTTTGTTTTACGCTGCTGCTGTTCTCTGGTTCTCTTCAGACTGCAGCATCAAGACTGAAATATGTGTTCCTTTTGGTCTGTGTCTATGTTCCAGTCTGGGCCAGTTGCTGTTGACAGTCAGATAAAATTATAGTGCGTGATGTTTCATAATTTATCCACTGGTTCAGGAGCCTCGTCCAAAGACGGCATTCAGACGAAACAATATCATAATCGTACATCATGATCCAGCTTTCTCAGCTAAAGTTCACTCATCTACAGCTATTTTATTTTGCCTCTTCCATAAATTGCCTAATAGATGATCAGTAGGATTTAAGTTTATCATGGCTTAAACTGAGACAGCTGAAATTGGTTAGTGCAATCTTTTCTTGGAAGTACAAGAACAACTGCTTCAGTCCCAAAGGTTGTGGTGTGCTCTGGCAAACGGGCCTCAGTAATGTTAAGTATTCATGATTTTTGATAAAACACCCAAAAAAAAAAAAAAACACCAGTCTGGTCCTTTAAAAACACAACGAAACTAGCTCCAACATCACATGGCATGTTGTTTGTGTGTGTCCTTTGGTGTAAAGCAGAGCGGTAAGATTGCTTCGAATGGTGGGTGGCACTTCAGTTTCCTAACAGGAAGTGCTTATGTTGATGAATGGCAGTTTTTCCTCAGAGGAAAGAGTGGGTGACACAAGTACGTGTTTAATTTTGCTTTGTTCATGTCGGAGCCAGCGAATTGAACATGCCGGCATGTTCTGAGACCCAGTGGAATTTAAAAAAACCTCTCAGCTGGGCTTTCAAACCCATTCATCCCAGGCTGCTGATACCATGCTTTGATTGTTGGAAGCTAATTGAGGACAACTAAGATGTTAATGATGATTCAGGGCCAGTATGAGAGGGATTGTAGTGTTTTTCGTGCTGCCTGGATGGATTAACTTGTAATATATGATGCACACTTGCTCACAAGTGAAGATCATCGGAACATATCAGTCAGCAGAGGAGGATGTCTGCTGCTTAGAGTGTTTGGTCTCACCCAGAACCTCTCCCTGTACTGAGTACTCTGTGTCTTTGGCAGAACAAACCACTGAAGGCTTGGCTAAAAAAATACATTTCTTTTTGTTGCCTTCTCCTGATGTGGACGAACAGCTGAGAGCTGATTGACTCACAGATTTGTTGTTTGTACTCCATTTGCTGCAGGGTTGACATGAACACATGATCTATGTGCTGTTTTGACACATTCTGGAAATATGTTTCAGGCTACATAACAACTGGCACAACATGTGTTCATCATCATACTTTGCAGGATGGCTTGCCTTTGAGGCAACAAGTGTTGAAAGATGATTTTAAGACCTCTCCAGTTCTCAATGATTGTGAAACACACGTTTTTAAGAACAACAGCAGCAGCAGCAGCAAGTTGAGTTTCTTATTGTGGCTCCACATCCTAAGACAGACATCACATCAACCCCACCTGCACAAAAACTATCAAATGTTAGAGATACTCTGCAGTCCGGAGGCTGTTTGTCAGCCTTAAAGCAAGTGCGTTGCTTACTGTATGTAACATTTGTATAGCTCACACATTCATTTATCCCCTTTTTAGCTTGGTTTGGTTCAGTATGGTAAGCTTCTTACCTGCAGACTTAGCAGTAGATACTCCAGCCTGTTTGGACTAGTATGCTTGTTTTTAGCAGTTGTGAAATGTTAGCTGGCACCCACTCTCATCTAACCATTCTCAGCTCATAAATATGTCACGATTCTCCAAGAAGAAACTGTAGTTTTCCCTTCCAGTGTTGTGTGAAGGGACCGAGGGAGAAGAATGATTTTGCTGTGTGGTTTAATATCAATATCGGTAGAATCAAGCACTGGGAGACAACGTGGACTCATTCATTTAACTGGCAATTCATTGGTTACCATGGCGTTGAATTGGTTTAGCTGCAGCATTTAGAGTCTGTGTGTGTTTGAGAGAGAGGGAGACAAAAAGAGAGACAGACAGACGGGAGAATCTGTTGGCAGTGCAGTTTGCAGCAAATCCAAATTAAACGTGAAAAAGAAAGTGAAGCGCTTTGGAGATCGAGGTGTCATGGCCACGTTCGTGCCCCAGTGTCTTCCCGGTGTCTCTGTGTGTTTCCCTCCTCTTTCGTGCCTCCTGTTGGTGTCTGTGTTTCTGTGTGTCTACCTGTGCTGGCACTCACACGCCTGGATCCTGCACACCTGCACACCTGCCATCAACCAGCTCATCACCTCCTTCAGCCAATACACCTGCCATCAACCAGCTCAGCGCCTCTCCAGCACTATTAACCCGGCTTCATCAGATCGTTGTTTCGGCTTCGGTTGTGGTGCCGTGCTTAAGAACGTCACAGTGTAGTGATTAGGTCTTTGTGTTCGGTGCCAAGCTTGTAACAGTCTCTCCTCCGCCTGCCCACCTGCTAACCTGCTTACCTGCTTACCTGCTTACCTGCTTACCTATTTGGCTGCCAATCTGCCCGCCATTCCAGTCTTCCCACGCTGCTGAGCATCACCCTCCAATTCCCAGCATTCCTCCGCAAATAAACCTTCTTAACTTTATGTTAATGCTCGTCTCTGCTTCTCGTCTGTCACTTCGGTCCACACTACAGCACAAAGTCTCTCCTGCTCCTTGAAAAGAATGTCGCTGATGATAAAAGTAAACGGCTACTGACTTGAAAAGTTGTGTGTGTGTGTGTGTGTGTGTGTGTGTGTGGACAAAATCCAAAGAACTCCTCACACTTTACATGCTACAATCCAAATATAACACTGCAAATTAAGGTCTGAGAAATGACTGATGATGAAGAAAATAGATCTCTGACACAAAGTCCTATAAACGTCATATTGTAGTGTTAATTTGCCCACGCTTGTCCTCTGGGATAGACAGATGAGATAATAATCTCCTATGTAGAGGTGGAAGGCTTCTCCTCCTAAGTAACACCACTTGGTTTCCAGAAAACTGAGCCAAGAGTGCTTCATAGTTTCTGTTTGGAAAGAGGAACACATTAGTGAGCACTAATATGAGCTAGAATAAACATCTGTGTGATAACTGCCTCAGTAAACCTCTCCAGTCACTGTATAACTGCACTTCTGGCTCTCTCTTTTCCTATAATGAGCCTTCCATCTATTTGTTTAATTAGAACCATAACAGCATCAGGCATGCCAGGTTTTGGGTTAGTGTTTGACATGAAGCACGTGGGGATGCTGATCAGATCACACTGTGAGCAGAGCATGCAGGCCTGCCGGAGAGGCCGTAGGTCCATTCACATGTGGCCGACCTTTCCTCTGTGCAGTGACACACACACGACCTGGACGAGTAGTGAGAGCGTTACTTTGAACGCACAAACAGAAACAACGGAGAGGCTGAGACGGATCGAAGCAAAGGAGGCAAATCCAGACACTAAAATAAAGATAGTCGCATATTTGTCTGGAGACCTCTGCCAGCATGTGGGTTCCGGCTGTTCTTCAGGGCGCAGCCAGGAATGAGAACTGTCTCAATCATGATAAGCCTGACTTCAGAGCACACTGCCGTGGTTTTCTGTCAGACTGTAGTTCAAAGCTTAATGCAGCTGCCATGACACTTTCCAGCCTCTTGATCAGGCCAAACACTCTCGGCACACTGACTGTCTCCTGGAAACCAGCATGGATGCAGAACAAGAAGAGTTATAGCAATGAAAATTGTTCCTGATCATACAGTGCGTCTCTACACTATATATAGGGATCTCTGTTTTCAGCTGGACATTCCTTTTATTCCGTAGGTGGTCGTGCTAGTTTCTCTAAGATGAATTCTGAAAGAGACAAAAGCCAGACTTCAGCTTGTCTTCTTGTCTTTGCTTTTATATTTGTATATCTGGCCAGTGGTTCTCTGGGTTGTGACAACACTTTACACACCATAGTTGTTTTTTTCTGTCATCACATAATGGAACATGTATGAAAGGGTTGTTGAATCATGGTCATCTGTGAGTGTGAATTTGTTAACTAGCAGGTGTTTCCAAGCTGCTGTGTTCATAAGATCAGTATTTTATCATCAGGATCAACATAATCAACATAAATGCAGGTTAAAACAAGGTCTGTGCTGCATGATTGTTTGCACCCAGCTGCATTTTTCTTCAACAGAGATTCTGTTTACGCAGTTTCATTTAAAATGGCTTTCTGGCCACGTCTCCAACAGCTCTGTTGTTTGCCCACAAATGTCTTTTTAATTGCAGCAGCTTCAAAATGCAAAGCTTCATAGCATCACTGCAAGAGCTTTGCCTGCGTAATCCCCAGCCTTGGGAAGTTTCATAATTAATGTTATTATGTCATCGTGTCCAAGACAACTGGCCTGAAGTGAAATCTGTTCAGTGGACTTTCCCTTTCACCCTTTCAGCTCTCAAACAACCTCTCGTGCCTTTTCTTAATGCTCTGGTCCCTGTGAAAAAAGTTAGCTTCCTCAGAAGCACCCATGATTGACTCACTTCCTCCTTCTGCTTTCTCTCTCTCTCTCTCTGTCTTTCTCTCTGTCTCATACTGTCTGTCTGTCTCAGGTTTGTGGTGCTCCTCTTTAGAGTTTCCTGCTGTTACATGGTAACACGGAGCTGAAGGCAAGAGGTAAGGTGGATTTTCTTCTTTTTTTTTTAATCTGCGGTGAAGTTAGTGGTGAAATGTCAGCGTTTAGAGTTTCTTGTAAAGAGAGGGAAGTGACGAAGAATGAGACTTTTTAGTTTTCACGCTGTATCTCAGGTTCATGCCAGGGTATTTGAGTGTTGCGAACAGTCGGAGTGAAACAGCTCCTGGGAAGCATGTCGTTCTCCTGGTGGAGGTGGGAATGGAGCGCTGAAGGTGGACAGCTGGAGCCGTCACCCCAAAAGAGCTGTTAAAGAGACACACAGACTAATAAACACCAGCTTCCCGTGTCTTTATTGCAGAACAGCAAACAGGGCTTAAAGCTTTAGCTCCCAGCATGCCCTGTGCACCTATTTGTGTGTCTGTGTGATACTGGATGGTACAGAAAGACAGTGGGTGCCACAGAAAAGAGGTAAAAGGTTTCAATCTCTTCCTGTTCCGTTCCTCCTCCAATCAGCTGATAGTACGAGTGTTGACGCTTGCTGCTGATGCCCTCACAGATAAAACGTGCACATCACTCGTTGGAAAAGCGCTCGTATGCCGTTAACATGCTGTCTTGTGCATGCCTATGTGATTAAATAGCACATTACTGGTTTAAGAGCAAGAGGACAAAGGGCATGTTTGACCACTGTCACTATTTAACCATACAGATGACTGTAATTACCACATACTAATTAAATACATCGCACATTTCAGCTCTGAAGCTATTATTAAATAGCCTAACATTAATTATTCCTCATGACTGGTCTGGCTAACACGCTGACATTGTCTATTGTTCTTTTGAGATTTTGTTCTTCTTTGTTCTTTGTGTGTTTTGTTTATCAGTACAGACAAGTTACCTTTTAATAGTGACAGAAACAAGTCCCTTAAAATCAAGTGTGGTTGGTGTGATTTCGGCACAGTTCAGTGAAGCCATCTGTCAGGATTGATCGATCAAAGCTTGCTCCGTGTTGAGGTGAGCCGCTCATGGGACAGGATACTGTCACAGCTGCATGAGTGTGACTGCTTTCTGAAGTCTGTGCTCTGGTAGGAACACGCTGGGAGGTCAAAGTTTGAAGGTCGGGACAAGTTCAAAGCAATATTAGTGTAGGAGCATTAGCATACGCTGACAGGATTAGTGTCAACAGACCAAAATACCATGAGGGTGGATTTATCCTTCCAAGCTCATCTCACCTAGACGCACATGTAGTAGGTGACCATGCACACATGTGGGCACTGATTTGTGGGGTGGTTTGTGCCATGACGCGGTGATCAGAGGAGGCTTTTCATTAAATTGATTTATTATCCAGCTGGCTCATTAGACAGGCAAACTAAGGCCATTCATGCAAGACAGGGGATCCCCTTAAATGTGAAGCGGTTTCTCTTTGTTCAAGTGGCTTCCTGTTTTTTTTAATGCACAAAACCCACGACAATGTACATAGTCACAAATTTGAAATGGGAAAAGTAAAGGAGACCTCTCTCAAAGTTTAGCAGCAGCTGTGAACTAGAGATATGATTGATTAAGAAAAATGAGCCTCAATGAGATAAAGTAGACCAACTTTGTTTTTGCTTTGTTAAGCTGTTTTAATATGTTAAGATGCTATGATATATAAGTCTGTTACATGTATGTCAATACACAAAAGATGCTTGTAGGCAAGCAGATACAGTGCCACCACAAGGCGCACACACACACACACACACACACACACAAACCACAAACTTCCCGCATACTCATATCACTCAGTCTCTTACTGACAGTGACTGTGCCTCTTTTGAGAAAGGTGAGTGGGTGTGTTGACTGGAAACAAGTAGCAGTGACCCAACACAAAGTCCTCTCAACCAGGACACTGTAACACTGAGTGGAGGAGCCTGTTTGAACCCTCAACATGGAAGGGTAGCGTTATCTCAGGTATAACGTTGGCTGGGGACGCTGGAGCTGCTAATGTACCCTAAACTCTGGACTGGGGGAAGTGAGCGGTTCCATAATTACTTCACATGATGTGACCTTACTACATCTCCTTTTCCAAATCCAGGGTGTTGAAGATGGCAGTGTGGATCCAGGCCCAGCAGCTCCAGGGAGATGCCTTACACCAGATGCAGTCTCTGTACGGTCAGCACTTCCCCATTGAGGTGCGACATTATCTGTCCCAGTGGATAGAGGGTCAGCTCTGGTGAGTTCCTCTGCAGCACAAACAGAAAATGTGTGTGTGTGTGTGTGTACAGGTGCACAGGTGCCTACACAGATGTTAGTGTTTGTCCATGAGAGCACATTTGGACAGTTCCGTCTTTCTTGTCCCTTTTTTGTTTGCTATTTTCAACACCAAGTGTTCATTTGTTCGCTATGTGCATGTATTTATGCATGTCTGTGTTTTTGGTATGTGTGTGTGTGTGTGTGTGTGTGTGTGTGTGTGATGTTAGGGATGCCATAGACCTGGAGAACCCACAGGAGGAGTTCAAGGCCAAACGCCTGCTGGACAGTCTGATCCAGGAGCTGCAGAACAAGGCAGAGCACCAGGTGGGAGAGGATGGCTTCCTACTCAAAATCAAACTGGGACACTACGCCAGCCAGCTCAAGGTAAGTCTTCTGGAAAGAAGTGAGCTGAAAACCTTTTTGTGTTCATACAGCCTGTCTTTGGATTTGGTTCGGAGAGGGATAGGAACAGCATGGTGGTCAGTAGTAAAGCAGTAAGTGCTCCATATCAACTGTGGCTCTCACTTATTTGCCAGATTATCAGTAAGAGCCTTTTCTTTGATGTTCTGGTTTTCTTTTTCTATACTTTATGGCTAAAAGGTGTGAGGCACAAAAGATACCTGAGAATGAATGTGCCTAATGCCACTATATTACAGCTCTGGGGGAAAATAGAAATGTGCCCACCTGCGCAGACAGTAGCCATGTTTTCAGCAAACCCTCACATTTAAACTGTTCACCGTGTGAGAAGATGATGAGTGGTTGGAAGGTAAAACTATTCAACTCAAACGCCTCCCTGTTATAATTATTAGAAAGAACATGCAACGCACCATATCACCGTGTCCACCATGAGGAAAACAAGAGGACAGCCCAAGTGAGGGCCTTGGTAGCCAGCCAGCGCTGCTATTTATGATCCAGCTCCTTGTTCACAGATCCGTTCTGCTGTTTGTCGTCTCTCTTCCCTGAAACCAGTCGGAGAAACAGAAGGCGGCAAAATCAAAATGCAGTCCTGAGTTCCTACCACTGTGCGTGCATATGTTGGCGTAGTTGAATGTGAAATATAAAATGTGCCCTTTATGCCTTACATTACTTTTGCGTTACACCAGAGATAGAATTACATGGTTGAACCGATATGGTGGATGCCCTGTGCTCTTATTCTCACCGTAGTGCGATGTGTGTCCTCATCAACTCACCTTGATGAAACCAGGTCAACTTTTAATGCAACTTCATCCGCCATCTAAAGCAGGAAACAACAAGATTATCACCAACTGACTCACAAGAGTATTTTTTAAACTGAAAGCGAAACCGCAATTTCTTACACTGCTTTGGAAAAAAATATTACTGTAACACATAAACCACTGAACCATGGTGTGTGTGTATACTAATGAGTCATGTCTCTATATGAAGTGTGCCGTGCTTTAGAGATGGGTCTCATTAGGCTCGTCTAATGGGTTTTAGTGTGTCTGCGGTGTTGGCTCCAGAATGTAGCGAGCTTCCTTGATGCGACTAAATTGGTGAGTCCTGTGTGCAGAGGCCGCTCCGCTCATCAGGGCCTAACAAGCCTTAACACAGCACATGTCCTCCTTCTCTTTCAGAGCACGTATGACCGCTGTCCTCTGGAGTTGGTCCGATGCATCAAGCACATCCTCTACACAGAGCAGAGGCTCGTCAGAGAGGCCACCAATGTGAGTAGGACGCCTGCGTTTGCTGTAAAATACACGAGCTGACGCCTGCATGCACACCTCTGCTCATTTGTCTACACACAAACATTCACACGGAAATGTAAACTTGCACACAAACACCTGTGGCTTCTCCATGCATTATTCATCTCATTGCCTGTACAAAGCACAAACAGAAGCTCAACTGCACTGACTGCTTCAGAGATTGGATAACTGAGTAACTACTGTAGTTCATCCATTCTTCCCTGCGGGATCTGCACATCCCCTGGCATTATCATAAATGTGACACATGCAGACACTCGTACTTAATCAATCACACTGTAAAATGGCCTTGTAAGAGTAAACCTTTTGTGTTTCTCCACTGCAAAACTGCAGTATAGAGGGAAGTCAAATATTTCATGGTTTATTACAAGCACTGAGTTATAAAACCATAAAGCCAGCAGAGCGTAAAACATGTGACTCTCAGCAACTCCTGGGGTGAATTGATTTCCAGTCACAACAGGCCTTTTCTATTAGTGGAATGCATATTTGGACTGATTGAATTTCACCCTGTTTAGTCCGAACCTTTCGTTTCATAATGCTCTCGTTCAGACCTTCATCTGACCGTGCATTCTGCTGAGTATGATAAGGAAACGCATTTCTTCCTTCTCTAGTTGGGGGTCACTGGGGGTTTTACAGTTAAATGATGTAGTCCATCTGTCACATGTAGGGGTCAATGCATCAAATCCAGCTTGGTTTCATATCTCTGCTCCATCCCCCACGGATGCTCCTAGAGTCTCAGCTCTCAACCCGCCAGTGGCAAGCTTTTTCCTTAAACAACTATCATAAACTATCCAGTGACAGACCATACACAGGCTCCATCCAAGCACCAAGCACCACCCTGAGGAACCATCCGTACCAATTACTGCTCCCAAACCTGCCATTTCCTCCGTCTCTCTGTGCCTGTCTCTGAATCTGACTTTGTAATCGACAGTCGAGCTCCCCGGTGGGTGGGATGATGGACAGCATGTCTCAGAAATACCAACAGATCAACCAAGCTTTTGAGGAGCTCCGCCTGCTGACCCAGGACACTGAGAATGATTTGCGTAAGCTCCAGCACAACCAGGAGTACTTCATCATCCAGTACCAAGAGAGCCTCCGCATCCAGGGTGAGACCAGAGGACTGTGTTGTTACTGCTGCTCTAAAATAGTGCAAGAAGAAATGTTTCGACTGGTTGGACAGTGAGGAGACAGAAAATGAATGTTGATAATCAATTACTAAAGTTGCTTTCCTGTTTTATTTCATCCAAAACATTTAAATGTTGTACTGTAAGTATGGGCAGAAATATGCTTCACTAAATACACATTTCAAATGATGCTATTTACATTTATTATTTTAATGCAAATGTTGAAGTTGAACAATGAAAATTAGAATATAAATGATTCAAATTCAGTTTCTAGTGTCACATTTCTGCCCACATATAAGACAAAATCTATTCATTACTTCACTACTTTTAATTTTGTAAACTCGTTGATTAATTGATCAAGACTTTGCTGCTTAATGTTGAATCAAAGCGAACCTCAAAGGTCGTAAAGATTGGTTTGAATCTAGACTAGCCCGTAGCTTTGAAAAATCTAGGTGCTAAATTGTGTAACAAAAAAAAAAAAAAGATCACATACTCTGCATACATTTCACAGCTGTGTGAAATATGCTGGATCCAGGATCCAGCAAACACCTGCAGCCTCTATAACCCAGAAACCTTTGCGTACATGTTGCATCATTCAGAAAACAACACCTAGCTCGTATGACGTCTGCATTATGCTACAGCAGGCTCTCCTGAGTAAATCATTATTCCTCCCGGGGGATAATGTACACTGCATGTACGCAGGTCAGAGATGTTTACCCCATCTCTCTTTTCTTCCCCTGTTTTCTAACTCATCCTCACCTCTCCCCCATTTGGGTGGTAACAACCCCACCCCCCAGCTCAGCTCACCAGCCTGGCCACGCTTCCCCCTGCTGACCGACAGCTACGGGAGCCTGCGCTTGTCAGCAAGAGAGCCACTGTGGAGGCGTGGCTGACCAGAGAGGCCAACACACTACAGAAATACAGACTGGTAAGACACGCACACACTACATCTTGTTCATGCACACAATGTGATATTTGTTGGTCTCCTGAATGAACTGTATGTTCAGCCTCCACTTTTCTGTTAATGTGCAGGACCTGGCGGAGAAGCACCAGAAAACACTGCAGCTGTTGAGGAAGCAGCAGACCATAATTCTGGATGACGAGCTGATCCAGTGGAAGAGACGGCAACAGCTGGCAGGCAACGGGGGTCCGCCAGAGGGAGGCCTGGACATCCTGCAGTCCTGGTGAGTTTCTCTTCCACCTCCCACCAAGATCACAGTCACTCGACTACCTGACAAAGCAAAGGGTCACTGCTGTACAAGCTTTCAACTGACCACCGCTGGGCATACTTTGTCTCCTGATAAGAAAGACCAGATCAGTTTGATATGCCTTGCTTGGAGGCTTTTAGATAAAAGGACCATCCATGAGTCATTGACTTTATACTATCCTGTTTTAATTCCAGTTCATGTTGGTTTGCTGGAGTAAAACCACTGACCATGTTCATGCTGAGGCCTAATTCTTACTTGTGTGTGTGTGTGTGTGTGTGTGTGTGTGTGTGTGTTTTTGTGTGTGCATCAGGTGTGAGAAGCTGGCGGAAACTATCTGGCAAAACAGGCAGCAGATTCGGAGGGCAGAACACCTCAGACAACAGCTGCCCATCCCCGGCCCCATCGAAGAGCTCCTCAATGAACTCAACAGTACAATCACAGATATAATCTCGGCACTGGTCACCAGGTGTGTGTGTATTTATACTTCTGAAAGCTGAATCTGAACTAAAATAGCTGGGCATGAACATATAAATAAAGGTATATCAGCCACAGCATGTGTGCAAGTGGGTGGGTGTGTTATGTACACGGAGGCATTGCCCTTCCCTGCACTCAGTTTTGGCCTTTATGCAAGCAAGTCCTACTTACGTAACCTTATTTACTTTTGTGGTCAAGAGAGTGAGAGATATCATCGATTGCTAAAATTAAATTTCTCAGGCATTCAGTTTATTCACCTAATGATTAAATCCACATGAGTGAGATTACTGTTTGAATGCGGGGGCGTTTCTAGAGCATGTTTGTTTGTATTTTCTTGTTTCAGTACTGAACTGTACGAGCAACAAGGAGCATCCGCTAAAGAGAGGGCATTTCCCTTTAGATCAAGTCTCGTAAAAGTTCGGGTTAAAGTTGTTATCCTCATTTCAGTCTTTCAGATTGGGGCGCAGTCTGTGGTTACCGTGGTAACAGCAGTTTAATACTACTAACAAACAATCCTCCAGCAGCTGCATTGTCATAAATACAGCAATAGGATTGTTTCTGTTTCAAGTGCAGCCAAAGTTTCAACCTGCAGTTGGAGGTATGGAGCCTGTCGCCTGCAGCTCTTCGTCTAACAGCTCCTTCTTATTCCATCACTCTCCTCCATGTCTATAATTGATCAGCTGTCAAAATCTCATTTCCCGTGGCTGCTTCACAATTAACGTCACCGCCCCCCCCCCCCCCCCCCCCTCCCCCCCGGGGTTTTGCCAGTTGAATGATTTTTAAAGCAGGATCAGAAGGAAATGTTCGGTTTGCATTAGCAGGGACTAAATACAGCTCAGATCTGATGTAAAGTGAAAAACAGTGAGACTGATATTAATGAGATGAAATTACACTGGATTACATACTGCAACATATGCTGGGAACTCTTCCTGTGTGTAAAGGCAGTTTTTATCCTGACGCCGCCACTAACAACTAACAATGAATCACCATCTGTAAAGACATGATGAAATCTCAACAGTCATGTCTTTAAAGTTAGATTACATTCAGGGTTTGGATTTATCTCGGTTCAGGTCTGAATTAAGATCGTAGTGGTGATGGGGTCCATGGTTTGACGAGGAAATTATTCAAAAACATTCCAACAAGTTTAGTTATTTAAAGTTCAAGTCCTGTGTGCATCTGTAAAAGTCTGAAGCCTGCGGCCAGCAGAAGCAGAAGTCCCTCTGATGCCTCAGGTCAACTCGAGATCACATTTAATGCATTACATCATTCAGCCCTGTTAAAAACCCATCAGCACAGAGTGAGGCATTGACCTGAAGAGAGAGGAAGGCCTGACATGGTAGAGGAAAACCATGTTTACAGGAGGGATGAGACGGAGATGAGAGAGTGTGTAGACCGAAGACTGAATTCAAATGTGCCCAGAGGCAAAGGATGGAAGTTAGATGCGCCCAAAGAGATCTGCAGAGACAGAGCAACGTAAATACAACTTGTTTCAGTACATTATTTGGGGCCCAAAGGGACATCTGCCAGCGTCTTTTAACCCTCCAACATCTCTGAACAGGAAGTAATATAAAGTTTTTGACAGCACCCTCTCCCACTTTCTGAGAAGACGGCCCCTGCAGGGACCCATAACACATAAAGAACCGTGTCTCTGTCACAGCGATTTCTGATTGGCCACAGACGAGCCTGGCCCAGACAGCGCTGCACAGCTATCACACACAGTGCAAACACGGGTTATGTTTGATCAACAACATCTTCTCTATATTCCCCTTAAGCCTTATTGTTAATGTGAGAGCAGCAGGCAGCGAGAGAGAAAATCCGACCAACTTTGTTCGAAGGATGAGCAGAGATTACTTGATAACCTTTGATTAGGGTGCATGATCGCAATTAAGATTGTTATCAGAGGCTCAAATCTGCAGTAGATCTTAACGTTTTCTGTGCTTTCACTTTGAACGAGTGTGTGCTTTAAGTGGAATAGACATGTTGGAAGCAAGTGAACCTCATAAAACATGTGTGCAGTCTTTTGTATGTTTTAAACATACATTGTTTATGTTCAGTATCAGTTTGCAGGCTTGTGGAGTCCTGAGCGTCAGCCAGGAATGCATACAGATGGGCCCTAATGGCTGTTAACAAGTAAATGTGATGAGTGGCTCGCTGGTAGAATACACTCAAACAAAACTTGCTCGCCCTCAGGCCTGAAAACATTCCTGCTTTAAAAGAAAACTAGAGATCATGTGCAGTAAGGCTTATGTGCTGGGTTTTGACCACACGAGGTGCACTTAACCTAAATGTTCTGTAATTCAGCCTAACTAACTAATTTTGTCTCCGCAGCACCTTCATCATCGAGAAACAGCCTCCACAGGTGCTAAAAACCCAAACCAAGTTTGCAGCTACCGTGCGCCTTCTAGTGGGTGGGAAACTGAACGTGCACATGAACCCTCCGCAGGTCAAAGCCACCATCATTAGTGAGCAGCAAGCCAAGGCCCTGCTGAAGAATGAGAACACAAGGAAGTAAGTCCACAACCCTGTTCATGTCACGGTGGATTCCTTCTCCTCGGTGATGTTCGCAGTTTGATTCATTTGAGTTTTTAATCTGATGTTTCAAGAAGTTCCACACGAGTGCTTTAACATGTAGCAGAAGCTCCTTCCTCTCCTTTGTATACACCTTTTTTAGTATCCCTTCTTACTTTAGTGGGGACACTGCGATGAGCTCCCATGGCGCCATTAAGATAAGGAGTCTTATTTTTCTGCAGCGATTACTGGATCCCTGGGTGAACTCTGGCCTAGTGTGTTTCCAGACCTCACCACATAGACATGGCTGGAACTTGAACAATGCCTCAGAGGAATCTATGGTGTGGATGCAGAATCCACATTTAGCCTGTTCCACGGTCTCATTCCACATTCCTCCTGACTAATAGAAACCTTCCAACACTGTAGGTCAGCCAGGCAGCCAGTGGTTGAATGGGTGAGCAATTCAACAGCTTAGCCATCATTTTCTGTTTCTCATATAAACCGCTTGGTATAGTCCCTAAACCGCAGCCCAGAGACATCTGTCATGGTTTTCTTATGTCCTGAACACAGAGATGGTGGCGGTTAAACTTTGTAATTACACAGAAAATGAGTGTGAACGTGGTTCCTACACCCTGAGTGTTCCTCAGCTCCTGCTGTCCAAAGCATCATTTAGTTTTAATTTGTTCTTGGAAGAATGTAATTCTCAGCACTTGAGTGCGTCACAGCAGACATTACAGATAATTGACTCGACTCCTTGATTGCCTCTCTCCTTCAGTGACAGCAGTGGGGAAATTCTCAACAATAACTGTGTGATGGAGTACCACCAGACTACAGGCACTCTCAGCGCCCACTTCAGAAACATGGTGAGTGTTCCTGAGGTGAAGTAATTGCACTGAGTTAAATATCTCATAGCTCATAGGTCCGTATTGCAGAGCAGTTGTCATGCTAGACGTACAGTCGGCAGCTCTTAAGTGAGGCAGCTGTCAAGATGTGTGTGATCACTGTGTCCAGAAAGTGTCTATATATATATATATATATATATATATATATATATATATAGCTTTACTTGAACCAATAACCTCTAATATATCTGGTGAAATAGGTTCACTTGTTACTAATGCATTTCCAAAAGCTTTGGGATTTCTAAAATAAACTGACAGTCCTCTGGGATGGAGCAGGATTTAGAGGCAGTGTGAACATCCACTGCTGTCGCTGTTACAGTACAGTATGTGATGCTCACGGCGTCTCAGCAGTGATGTGCAGGATCAGTGTGCTTCAGAAGAGCCTTTTTCTACATCCTGTTCGCAGCAGTCCACAGAGGCCTCCATGGATTATTTACATGTCTGACTCAAAGAGTTTTATTATGCATGCATGTGCTGCTCGTGTGATGTGTGCATTGTCAGCCTAACTTTTTTTTCTTTTTTTTTTTTTACGCAGTCTTTGAAGAGGATCAAGCGATCGGACAGGCGAGGAGCAGAATCAGTCACAGAAGAGAAGTTCACCATTCTGTTTGAGTCCCAGTTTAGCGTTGGAGGCAATGAGCTCGTGTTTCAAGTGAAGGTAAGAGGCCGCAGACAGCCGAGGCAGAACGAGAGAATACATCGACCTTGACACACAAAGATGCTACAATAGTGTGTTCATTCTTCAGTCGACGGCACAAAACACTCAGCATCCACTCCTGCACACACTGACAAACAATGCACCACATCAGCTCAACAAATCCTACTCGTCGCCACTGCTCATCTGTTTTCCTCCCAGCGGTTGTATGATTACTGCTTAGAAAGTTCCTCTTTACCATTAAAACCATAGAAATACTATGAAGGTCACGTTGCTTTGCAGTGTGAGCAGCATGTATTGTCGCAGCATTCCTACGCTCATGGCCTCCCTTCTTTCTCTGAACAGACGTTGTCGCTTCCTGTAGTGGTGATAGTTCACGGTAGCCAAGACAATAACGCCACGGCCACTGTGCTGTGGGACAACGCTTTTGCAGAGCCGGTGAGTAAATGTTTGTGTGCCTGTGGTCAAAATTCTATTTAGAGACGATTTAACTTGTGAATTGTGTTTTGTAGACAGTTGTATGTATCCGATGTGCTTTTATTTATCACATTTCCAGTGTTTTCCAGTCAAACACACCTTCTGTTCCATAACCCTGGCTGACCTGTCCGTGACCACATAGGGGCTGTGTTCATCTATACAATTCTAAAAATCCACTGAGCAGTTGATTTAATTTATCCAACAGAAATGCCAAATATGTACAGGATGTAGTTTTTCCAGTTCTCAGATTTGCAGCCGTTTCTATTGAATACATTTTGACAATTTAAACAGTTGGAAGAAGATGCCGCTAGTTCAGGGACCCTTCGACTAGCATGTGTTTGTGTTTTCTGACACTGTATTGACTTATCTATTACTCAATATAATACAATACTGAAATAAATCAATAGTTTTTGCCCTTCATATAGATATGAATGCATATAAATCACCTTTTTTTTTATTTAGATAGAAAGTGAATTCACCAAGTAGATTAATTTCTGCTCACTATATGTTTTGTCTCGTCTTAATTTTGATATGGATCAATTTAGCAATGATCATTGCTTTAACAATGATGCAAACATATCTATCCCGAGCCCAAGGCCCCAACATATCTATAAATAATCATTATTTCAACAATGATGTGATCTCTGAATAATGCTGCTCTGGAAATAGCTGTGTGTGCTTGTTTATGTGCTCATGTTTGCTCATGTAAACCCTCTGCTGTGTCCTCTGCATCTGCAGGGACGGGTGCCTTTCCTCGTGCCTGATAAGGTGCTTTGGCCTCAGCTGTGCGATGCCATCAACATGAAGTACAAGGCTGAGGTGCAGAGTAACCGAGGCCTGTCTGAGGAGAACCTGGTCTTCCTGGCTCAAAAGGCCTTCAGCAGCTCGAGCAACAACCCAGATGACTACCGCAACATGACAATGACCTGGTCACAGTTTAACAGGGTCAGATTCTCTGCCTCTTTCTCTCTGAATATGAACACGCAGCTTGTATGAAGAGCATGCTATCCACCATCACCACTGTTAACATATGGATATATCTTTCTTGTATTTTTAAAATGCCCTCAGGCTAGTTTTAGGAAGCGATTTCAGCCGCATGCTTGCTCTCCATGGAGTCATTTACTACTGGTTATTCATACATAGAAATATTTCGTGCTCCATTTGCACCGTCCCTGCAGCTCTATTCTGTAGTCGACTTGAGTGAGAATGCCTCATTGGTAGCCAGGTCTTTATCTTAATGGGCCTGTTTGTCCACACAGTGAAAGGCTCATTTTCTGGCTCAAAGCAGCCAGTGATGGCAGAAAACACACTCACATTCACCACACACCATCAGCCTTATTAGATTACAGGAACATCAAGTTTCAGCCACTCCACAGACTGGTGTGTCCGCCGCACACACACACACACACACACACACATGTTTCACCTCCCTTATTTTTCTCTCATACAGCTGCACACTTGGGTGAATCATTAACAATTGAGATGAGGGAGGACATTTTGTTCACTGTAGCTAGGGACTGGATGAGGGAACCTGAAAAGCTTTTAAAAGATGCACATGTCCGCCTGAATCATTGGTGCTTTTAAAAAAAATTTTTCACCAAAACCTTGTGTTTGCAGGAAAGCTTGCCTGGGAGGAACTTCACATTCTGGCAGTGGTTTGATGGTGTGATGGAACTCACAAAAAAGCACCTCAAACCTCACTGGAATGATGGGTAAGGAAACTGCAGAGATGTTTGATTGAAAATGTGGCATAAACATAAAAGCACTTCCTCTCTTTCTTCAGTTTGTTAGCTGGACTGTCAAATTCTTTATTCTGTGAAAACTTCCTGTCCTCATTTGTCAGTCTGGACAACTCAGGCAATGGTTTGCTTTCATTATTTTCTATGGCAACCTGGGAAACCGGACCTGCTCTCAGCAGTAAAATAGGACTGAAGTGATGGAGAGAGCTGATGAGGGGATGCACATGACAGTTTCTTTTAATTTATGTGTCTCTCTCCTCCTTTTTAGAGCCATACTGGGCTTTGTGAACAAGCAGCAAGCTCAGGACATGCTGATGTCCAAACCTAACGGTACTTTCCTGCTGCGCTTTAGTGACTCTGAGATTGGAGGAATTACAATTGCCTGGGTGGCAGAAAATCCTAACAAAGCAGGTATGACGTGTAAATGCACTACAGTACATAGGTAGTGCTGGGAAAATGTTTTATGTTTTAGGTTTGGGGATTTAATTACCACAAATCAAACACTGAATGCTTTGATTGCCAACATCAAAAACAGATGCAGATCTTACCTGAACCCCCGAGAGCCCCGAACCCCCGGCCATGAATTATCGTCTATCATGCTCTCAACAAAAAAGCTGCTCTTTAGCTTCACCCGCAGCGCTCCACTCTCTCCTCTCCCAGGCTCAGACAGTTTTAACCCCAAATCTGAGAGGGCATCATTTTCCAACTTCCAAAAATCAGCACGAATCTCCTGCTCAGACCTCCGTTATCTCTTTACTACATTAAAGCTGCATTAAGCCATTTTTGACCAGGGGGCAGAAGGACAAACTAAAAATTCACAGCAGCAGAGGTTTGAAGCCATTTCATTTGTAAAATGCACTGACCTGAAGTAGAGCCTGATGGAGATAAAAGTAATAACTGCTCAACTGTAGTCCTGGTTTGGCCAAACATTTGGTCTTATTGGGTTCCTACATATTATTCTACCAGCCAATATTTTCACTCACCTCATTACATGAAGGGTTTGGTGAGAGATGTTCTACGTAAAGAAAAACATGACCGTAAAGTAGTTAGAGTCAATATTTTATTTTTAAATGTTAATATATATATATAAGTTCACTTTTTTAATTGCTTTGACACAAAATGCTTTCGATGTGAAAAGTTTAAATGACTAGTATAACTGTGACGCGGGTGCTTTTGTCTCCAGGGGAGAGAATGGTGTGGAACCTCATGCCCTACACAACCAAAGACTTCTCCATTCGCTCTCTGGCCGACCGCATCAGCGATCTCAATCACCTCCTGTTCCTGTACCCCGACAGACCCAAGGACGAGGTTTTCTCCAAATATTACACCCCACCACTCTGTAAGCTTCCTTTCATATGAATTTCATATCACAGCCACAGAACTTGAGCGTACGTTGATTGCTGTATGACACCGCACTGAGCTGTGTCTCTCCTTGTGCTTGTTTTAAAGCCAAAGCCGTCGATGGCTACGTGAAACCACAAATCAAGCAAGTGGTGCCCGAGTAAGTATCAAGCTCCCTGTTTGCCTTTCCTCGTGTTCTTCCACTCCTGGTCTGTCTCCCCTGTCTTTCTTTCCTGCAGTCTACCCACCAGTTTTTCCTCTATGGCAACATCTAGAGATAATCACTAAATATTGGAGCCTGAATTCAGATCAGCTATTAGCTAGCTGTTACAGTTGGAGGAGGCCAATTAAGGATGGCCATGGTTCCTGAGCGAGCTTGTCTTCCACTCATCATTAGAGTTAGGCTTGTTAGTTAGCAAGCACCGCTCCTTGCCTGTCTCCACAGTTGGTTCATCTGTGGTACGGAGAACGGCCATAATGATGCAGCGAGGCCTGGAAAACACGCTGAGGGTAGTTGCTTAGGCAACTGCTGAACATAGACTCATAGGCTTTTATCTTTGGTGTGTGTGTGTGTGTGTGTTTGTGTGTGTGTGGATGTACAGGTTTGCTACAGCCAATCCAGACCCAGCAAGTGGGAACCCGACCTATATGGATCACGGCGCCTCCCCAGCACCAGTCAATCACCCTCACACCTACGGCATATACCCACCTATGTGAGTCATAAAGGCCTTTGAACGTATGCGCTGCTCTGTGTGAGTGTGCATGTGCATTGTGTGTGAGTGCGGAGCGTCTAGCTGATGTGCTGCTGGCTCGCCTAAATGTGGTTTGGCTCCACTCTGTGTCCTGTGGCAGGAGTGACTCCATGTTGGATGCGGACGGAGACTTTGACCTAGACGACACCATGGACGTGGCGAGGCACGTAGAGGAGCTCCTGCGGCGGCCTGTAGAGAACCAGTGGGGCGGCCAGCAGTCCTGACCCCTGACTTTTTAACCTTTGATAACACCAGACAAACCTTTCATCCCAACTTGCCCCACACGCATTGACATTTCTCATGGTTTAATTCCATTAATTTCTCTTTTTTTTTCTCAGATAGCTCTAATGTGAAATGTTAATAATGGTTGTGATTTTTTTCTTTTCAGCATGAGAGCATGCATGTCAGTGACTTCTCTTAGTTTTATTTGTGTCCATAAGTGTTTGTAAAACAGACTAGGTATCATGCAAAACCTACATTGTTACAGTATTGTGGAGAAAAGAAAAGGTAATGTTCCTTCATGTTGTGCATGCATTTCCAATTGATTTTGAAGAATGTGCTACTGTATGAAGTGATTTTAACAGTTGAATGTTTTTATTTTGTTATATTTTCTTCTTTGTACATGGGTTATCAGCATTTTGATAGTGACATTGAGCTTTCCCTTTGACAAAAAAAGAAACTTAAATGAAGACTTTTGCTCCTAACAACATTATCTGATTCATTGCTCTGCAGAGTTACAGTCAGTTTTTAAAATTCATATACACTAACCTAAAAGCAGACTCTCTTTGCCCTCTGCTACTGACAGCACACACATCAGCACGCGGTACACAGGCGCGAGTGTACAATGTATTTGTTCTGATTTTTTCACCAGCTGAAATCCAGGAGGGGGGTTTATGCTCCTCCCTCGCTCTCATAGGGCTATTTGTCTTCTGTTTGTACACAGGAATGCAAGTCTAAACATTTACCCAGCGCTGCCTGCTTGTCCTCTCAGGTCCCTCCGTTCCCCTCATCAATGCTACCTCGCATTATTCTACTGACAGTCGTCGTTGCTGTCGGTTCTGTTGTTGTTGCTGCACCACATTCACAACAGTAGGCACAGTCATTCGGTTGTGTTCTTGCAGTTTTTGTTGATATATGTGAAGATCCCCCAGCAGCTAACTCTGATGCCTGTTTTATGCTTGAAATCTAGAGGCATGAAATGTCACGCGTCTGCTCGGCATGCCTGAACATCTGGGGCCGTTCTGCTCCCTTTTTGACTTTTCTGGCTATTCGTCCACATGTACCAGTAGCCAGTATCAGGCCCTCTGCGTGACAACGAGACCACATCAGCAGCTGAAGTTGCAAGACATAGATAGATGTGTAGAGGCTTCGAATGCTTGCACAGACTCACCAGCCAATGGGTCACATAGAGAACTCAAGGATGTGGGATGTGGTGTCAGTCTGGCTTTTGTTTTTGGTCGAGATTAGTTTCATTGTGTGTCCCCTTTTTGCTACACATTACTATACATTAGTCTGATAGAAAAAGGTTGAGAGTATTACCCCACTCCCTCCTGTGACACACACACACACACACACACACACACACACACACACGCTAAATACAAAACATGTCGTTGACAACAGCCTTGCACCTCAGGAATGAATTGCTTTGCTTAGCTGATGTATAAGCCAAATAGATAATGATCTATGTATACAGAGTATATGAATTTATTTTCTCTATCATAATTCTATTTTATTATTGTTTCTCTGGCACTCCCCTTTTGAATGTAACCCCTTTGCATGACCCTGTCGAGGATTTACATACAAAAACCTCCTCAGTCTGAGCAGAAGTTTGACGTCTCACGTCACCAAAAGTACTAGTTGAAAAAGGACACAAAGCAACTGGAAATCAGAGAAGAATTTAGGATGTGCTCTTGTGTTTGACAGACATTACAGTATTAAAGGTATTCCCTCGTCTGTCTTTTCATTTCTTCCTCAAGCATTTTTTGTATTTCACTTCTCTCCTGTTTTTGAAATCTCAAGCTACGACTGCAGTCTTGTGATATATCCTTCATCGCCATTACTCTCATCGTTTTTAAGCTTCGTTCCACTGTAGACTGTGTATTTTTTGATGATGTAGATGACGCTGTGTGCTGTTCGATGTATGTACCATGTTTGTGGTTTTTGTTTATTGCTTGGACACTTTCCAAGAGAAACAGCTGTTGAGTTGAAAAGAAGAAAATAAAGTTTTATAAATAATTTTAACTCAACCTGTAGAAGTACAGAAGATTTTAATGTCACTACAAAATAAATGCTATTTTCTTTAATGTGTGCAGTCAACACCGTGGATTTCATAGCCGAGCAGCAAAGTCAGAGAAGTGGCGCTGGATTCGACGGGAATGTGAAGAGTAAAAATATCGTGTGTAAGTGCATCATATACAGTCTATTGTATGAGGGAATCATGGCAATTAAACACAGCACTAATGTCCTACTGTCAAACAGCTCCTGTACACCGCTGCATTATTAACACACACATAGTTTCAGCATATATGGAAGTGTTGTGCTTACTAATATACTGTATGCAGCCTTCTGTACCATATAAAAAATGTATGGAAGGAAATGTCCTTTACAGATGAGACCCTTAATTCCCTCCCCTGGACATCAATTATACTTGACATGAAATAAATATGTTAGTAGGTTTTTCTTAAAGGAACATGCCACCATCACTGGAAACGGCTTTCTAAAGCATGAAGTTGTTGTTTAGGCCTTTACGTGTTGTCAGCTACTTATTTCCTCCCATTTTTGTACAATATTAACCCTTTCATGCATGAATTATGAATTATGATAACCTCAGTCAGTGTTTTTATTCATCTTTAGCCATGAAAAACAAGCCAAATGTTAGAGGTATTTTTAAATGTCCAGTAGTTGAAATATAGCCACTGATGCATGATGTACAATTCAGTGGATGTGATTAATCATAATTTCCTCCCAATATGAAATCAATACTTGGAAAATTTTGCAATTGCATGACTCCTTAGATGTTACTTGATGTCACCATATGTTTCTTACGGTAAAGTTAGATCTTTTATTGAAGTTACTTAATTATTTCTAGACATTACATTTGTAAAAAGATATTCTTTGTTCATGTGCAGTCTGTGACAGAGTTCAGAGAGAAGCACATGAATGCACACAAAGCCAATGTAACGTTCACAGCACAGAGGATTCGTTGATCTTCCTGCTGCACCAAACTGAATCACATGGCATGCCCAGTGTAATTAATTGGAAGCAATGTTAAACCTAATTTGTAGTGAATTAATCAACATTCAACATTTAATGTTCATTCAACTCACAAGTCTGATAAGTGTGACAGGACAGGAGGCCAACTGGGAAAATAATAATAGTACAGTTTGTGCGTTGTGCCTTTTTTCCTTTAGTTTAACCTCCTTATTGAACTGTGCTGCACTGTGGCAGCAATAGTTTCATAGTTTCTCACAACCCACAATAACAGCATTCATAAATGTTCTGAATAAGCTCTGTTCTGCCATCTGCTGGATGTAAGAGACAACAGATATATATATATGTGTGTGTGTGTGTGTGTGTGTGTGTATTTAACTGTAGTTTAAATGCCAATTGACTGCCCAGTTTCATGCCTGGAAGAGGTGATAAGAAAAACTAATTTGCATGGAATTCAATAAAATGTTTCCAGTTATTGCTCAAATGATTTTAATTATCAGGTCATACCTGAGGAAAGTCATTGGCTGCTCGCTAAACAGAAAAAGTAATTATTGTGTTTGATAAGAATGTGGTGCATGCCAGTAATTTCTTCATTATTTACACATTATCTGCAGCCTAGTGAGTCAAAGGCTGTAAAGGTGTGCAGGGCAGGGATGGTAATCCGGTGGAACGGGCTCCTAGAGGTCACTAGTGGGCTGTTGCTTGGATACTAAACCTGAACTCATTACAAGGGCTTTAAAGGTATAGGTGGGTATAGCATGAGCACAGTTTGCATCTATAGTGGTAACAGAAAGGTTTTCCTGCATGTTTCTGATGATTCTTGGTTTGTCAGAAGCAGCTTCTACTCATATGCCTTCACAGCTGATCGGGTCAAAATAAAATAGTCACATTTGGGGTTTTAAACATCCCAGTAATTTTATTACAGATATTACAGGAACGTCCAGCATTCAAAATAAGAGTGAAGGATGAAAAGATGATCTCTCCAGCAGGCTTCAAAAGAAGTGCTCATCCAGGCCGTGTGACCACCAGGTGTCAGTGAAGTTTAAAGGAAACCTGAGAGCAGAATGCAGGAAGGTGTGAAGCAAAACATATATATGTTCATAAACAACATTTTAGATTTCTGCTTAAAAAGTAAAAACTCTACATATCAGATGCAACTTTGCTACTGAACAAGTCCTATCATGCACCCCAGTAAACACAGGTGTATGTAGACACCTGACAGGAAGCAGAATGACCTGTTCTACTGTGTGTGTGTGTGTGTGTGTGTGTGTGTGTGTGTGTGTCATGTGCAACTGTCACCTGAAATCTGCATGTTTGGTCTCAGCCTTCATCTTTGCGAGGATTGTTCTTCTGAGTAAGTTGTGTTGTGCTGGTGAGTAAAGACCACTTTAACCATACGATAGATTAAAAGTGTCAGTTAAACAAGCTCACAGTCAGCAGAGTATTATGTGCTGTACATTGGGGCGTGTTCACACACACAGGTTTGAGTTATACATGTAAAATCAGGCCTCAGCCAGCGTGAGCAAATCTTCCACACATCATGAAACATTAATCATATCCTGTTTTTGCACATTGCTATTCCTTGCATGATGTAAAAAAGAAAAACCTGCCAATGTTCAAAGCAGGCTCCGATCTTGCGTGTTAATTTTCGGTGGCGGGGGTGTCCTTTTGTTTAGCTCACAGGTCGTGCCTTTAAAGAGAAAAAAACACCACCGCCACATAAAAAGCCTTTGTGGGAAGGATTTTAAATATGGTTTCTGTTCCTGTCGGACTGATGATCACATGGGCTGACACAGGAAGTGTGGTGGCAAAACACAGGAAGACACACCCTCTGCTCCCCAGCCGTGAGCAGCAGGAGTTTCCTCTGTAGGTATCATCACTCAAATGCACGATTCACACTCTGAGCGTGTATCTATGGAAAGTGGAGTCTTGATTTTCTGCTTTGGTCTTTATGGCAGGGTAACTCTAACCGGTGCTGTTGTGCTGTAAATGAGAAACAGGAGTGAGGGAGCATATCGACAAACACGTGGCTTTCTTCACAAGCTTGTGGTAATAAATCATGAACGTTTGACCTGGTGACCCTCTCTTCTATTCCCCCGTTGCCAGCAGGGATTAGGAGACTTGATCAATAGTTGGCTGTCGTCGATACGATGGCTGTTAGAGGCCTGTGGGAATGGCGATGGAGATCCATTGGTCTGAGCCTGACAGCAGCTGCAGCAGGAGGGAGGAGTGCCTTATTGTACACCGCCATGGCTGACATCCTGCCACAGGAAACTATAGCAAACCTCAATGGAAAACAACAAGGGGTTTTATTTTAGAAGAACATTTCAGTGACTTTCAGGGTTTGAGAGTTCTGATGCAGCCACTTTTCTCTCATTCGCTGTCTTATTTTAGCTCTTTAGCCTCAAACTAACAAAAAGCACATTTTTCTCTCTCTGTCGTGTCGGATCCAGACGTTCATCAGGCCCTGCTGTCTTCAGTGGACAACTTAGGCTGGTAGCTTTCCAGCGGACTGAACACACAGTATGTGTATTTGCCCCTTTAACAAGGCTGACTCACAACATGTGGACTCATGTGAACTGTGCTGATCTCCCTTCAACCAGCTCATCACCGTGGAGCCGATGTTTGAGTTTGGAGACTGGTCGTCAGAGGCCTTTTCACATTAAAGTGAGACAGCTGAGCCAGGCGGGGAGGCTTTTAAAAGCAGAACTTTTGCTAAATTATTTCTGAGAATGCATAATACATGATCCTGAGAGATCACGAGGGAAGGGGGGGGGGGGGGGGTGGTAAAAGTGAGTGAGGAAAAGAAAGGACTCTCTCGCCTCCTCTTCCTAGATATTTGCCGTCTCAGTCGACCAGCAAACCTTCCATTCCTTCATTCCCTTCACACCCGTGTGCTCTGTCACCTCGGAGTAGCTGGGCTCCAACACTGCTCACACATTTGTAAGCCTCTTCTCATTCATAGAACCAAATGTGATTAGTGAGGCTGTGTTTTGGCTGCAGATTATACCACTTATACCACCAAGGTCTGTGAAAATAACCAAGCAGAGACGCTTGAATAAGACTCTTAACTTCCACAGACCGTCCCGCCCTCTGACGAATCACATCTGATGATTACATGCTGTGTACAGTAATCCTCTGTGTGTCATGTGGGTGTTGCTATTCACCAGAAATAATTTGCCCATTGTTTGTAGTATTTACATGACGCATGCTGCATATAGAATAACGCCAGTCCATAATGTGAAGCTGTTGCTTTGGCTCTGATTAGTCTGACTGTATCTGACAGTTAGCAGACGCTGCGCTCGTGCCCCCTGCTGCACATGACTCCATCATAGAAATTAGCTGTGATTTGATTTGGTTATATGAGGGATGCATTGGTCATATCTCATCTGATGATGAAAGTCGGCCTGATGATGAACATTACACCCTCTGTCGTCGTGGTTTATTTTGGCCTGGCCTCAGAGGTGTCAGCAGATGCTCAGTTTGGTGGTTTGGTACCAAGTTTGACCTGCACGCAATCATGCTGCACGCCCTCCGTCTTCCCAGTTTACTCTGAATGTGATTCCAAAAGAACAGCACAATCAACAATCTGTTGTTTCCTCCAGCTGATTGTCTTCAAATCAATACCAAAGAAGAGGGGAGGAGGAGAGGAGGAAGAGCAGTCTTGCATCTTTGATGAAGAGTGATACTGATACATTACTATTCTCCTTAGCATGTATAAACACAAAGTTATCTCCAGCCTCACAGAGGACGGACGACACAAACACACAAGTGAAATCACACCGTTCACATAGAAGGGAAGAAGGGGGACAGAGACAAAGACAACATGCACAAGTGGGGAAGAAGAAGAGAAGAGGAGCAGCTGAATCTCCTGGAGGACGAAGACTGAGATCAAAAACATGTGGAGTGAAACACCGGCAGCACCGAGACGCCTGAGAAGGAGAGACTGAGAGGGACAAACATGGACCACAAGTATGAGGCTTAATCAAACCATGGGCTCAGCCAGTATCATCTGGTTCCAGAGGCTACAAACCTGTTCTGGTCTGACTTACACCGCTTATAGGCAAGAACAGTGACAGCTGCTGCAACGACTCTCATTTCTTCAGATTCAGTTCAAAGCACTGGACATGTGCTTCTGGATCTGTGACCTCTTCTCAAGACATTTAAACATGTGGATAGGAGGTCAAATTAATTCATACAGAAATATAAGAAGATTGTCTTTGATGTTTAGAGAGTGGCACAGGAGCTAAATGAATCCACACACGTTTAAAGAGCTGCTGCTCATGTAACACCACTGCCTGCAGGTGGTGCAGCAAAATTGCGGTGCAGTTGTTTTCCTGAAGAGGCTGCAGGTGTGAACCACTGTCGCTGTCAGATCCTTTTCTCTGCAGAAGCAGAGTTAGTAAAACTGATTTTTTATCAGAGTGTCTGTCTTTGCTTCCCCTCCAGGACACTGCACCTTCTTTTTACTACTTCATGTGATGACCATGGCCCAGTAAATGTCTCCAGTAAAATCAAAGTAGGTGATAAATCTGTTGAGGAACGAACACAGGTCTATAATGTCACCCATGTTTCAGCAGCGAGGCTCCGCAGCCCCCCCTTATGGAGAGCCTGCAGGGCTGGTGCCCGGTCACAAGCTCTGAGTGGGACTTCACGTCACATCTAAACTTTACAGAGTCTAATGTGAGTGAGGCGACATCAAATGAGTCGCTCTGAACTTCCAAACTGTTCATTTCGTCCCTTTTCTCTGCGTGTCGTGGAAGGAAAGCGCGCGCACGTCTGAGGAATCAAACCGTGCGTGCGTGCGCGAGAGGCTGGATTTAACAGGACACGCACGCGTCTTTTGAGGCTCTTTGCGATTGCGCCCTGGCAGTCTTGAATTTGTCCCGCGGATGCATGTGAGCAGCGGAGCTCTCCCCGCCGCCAGCAGAGCAGAAGTGTGCAGGACGCAGGGCGATGCGCGCAGAGGAGAGTCTGCAGACGAGGACGTGGTGAGCGAGACACGTCTGAGCGGACGAGGAGACGAGAGAGCGAGCTGTGAACAAGTCAGCCCCTCCGGTGTTTGGGGGACACACGCTTCCAGAGAGCGGATCGGAGGAAGTGGCGTGCGGGCTCCACCGTCAGTCTGCTCGGTGCCTCAGCAGGACGGCTCCGTGTGACCGTGCGCCCCGGTGATGGACCAGCGGTGGTGATCCGGTGAGCAGGACGAGCCGCCCCGGACGTCAACAAGTCCACATCGCTTAGAGAAAATGGGCTGTTTCTACACTGAGGAGGGGAGGGCTTTGCTGTAACACCGGCGGATCATGGCAGGGGTACACGCTTCAGATGCTGCGTCGGGACATTTTTTGGATCCAGCCTTCGGCGCCCCGCCGGCCCAGGGCGCGTCCAACACCGGCGATGCGGCCGCGTTGCCTCCGACCGGTACCCGGACCTACTTGGAGGTGTCAGCCGCTGCCCAGGGCTACGGGGCCGAGGGAGTTTACACCAATGGACGGTACAGGGACCACAGCAGTCCACGGATCGGGAGTGGCAGCCGTGAAAATTCCGCCGAGAGAAGTCAGGGAGCTGGAAACACACCTTGCGGCATCATGAAGGTTGGTTGATTGAAACACTTCTCCTTGCCAACGGTTCTCAAGGTGACACAAGGGGAATTTGCTAAGTGGCTGTGCCACGTTATAGCGTTACAAAGCAAGTCAGGGCCACACAAATGAGCGGTAATCCCTACTTCCACTGAGGTCCACATACTTCCAGGGGTCCTCAGAGTTCCACTGCAGACTCCCGAAAAACGAGAATTAAGCTGCATTTCTTTAGCAACTCGCAGAGGAAGTTTATCACAACCACAGAATGCAGTGGGAAGATCCACTCAGGCTCCACAGAACATCTGGAGTCTGGCTCCTTCACATGAGGATGGATCAAACCTCCACACACTTGAACAGAACATGCTATAATAATGATCAGGCTGCATCCCAGTGAACAGTAAGAGTTGTAGTGAAGGTCAGTGTGTGCAGTGTGAGGGTTCACACACTTCCTGCTGTCTCTGGGTTTACTGTAACACACCCAATAATCTGCTATGGCATCTGTGTTAACTAAGAAAAGACATCTTGTTGGAGAGGTTCAGTGACCCAGGCTTACGTTTCTGAACATGAGACAACGTAGAAGGAACTTTTGCCTAATATAAACCAGATTTGTCTTCCAGGAGCAGGCCACCTTTCTCCATGTAGCTCTTTCAGGAACTGATAGGGTGAGTTTAATGTTTTAATGGTTGCTCAGCCCTAATTAGTGCTCCCATTACTGGAGGTTAATTAACTGATCCTCCACACACCGACATGGGCAAGATGGCAGGTTTCCTCATCAGATTTACATAATGCCGTCTTATATCATGCTTTTACTGCACGGCGTCGCCTTGTTTTTACAGCACAGATCTGTTAGCATGACAGTCTTCATCATGGGGTCCTTGGTGGAGATAAAAGCGCTGCGTAGGTGGGACACATTGGAGAGTTGCATTCTGTCATATCAGACCTAGTTTGCTTAGCAACTGACACAAAACACTGGCAAGTCTTTGTTACCCCCATTATTGGATTTTGTGTGGATGAGGGCGAACCCCCTCCTGAACACAACATGTACGTCTGAACACAGACACTGGTTGAATCTTGACAACTCAATGGGATCAAATTAGAGGTAAAATTCTGCTGTTTTCATCCTGAGCTGTTTCCTCGGCAAAAACATTTGTTCTCCCGCTATATCAAAAAGTCCTGAAACATCGTATGAAAGCCCGACACCTCCCCTCTTCCTCCACCACCATCAGTCCACCTCAGTGAGGCTCATGAGTAAAGCCTCTCAGGAAAGCCGGAGGGGATTGTGCTGTGGAAATATGATTGATAACAAATCTTCAAAGGCTGATTCTGTGAATACTGCGTTCATATGATGTTAGAAAGTGATCCGGCTGTGTCTGGCTAGCATAGTGTGATGAAGTACAGAGAACTCTCCTGCAATAACCGGGGATAACTCCCCCTTTGGTAGCTGAGGCTGTGTCCATGTTTAGTTTTCCTAATTTATCCATGACCTCACTGCGCTGGAAGGAAGCGATCAGAGCGTCTTGAATGACATGTAATGTTGGTGGGCTCCTTGCTGCTGCATTGGGTGTCTGAGATGTGCACTGACATTTCAGAGGCTCTTCTTCTCTTAGATGACCATGTGCATCGGCCGCAGCCACAGATGTCCTTGGTGGAACAAAGCGAAAGTACAGTGATGTGAAAGATACAAATTTTAGACTGATGAACTACTTCAACCGATACAAGGAAGCCGTACTTGGTTAAATTGTGCACAGCTTGTGGAACTCCCCTTTATGTTTCAGCTCCACTCCAGCTAGTAAAAGTATTAATCTATAATTAAAGCACTGATGTTTGCAGTTTAAAGTCCTTCAGCGAGATCCTTTTAGCAAATGACACTGCAGGTGCTTTGTCTTATGCTCATGTTATGATGGCCTTTTAGCAGGTTTAAGTATTTATCTTTAAGGTGTTCAGAGGTGAACGGTTCCCGTCACAGAGCCACAGGAATATGTCTCGTACCGTTTGATGGCTCACGTGTCCAAGTGGGATTTCGTTTGTCTGAGCAGTTCTGGAAAGATGCCTCGTACGTTATAGTACTCACAAAATGGTACGCGCTGTTCAAGCAGAACATGGAGGGAAAGTGGGTCAGCCATTCTGTAGACTTGGTTCATGTATAGCTTCAGCAGCACTTTGCTGTGTGTGTGTGTGTGTTTGAGAGGAGGCTTACAAGGTGAGGGGGTTATGGGTCCATGGGAATAGGGAAGCAAATGAGCAATTACAGCACAGCGTTACCTCATTAACTTGGCCCTCAACGAGTACATCTTAGAAGAGTGGAGTTTGTGTGTCTGCCTCTTAAATGGGCATCCAACTCTGTCCTCTTGTCATTTCCTCAGCGGGGTGACAGTGTCATGGTGGAGAGGCTGCAGAGTGGCTGGAGGGGGTTTGTGATGCAGCCTTGTTATGTAATGCTGGACTGTGGACAGCTGCGAGGCCGGCTCCAGCCCGGCTGCTGGGAGAAGGCAACTGACAACCAGCACGACTGAGGAGGGGAAGGAGCTCACAGAGTTTTACTAAGAATTTAGGGATGGTGCTTTGCAGCTTAACAGAGTCTCCCAAGCATTTTTATTCTTTATTTTCTTCCTTGTTCACTCTTTCTACTTACTCCCTGCACGCTCTCCTTAACCTTAGCAGAAGGTAAAGGTCAAACATTGCTTTTCTGAGAGCTGCAGGAAAGAAAAAAAAAAAAAAAAAAAAGCGGTTCACGGTGGGGTTGAAAGTAATCCAAAATGAAGGAAAGACATCAGTGATGTAACACAGTTAATGTCCATTGAGAATGAGAATCAATAAAGATCACACGGTTATCAGTCTGCCTTGCGTAAGCTGCTCTCTTCCCAATCACCTCGGCACTCCGTCTCTGTGAGTGGCAGGATATCAATTCATCCTCTCATTCATGACCTCGCATAATAGATTTGAGCCAGTGTGACCCAGTGTGGCCCTCATCAGCTCAGGAGTGCACTGGGATGCTTAATAAGGGGCTGACACGTATGATTGGCTTATGGGTGGAGGGGGGGGTCAGTCCTGTCGACTAAGAGCGAAAGCTGCTCTGAATGAGTGAGAAAGAGAACATCCTGGAGGGGGAGGAGGAGATACTTTGATTTTCAAAAGGTCTAAAAGACGAGATTCAATTATATTTAGCTTAACTAAATCTGCTGTCGTTAGTTTAAAGGGGGAACTTGATTTTTAAAGGATAGAACATTCCTGGGTCAAGAGGAGGAAACATGAGATGTAATTTTGGTGCACTTGCATTTCCAGACCATCCTCTGGTGAGGTGCTGCGTTCTGCCACACAGATACAGGCACTGAAATGCTCCTTCCAATCTCAGAGTCATCCTCCTGACCACTCACCGCCCGGATACATAAGAAAAGCAGCCCGGCACTGTGTTTGACCACCTCTGGCTCTGATAACAGCTACCACACATCGTGCCAGTGACTCAACAGAGGAACTGTAGTGCAGCGTCCCAGCGTTACAAGTGCCCATGCAGAGATCAGAGCCTTTCATAACCGCCAAAGGTTGATGGGTTCTTTTTATGGTGCGTTGGAGGAGAGGATTCTTTCACTATCATATCTTAAGGAGAATAACCGTCTCCTCCGGGGCTCATAGTGGTTAAAAATGGTTGAAGTTGGTGCGATGCGAAGGTGTGTCCTGACATGAGCGCACTGATTCCACAGGTATTGATAGACCCTGTGAGGAGAATCGGCCAGTTTAGCCCACAAATATGGCAGGTAACCCAAAAAATGGAGGAACTGGAGCTGCTGTTGCATCCATTTGTTGTGTTGTGTTGAAGAATTATGCAAATAGAAAGGAAGGACCGCTTCTCCTGCACAGCATGTTGTCTTGAAATGTAGATTCCAACCTTCCTCCTCGTCCCCAATATCACCGTGTGTTTGCCTGCAAAGCTCTTGTAAACTGGGTATTTGTTATTTTCTTATGTTTCATCTCAGTTGAATAATAAATTATTTTGTCAGTAAAGAGCACATTTGTATGGCCATTCATTATTAGGTATACACAGGTATATATATATATGTGTGTTTTTGGTTTCAAAATTCTTAGTATATGTGAACTATCTTATGTCAGTAGTGTCGGCTGAAACAATGCACAATAGTAACAGACTTTTGTCTTTAGCTAGATTATATAAACAATCATGTGTCGTGTCTTTGTGACGTGTCAAAACTTAAAACCTGTCTGACATCGGGATGGAAGCGTAGCTGCAGGGGCTCCGTCAGGAGCGCTGAGTCTGAAAATCCTGCCCCCGATTGATCCCACCGTCGGGCCGCCTCTGCTCCTGGCTGCTGTTTAGCTAATGTGAGATTTGGCTGATCCTCCTGAGGACACCTCAGTGCAAGCCTGAACTAATAACACTGATTACATTTAGTGGGATGTGCTGAGATGATGATGATGATGATGATGATGATGATGAGAATTGGAATAAGAGTGTATCCACGCCTCACTGCTCATATCACAGGCTTTACGTAGATTAAGAGCTTCCTCCAAAAATTTAATTCAAAGTGATGGAGTGCAGACTATAGATAGAGATCCAGGAAGTTGTGGTAAAATTCCCGTCTCTTTTAAGGATTTTAAAGAGCACCAGTAATTCCCATGTCTCCTGCTGCAGCACCCTGCACCGAACACTTAGATATTTTTGGAAAACAGAGATCTGCAATGCGTTGAAACGGAGGCAGCAGAAGATGTGAAGTGGTGATTACAGACGTCTGGGGCTGCTGAATCATCGCTTGCTCTCTTGGCTGGTTCTCTCAAAGCAGCAATCTGCAAAATACAAACATCTCGAATGGGCCACTTTGTATTTGAATCCACATCTTGGCGTCAAACAGGGAGCAAATGCATCAACAGTTTTATAAAGGTCACTCACCCGCAGAGAAACACTGAGCCCCAGTGTGATTAACGTCTCAGTAAAGTGATTTTAAACGAGGAGGAGCTGTGATTTATGTGTTTTTATGCTGTTGTTTGCCTTAAAACCTAAACCTAATATATTTCTCTTTTCGGGCGTGGGAGAGTTGCAGGTGGGAGGCGGAGGGTGAGATGTGAGACACAGATACTGCATCAGAAGAAAGTTTGGCCTGCTCACCAACACAGTTCAGATGCAGTTAAGGTCCAGTTGCCCCATCAGTGATTACACATGACACACTTCTGGGAGAGTCACTTCACCAAGCGGTAAACAAACACAGGCTAAAACTGTGGGGGCTCTTTATGTTACCTGACCCTCTATTTACTGGTGCTAATGCTAATTAGCGAACACTAGACAGCTCTGACAAGCCTTTGGTGTATCTGACTGTCTTTTACATGTTGTTGAGAGACGACACCGACCGAATGAGTTCCTCTCGTCCTTGGGGCCCTCCGACTCTTGTTTCGTGGGGATAGGGTCGTCTAAAGTTTCCTCCTAATCTGTCCACCTCCTTTATTCCCTGAAAGGATAATGACTTAAGCTGAAACCTCAATTACCCATGTGTCAAATTGGGCCCCGGACAAAGACGGTTCATTCAGACAAGAACAATTGATTTGATTGGACACCACCGGGGTGTTTTCAGGGTGATGCCTTATCTCCAGGATCCTCGCAGGATGCGTGCAACAGTGATGACACCACAGTTTGTGTGGTCCTCATGACAGAGAAAAATCTCTGGGCAAAGTAGTCGGGGCAGGATGTTGGTTTGCTCAGGAAGTGATACCACACAGTATTCAGCAGAATGGTTGGGCTGTCTGAGTATAGCTGTTTTCATTTCAAAGACACAAGTAAGAATGAGCAATATTCAGATTTGTCAGGCTGGTTGTTTCCCAGGTTCATCTGGACACGATCAGGACAATATGTGTGTGAGTGCCGCTCCACCTGGCTTTGCTCTGACATGTTTTTACTGCTTGTGAAACATACTCGCATTTCTTGGTCTTCCTAATGTGCAGTGAGACAGGAGGGGAACGTAGCAGTGCACCCAGAAGAGTACGGTGTGACTGAGGATGACGAAACGGTTTGCAATCATGAAGACGGTTCGCCACAATAAAAAGTTTCATGTTCATTTTTCAACATTGCCATTTGAAATCACTGTCGGTGCATTTTATTAAGTGAGATCTGGAACAGTTTCAACATTCAGGGCTATTCAGGAGAGTAAAGTTAAATTCTGTGCTACTCTCTGTCTCCCACTTCTCCCGTCACGGTGTGTAGCACTCGTGCTTCACGTTTTACAAGCTGTTATATTACAGAGGTTGGTGTGAATCCGAGGCTTTCCCCAGGTAATCCCGGCGAAGGCAAGGAAACAGAGGAGATGGAGCCAGCGCTGTTTCTTCAGGTTTCTTTCATTACACAACTTAATTAAAAAGAGCAGAAAAGGATGGTAACAGGTAAGACCAGAGCCAAGTCCTCATCGGTCTCCCTTTATTTACTCAGACAGTCAATCTGTTAGGTTTGGCCTGCCGGAGGGAGTGCACTGTCTTCACGTCCACACCATTTCATTCCTCTGTTCCTCCTCCTCCTCCCCCTGCTGCCCAGGGTGGTCTGGTGCACTTATCACTATGCCTGAGATCAGAGTGGGGAGAGAATGATTAGTAGAGGGAACGTGGTCGTCTTGTGTGCACGCGTGTGGTCATTTTCAGTCCGATATCGGAGGAGACGGTGGTGAATGTTAATGTGAATTTTGCAGGGTTCTCGCAAAGTGCAAGTACAACAGCTTTTCTCACTGGAACAGAAGGAAATTCCTCACAGAATGTTAATCATGACGGGAGACTAAACCCATCAGAACCGCTTCCTGAGAGAATACAATAACATGCGGGGGAAACTAATAATGGGAGATAAGACCAGAGAATTCCAGGAGGAAGGAAATGATGTAACGCTCATCCATCTGACCTTGTGGGTGGATCTGAGCTGAGGCCTGCTAGAGCTGGTGGTCATAGATATTCTTAGGTGTTACAGTAGACTGTATCCGTGTGAAAACAGTCACTTACATAAAAGAAAATCAAAAATATTGATCAGTAAAGACAGCTCTACTTTAGCTGAGAGCACGTACTGCTCCTGCAGTCTTTGTTAGCTTTTCGCCACAGGTCGAATACACTGACCCGTTATGTAAGACCGTGTTTGGAAGTTTGAAGTCCATATATTTGAGTGGAGACTTCTCTCGTGGAGCTACTGCAAAAAAAACAAAAACCCTCTGGCTTTCTTATGTTGTCTGCTTTCTCTATTTCTTTCCTGCCTAGTCAGTATGGATGCCAGTGCTGTTCCTGGAGTCTGTCTGCTCCGCTTTGCTATATTTGCTCTCTTTTTTTTCATCGCAGTCTTCCACTCGTGGGTTCTGTCTAACCTCGCACCATGTCAGGACCCAGCCAACCACAGACCTCAGCTTATTTATAGATTTTATAATTGTGGGCTGGATTTTATATTCACCCTTTTCTGAAAGCTGAACAACACAAAGTGCTTTTTGTTATTCTGACGGACAACATGATGAAATTATCTCATGATCAGTCTCATAACTATCAGTGCCCTTTTTTCTACTGACTGAAATGTGTCTGTAGCACAGAGTGTGAAGACCTGGTGTTAAATGTGTGGTTCGATTTGTGCCTAACTTGTTATTTCAAATTTTTAAAAAAAGATATTTATTAATTATTCATTGTTTTAGCTTTGGCACAGAAATGCAGGTATCATATCAGCCTCTGTGCCTCGTGAGTCAAGTCAAAAGTATAAATGTATTTTTCCACTTTTTATGAGTAAATACTTGCTTTTTTTTTGCTTATTAGCAAAAGTTGGCATGCTAACATGCTAAGCTAAGATGGAGAACTTTGTAAACACTGTACCTGCAAAACATCAGCATGTTAACTTCAGCTTTTAGCTCAGCGTGCTTCAGCAGTGCAGCGGCTGTCATCTCATAGCCCTGTTTAAGTAAAGAAGTCGATGCATTACAGAACCTGGATGCAAAGTGCACAGTGTGTAAATGCATCAGACTGAAAACAACCCAACGACATCTGTCGGCTGCAGAAAACTCATCAGGTTGCCTTGTAACGAGAGTGCAGCTGTAGCACTGAGGGGACACCATTATGAAATAAACCTCTGTGATGAATGAAACGGCACGTCATCACACCACTTGTCTTCTGAGCTGTACTGTACGTCTTTTTACCACCGTGCTTTATGATACTCACTGATACACACAGCCTTTGCCAAGGATCCACAGATGGTGCCATTTTTCTTTTTGCCCTGCCACAGATGGCACAAGATGAGACAATTTTAAGCACAGGAGCTGAGTGTGTATGTGAGACTGGAATGGGACGTGACAATACAATTTAATTGTCTTTGTTTGATGCAAGATTGACCCTTTTTGACATTTTGTTATAAATCAGCTTCATGCTCTTCCATTCTTCCATGCATCTGTTTCTAGTTGATGTTGCAGTTTTTCAATTGTCTTTTTTTGTTGTTGTCACAATTAACTGGTAGTTGTGGTTGCTGCCCACACATTAAAAGAAAGACTTTAGTAATGAGCCATTCTTAAACTGCAACACCTACACAAGCCGAACATGAGATGGAACCAAATTTACTCAGCTCTCTCACATTAGACTTTCCTCCTCCACAGGAGATACTGCTTTTCATATCTGCAGTAATTACTGTTAATCCTAAATCATGCACTGCTGTCACTGAGGCCATCTGTCTGCTTTGTTCTTAAGATCTTGAAATGGCTGTTTTTTTTGTGCTGCCATATCCTCGTTCATGCCGCCTGTGACCTAGTGTTGTTTTGCCCTGCGGTGGCTTTCTGCAGGTTACGGTGCAAGCACAGGCATGTCACTCACACATTCCACTGATGCTCTCACACACACACACACACACACACACACAGCACTAGTGTTCCCGTTGCTGCATCAGTTTGTTTCTCTGCAGCTTAAACAGAATACATTATTGACAGTTTCGTCCTTCGGAGTTTCACAGATTCACTCTTACATTCTACAAGTGTGTTGTTGGCTTAGTGAGGAAAAGCTCTCCGTCTGTGTGTGTGTGTGTGTGTGTGTGTTCATCTGTTCTGCACAGTGCATGTGCCCATCGATATGTGTGCTTTCTATACTATGTGCACAGTTTTGCTTGCTGACAGAGAAAGGCCTCAGTCAGCCGAGAGAATATATGAGTTTGGGGATTGCAGGCTTAGGTGCAGGGGTCACATGTGATCCCAGCTTTCTGTCTGCTCAGGCCTTAGAGTGTTGTACGTGTCAGTTTGTTTATTTATGTTTTCTCTCCAAGTGTACAGTTTGTGTGTGAAGAGGGAGCAGGCCGGGCTTCGCTGTGACTCTGGAGTGGGGGTATTTGATGTGTGTTCCTTGGATTGCATGTGTAGGAGTCTTGAGAGAGAGATAGATCCGGACTTTACAGTGTGAAATGTGATACTGCGCTGCGAGCTCTCCCCCGAAGAGCGAGGGAAAAGGAGGCCTTGATGACAGAGAGGGAGTTCATTGATGTTGGGTGTCTTGATGAAACTGAGAGGCACAGTTAAGTCAACACTTTAGATCCATTCCAAGTCTGTGAAATAGCCAAGTTCTTCAAGGTAATCCCTCATATTCTGCTCATGTTTTTCATCTTAGTTTTGAAAAAACAATATGAAAATCATTAGTGTTTAACTAAATAGCAAGTAGAAATAGAAAGATACAAAGAGAAGCAAAGAAATTGTCCCACACTCGGTGATATAAGGATCGACTGCTGACTCAGGGTTGTTTATTATTAAGTGTGGGCACGCGTCACCATGAAAAAAGAAAGAAATGCAAGATATACAGCAAGATACTGAGCATGAAGTCAAAGGAAAAAATCCACCACGACCTGCCAGGGCCACTGCAACCATTATGTTTGAAGTGCAACACAGTGTGACGGTCATGCTGGCTAAATACTAAGCAGGAAGGAATATAATTTCCACCACCTCATGTTTCTCTCTGCTTCCATGGCTGCTGCAGCTCCAGCTGAGCCTCTTGGCGAGCAGCAAACACCTTTTTCCATCGCAGCAAGGAGAAAAATGAGTCAGGAAAGGGTCGATAAAAATCACAGAACAGTGGCTAAAAATGTGGTGAGACGCCTACATCCTTCCAGAACAGTAGAATCTGTATTCCCAAAAAACAACCAAGTCTGCCAACCGTCCTCCACGTACCATGTACGGTACCGTATGTTTGATAAGTGTATGCCATTAGCAGTGGTCACGCCACGGTATGTCACGTCAGCGTCAAGTGTGGAGATGAGCTCAGGCTGCAGTAGAAGAACGAGTGAGAGGCTGAGTGCTGCCTCAGTAGGAGGTCTCCCAGCTTCGGTTTGGAGCCCTGATCTGAAGAGTCACTTTAACTTAGCCTATTTTGTCTCTCTTGATATTATACACATGTAGTCAGGGTTACTAAATGGCAGCTTTACATACTTCACCTGCTGTTTTGTCCTTGGAAAGTACCCGAATGAAATAATTAGATTTGTTAACTTTTGATTTCTGTACTGGGGGATGTTGTGGAGGGGGGGCCGGGGTGTGAATTGAGCTCTACAGGTGCGTCACCAAGGTGTTGGATTAGATGATTAGATGACCAGTTTTACCCGTGGAAACACTGAATATACCTTCTTCATCGCAGGAAACATGTTGACTCCATATTTTTGTCATTGTCGTTTTACTTTCTTTATCTAGTTACATTTTTCTGTCAGTTGTCACACCGTCACTGGATGGTCTGCTCACATATACTCTAAAGAACCTCAAAATAAAAAGAATAATGAGCTTTGTTGTCTGAACGTCAATAGATAGGATCTACAAACGGATGCTGTGGATGGGATGATCAGGGTCTGTTTTTCCAGCTTACTTTTAAGCTTTGACACGTGGAATTTTCCCCATAAGTACTTAAATGCATCTGCAAGGAAGAGTTTTTGAAACCATCCGTGGGTGCAAATGCAGTCACAGACAAAATAACGTGACTGCTACATTTAGCTTATTCAGACTGTAGTGAAATGAAAGAAAAGTAATGGCTGCTTGGAAGCAGATTAGTCCGTCTAAAAACTGAAAAGTACATGCAATTTGTAGTAAATGGGCAAAAACCAAATTGGCCAAATTACCAGTATAATAAGTTCCTAGTGCCGAGGCGTCCTTTTTATGTGGGCACCTTATAATGCCATTGCATAATGTCAGACACCAATTAGCCTGAACGGTGCAGGTCAGTCAGAGTAAGTGGGTACAAACCGTCACACAGGGTGACCCAGTTGTCAGCAGCCTTGACGAGGTGTGTGACAGGAGCACTTTTTGTCATGAGCCTTTTTTAGATGGATGAATGCAGAGGAGGAGGAGATGGAGACTGTTCACCAGACTGCAATCCAATTTTATTTGTGTGTGTGTGTGTGTGTGTGTGTGTACATGATGGTATTGGCAGCGTGGATGTACCCACATGAGTGAGTGTAACTTTGAGTGCATGACTGTACGATTGTGTGAAAAGGTCAGACACTCATGCAGCAGGGAAGTTGGTTTGGTAATCAGGGAGAATTAAGGTCAGTGCGTAGCTCTGATTGTCAACGGGTTGGCGAGGGCTGAGAGGTGTTGGTGGCACAAAGCAGAGGCCAAAAATAAACAGAGGAATCTCAATTCCTAACAAAGCGTACAAATCAAGCTTCGTATCTGACACCTTTTTGTCGCTGTTTTAGCTGGATAGTGTTAAAATGAAAGTGGAGACTTTGAACGACAGTAATCAGCTCCCTGCTTGGCAGAAGGCTCATAATTCTGGTTATGAAAGATTTAAAGGTAGATATTTTTTAACAGATTCCAACCGAATTGGTAGGGGAAAAAAGTTAAGCACTGGTCATCCTTGCCGACATGGATGATTCCTTATATTTCACATCTCGGAGAGCTGAAAGGTGACCTGTTGGTTGTGTTGCCCCCACGGTGAACGCTGGGTGAGCTGCTCGCTCTGATTGGATGTACTTGTTACCGTGCACTTATTTGGCTCGGCCTGGACGTTAAATTCTTCATGCTGGACCGTCCGTGTGGTAATCACATACAAATCAAAGGGCAGACTGCTCTGTTGAATGCTGCTCACCAGTGGAGGAGGAGGAGAGGAGGAGAAGGAGAGAGGCAGCCAGAGATGGTGAGAAGTATTAAAAAAGGCAGAGGGATGGAGGTGGAGAAATGGAAGAACTGAGAGGGCACTGTCTGTTCTACAGCTATAAGCCATTAGCACCTCCAGTTGGCAGTAATCCTGAGCAGCGAGGACTGCAGTCTTCTCCCAACAGCCCAGTCACGAAGCAGGAGGATGCAGAGAGAGACGAGGAAGCGAGACACGGGTGAAGAGAGAGGAGGAAGATTGGAGGCCATACATTTTGCATGTGTGTGCTGCGGTGAAGCCACGAGGGCGCTCATCCCTTCCTTCTCCCTGCCCTTATTTAACCTGCGTCTGTCGTCGGCCTCGTCTCTTCGTCCACCAGCCGTTCCAAACAGAAAAACAGTACTTGGGTGAGGGCTGGGCGGACCACGCTGGCCTTGAGAGACTCACAAATGTTGGTGTTTGGCCGTTACAATGCGCCATCTTGAAGTGAAGTGTAATAATGAGCAGGTCAGACAAAACAAAACAGTGTAAATGTGTGTGTGTGTGTGTGTGTGTGTGTGTGTGTGTGTGTGTGTGTGTGTGTCACAAGGATCGTTTCAAACCGTGTGTGTGTGTGTGTGTGTGTGTGTGTGTGTGTGTGTGTGTGTGTGTGTGTGTGTAAACTAGTGCTGAAATAACATATATAATATAATATAATACATAATAATAGATTATTATTCCTCTGTCCTGAAAGAGATGACTCATTTTCTTGACTGGGTGACAACGACCACAACACACTTAATCTGATGAGTTCAGGGCTGCAGCTAATAATCACTTATTGTCTTAGTTGGCTCATTGCTTGTTTTGCCAAAGATATTTAATTTACTATAATATAAGTAAAACAAATCATCAATTAGTCAGAATTATTAAAAATGTTGTCTGATGGTTTGATGAAATGTTTCAGCTCTAATTGAGTTTGAATCAGCCAATTACCAATTAACTGTTTACAAATCCGCCAAAATATTTGTAGAAGTATAAAATATTTGACATCAAATCTGCCGTAAAATCATAGTTTTCATTTCCTTCTTTTATAATTGATCGACATGGTGCCGACTGTGCTTTTAGGAATCTTCTCTCTCTGTGCCAGACTTCACTTCTCCTTTTTCCTCATTTACTTTTCACAGTTTTAGTTGAGTCACACACTTTACTCTCCTTGTTTACCCAACATGCAGAGTAATTATTCACAACCGGTTTGAAACCAAATCAGCAAAAGTCCCCTTTTCTCATCTGACACGCATGAGTATAAATACACATGCAAACATAGCTGCAAGATTAGATGTTCATGAAAGGGGCAAGCAGAATTAGCAGAACTCCATATTATAATAGAATTATACAGTTTTATATAGAACTTTCTCTCGTATTTTCTCAGCGGAGGACAATCAAGGAGGACAGCAGATGTCATTTAACTGTGCAGTTAAGGAGACTCATTGAAGACATTATAAGCAGAGAACTGGACAAAGTGAAGTAGACCGTGACTGCCTACTGAAGATGAGCACCCTCATCTCTCCAAATCAGCCATTTCCAAGAATCCAATATTGATAGAAGGGATGCTCCACTTGATGTTCATTTGACATTTATTTACTCAGTTGTGTGTGTGTGTGTGTGTGTGTGTGTGTGTGTGTGTGTGTGTAGCGACTGGAGTTTGTGCTTCTGGAAATTTGAGAATAGTTCCAGGAAACCGAGCGGAGTGATTTAGTGATGTAGCCAGTCATTCCCGTCACCTCACGCAATTAGTATTCACACTGTATTCACAGACACCTCCTGCTGCGCCTGATAAAACTCCCTCTGGCCACGCATATGTGTGTGTGTTAACGTGTGAGAAACAGGTGTGCATTTCCCCATTTGCCCATCTTTGTTTACACTGTGTGTAGCTGTGAGGAGTGTGTGTGTGTGTGTTTGTGTATTATTGTTCACAGTGTGGAAGAAGTATTTTAGTGGAGGAAGTATTCGTGGTGCAGCCTCCGTCCTACCTGCCTCTTACAGACCGTCCTCCAGACACCCGTGGACCCATAATGTGAGTGTTTGTGTTTGCGTGGCACCACAATGCTATCAGGGCGGAGGCAGGGGAGGAAAGGAGTGGACACGAAAGGGTCTGAAAAGATGAGTGAGGGAGAAAAACAGCATTGTTTGGGAGGTGGGGTGTATTTTGATGTTCCAGGAATATGGGAAAGGAAAATAAATAGATGAAGGTGGAGCCTGGAGAGGTCAAGGTGAGAGAGGGGTGTTTACAAGACGGAGAGCGGTACAGCCGGATGGTAGAGGAAGAGAAATGGGAAGGAGGAGGAGGAGGAGGAGGAGGAGGAGGAGGAGGAGGAGGAGGAGGAGGAGGAGGAGGAGAACTTCGGGGCGGAGTGGGAGGGTCTACGTGATGGCCAGCTAAATCTTGAGGTTGGCCAGGCGCCGTTAGATTAGCAGATAACTGCATCTCAATCCGATTAGAGGCTAGTTTATCAAACAGTGATGCGAGGAGCAGTGGAGTGGAACACAGGTGAAGGCCAAACTGCACATCCCAGGGCGACTTGAGGCTACAAGTATAAATTCAGCCCCACACATGCACGTGCACTGTTTGCTAATGTTGTTAAATGCTTTCCCGTCCGTGCAGGAGTTTGTCCTTGTAAGAGGATGTGCTACTCCTCCCTCTCCTCCTGCGTTGCCCCTCCCCCCGTGTCCTAACTCTCTGCCAGATGAGAGAGAGAGAGAGAGAGAGAGCGAGAGAGCGAGCATGAGAGGAAAGAGGATCACATTTCCCAGAGTCAACGCTGTATAGGTGATATAGGAACCTGGCAGCCAGCTATCAGTCATAAGCATCTTCCAGCTCAGCCGAGCACCTCCACAATCACCTCCCCCACTTCAAGTATTGATTTCAGACTGACAAGAGTTGGGATCACCGGCGTGGATGTGGTGATGTGTTTGCCTGCCGTGCCTTGTGCGATACCTGTATGTTACGGCTGTCATGTATGTAGGGCCATTAGCGTGCTTGTGGTATCAGGTCAATTGTTACATCCCTTATTGATGGAGCTCCTGACTGGAAATAAATTGAAATAGAGGCTTGCACTGAGGAAATGTGTTATTGACTTAGCCCGGGCTATAAAGTAAAGTATATACCTACAGCCCCTGCGAGGTGGAGAGGCCATGAATGCCTACAGGACGCCGGCATTCAGCAATATAAAATCTGAGGGGCCGCGACCTTGTCAGACTTAGATTACACACAAATAGGGAACGCACTATGATATTCAAGATATTCCAAGTGGCAAATTTATGTGAAAAAAAACTAATTTAAAAGTCTTTTTTAGACATAGACATAACGTCAGAGCGACACGTCCTGTCTGAGGGTGTTTGCTGCAGGAGCGACATCATTTCACGCCTCTAGTCAAACATCCAATGTGTGTCAATGTCTCATCAATTCCCCCAAAATGTGATTTATTCCTTGAGGGGAGGACTGGCAGTGCCACATGACTGTTTTTTTTTTTTTTTTTTCACTGTAGTCATCCATCGAAATTCATTCTGCTGCTGATTAAAGCTCATCTGTATCACGCAGGCAGTGGTGGGTGTGCTGTTGTGTCATCGCTGACCGCTGTGGTGAGAAATAAGCACACAAAAGAAGTCAAGCCTCAGTCACTTCTGTGACCAGAGCAACTCCTACATGCTCTTTATGACTGGGAGCAGGCCGTTCAGCTACGAGTAGCACTGCGGCGTGAGCGACTATTGCAACTAGAGTTTTACCAAACTAAAGTTGTGGTGGTGATATATATCTTTTTTTTTGGACTCTTTGTTAGCTCTTTGTTTCGGCAAATTGGCTGCACGCAGCGTATTTGTGTCTGCTTACAGAATTACTGCTATTGTCTGGTTTACGAGCATGACAGAAAGTGAAAGAGGATGTGCAGCTGGAAATTGTTTTCTCTTCACTTTAAAAAAGCAGAAGCCGAAAGCTGAACAATCAGCCGGAAAAAGTGGCGAGTCGGCTGTATTTGTGTGTGCTTGTTTGTGAGTGTGTGAGAGACACACAGAGAAAGGGAAGACATCTGTGAGGTGATGCCTCATAAGGTTTTCTCTGCGTGTCTGGTTTTGTTTTTGAGGGATGCGGCTCGATGGGGGGGTGGTGGGGAGGGGGGGTTTCTTGGGACATGATAAACAGACAGCTGGACATGGGTTGAAAGGACAAACGGCGACCCAGAGGCAGAGAAGGTGAAAAATGTGCATGCTCTTGCTTTATTCTTTGCACGCTGTCTTCATGCTGACTCTGCACTCAGAGAAAGAAACGAGGCTCTACGAGTGCACTAATGGCAGCTCCGTGCTGAACTCCTCCAAAGACAGCTTTCCATCACTGCTTCCTCCCTGCGTCCTCACTGATGTAACATGATGTGATAGAGCTGCGCGTGTGCAGACTGAGATCAGTCCTGACACGCTGATGAGAACATCTAAGAGAGTGAGGGGGAAAAAAAAAGTGTTGGTTTATTCGTTTTCTTATCTGCATTTTATTATTTCACTCTGTTTTGTTTCCTAACTCCGTCTATGCCCCCTTAGCGTTTTCAGTAATTTGCCCTGTGACGCTGTCAGAAGGAGCCACTGTGCTGGAAAACACCCACAGCTTCACTTACCTGCCCTCACACTCCCATCAACCTGTGTATTGATTCCTCTCTGCATTTTCACACTGTTTGGACAGAGTTAAAACAGGATGACTCATTCCTCCGTGTCCTTTGTTTTCCTCGTGCACGGGCGCTGTACACTGACATTGGTGTCCTTCAGACCACCTCTGCACAGCTCAGGAACTGGATGTACCGGGCTCGCTGAGTGGTGTGCAGCAGCTTTTGGCTCCCCTCCTCGCTGTTAGAGCGCCGGGCTTCTGTCTCACCAACATCTTCTCTCTGGCTCATCGTCCGCTACAACTGTACTCCCCTGTTGAATCCATTTTGTTTCCTTGTCGCATCAGGTGACGCTTGTAGACATAATGCTCATAGAGAATGTGCCACAACAGGACTTAAACATTTCAACAGTAATGCAGTTGTAAGTTCAAGGTGATGAATTTGTCTTCTGAATATAAAATTACACTGAAAATCCCTTTTTGTTTTTTGCTCTCCTGTGTTCTGTGAATAACAGGTTTCATGATCTGCTTGTGGCGTAAATTCATCTCTCTAATGAGATTGTCATCCCACTGAGACCGGGTTAAATAAAGGTTGAATAAATCTAATTATTTAGACTTACATTCACATTATATACATTATTCAGGTCATATCAGGAGCGAATACTTTCAGGATCCGTCGTTCTCACTGGCTGCACTGTATTTTTCCATAGTTCCAGACTCTCTTTGTCCTTTTGTGTCAGATTGAAGTCTTTCCTTCCTTTTTTTTGGCCCTTGAGTCGCTGACCTTCTTTGAGTGTAAATTAACAAATGAAAGGCACCACTGAGTTGCTAGGCAACCACACCACTCTATTAACCTCTTTATACGTCTTCTCTCTGCATCCAAAATGAATGAATTACAGTAGGAATGCTGGATGGACACATAAACACAGTACTGTATTTATAGTATCCACAGTATATCTGAGTGCTTATATTAACATTCAGCTTCCAGTTTAGTATTTGGCTAAAATTAGGTCTTCTGCCTTCATTTATATTAGTGAGGGTAGAAAGAAATACGAGAAGCATCGAGCGCTACAACATCACTAGAAACTACAAACTAATGCCTCTAAAGTGGCCGTTAATGTGAATTAAGCTCACACCTGTAGCAGTGTGCTCCTTCACACTGGTCAGTCACAGATCTGAGACTCGTGTATGTAAAAGCTGCACCGACTGCTTCGGCCTGTTGCAGCTCTACATCAGCGTTACAGCCACATTGTGCTGGAGTGGGAAAGACTGGCGAACAAACCAATGCATGCAAATAGGGGAGCACTTACAAGCCTCAACTGATTTTCAGTGATTGTGTTCAAAGGTTTACGATCTACATGGATTAAAAAAAAACAAATCTAAACTTTTCTTTCTGCTCCACATACATCATAAACCCTTGAATATAAAAATGACTAATTGAAATCATTGTTATAGTGTTTTTTTTTTTAACAGTAAAATCACAGCTCCCCTCTTTACAAGCGTGTGTGTGTGTCCCAGTCCAATCTGGCGGTGAGTTTGGGGTCTGGCTCCGACTGTTTCCTCTTTAGCCCTCACATTTTTCATACTGTTGAAATATTAAATATGAAGATTATGAGCTCATACAACCAGCGTCACCTGGTGGCAAACACAGCTACTAAAAAGTGACAATTCTAGCCAGTTATCAGACCACTGGGGGGGGAGGGGGAAACAAGAAATATACACAAATCTATTATATAGTAATTTATTTTGGGGATGCTGCGCAGAATCATCTCGGCCAGCAGCAGCACAGCGTCTCTCCCTTTCCTCTCGCACGCAGCCAGGCAGCCGAGACTGAGTTACTATGGTTACAGCGATGCTCTGTCACTCTAAAAGGTTCCCACCCTCCTCTCACATCCACCACATCCTCTATGGGGGCTAGTCTTTGTAATGCCATTACAAAGGTGCTGAAACACTTTTTATCACAACGCTGGATGGGCCCAAACACACGGAGCAGAACAAGCAGGCTTGGGGGGGAAAAGGAAGGTGGCAGAGTGCTTATCAAGTTTAATGATAAACTTTGGATAGACAGACACAAAAGGCAGAATTAGATCCCAAATGGAGCCACAATTTCAACCAAATCTGATTGTGCTGGCGTGAAGTTACTCAGCCTCAGACAACATGTTCCTCTTCCATGCAATGTGATGTGATTGTTTTTATTGGATCTGTTTGTAATAGTTTCTGAGGGAGAGGCTGCTTCCCATGTTGCCTCTACGTTAGTGCTTAATCCATTTGTTATTTTTCCCATCAAACTGGACAATAAGTGTTTGTAATTAAAACCTTCTGCTTTTCTTTTTACATCATTTGTTCTTGTCACAGATTACAGCTGAGCCTGAATGTGACAGTAGCATCGTTATTGTTATCAGTTATCAATGTTATTAGTTACATCTGTATTTTACACGTTCTGTTCAGCCTCTTAGGGAATCATTGAATAGTTGTATGAATGTCAGTAGTTTAAGAAACAACAAAACGCTTTTATCTCAAACAGCTTCTCAGGACAGAGGAAAGCAGATCGGGCCTCTTTACTGCTCCACTCACCCCTTATTTAATCTGGAAAATGTATTTGTCTCCAGTTTCCTAAAGGTTCATGGCCAGTTAGCCTGTATTTTCCACCGGCCCTTGTGATGTCTGAATGTGGGCTTTGATGGGTTTAGCAAGACGCAGGGCTTCCCCAAATCGAAGTTCCCCGCTTGCATGACCTTGTAATCTGGAGAGGACGGGAACAGCGGCAGCCGAAGCCGGAGCAGAGACACCGTTCTAAAGCACGTTCGGTCAATTCGTCACAATTTTCCTTTCTAGCAAAACGTGGTTTAAAATGCTCTCCTCACTTTGAGTGAAAACTCATCATCCCAAAACGCTGCGTTATCATTTGTAACAAAGCGTTTTCATTCCTCACCTGATGAGTTCTGCTATCTGCTGTGAACTCCATTAGCCGGGCAAATCATGTCAGAATCTCCCTCTCTTTCTGACACTATCATTTAATTAATGTGTTGACAATATGCAAAAAGAGAGAGCAGCTTCTGTATTTGGTAGGTCTTGTTTCCTTTTCCTGCTCATAATTCCACTGTTATCTGTCACAGACAGGTTTGTGAATGAAATAAAATGCTGGATGGAGTTATGCCTAGCTTCCCTGAAGAAAGGTCACCGGTGATGAATTTCAATTACTGGTGCACCAGACATTGGCAGTCGATTGCGATCTGGGTTCAAACGTGGTCAACTGCATTTTGATTGACAACACTGCACGCTCATAAGTCATGAAAAAGAATCTGTGTATGAAGGCCGGGATGCAGATGGAGCTGGTTAGAGTGTGTGCACGACTCAGGGAGGCAAATCAATAGAATTCAGAGCTGTGATTTGCTTGTAGGTGCACGCTGCTGCTCCGGTGAAAGACTATATGAAATGTATGTATAATGCATGCTGGTTGCTTTCTCTCTCTCTCATATTTGATCAGATAAGCTACTGAGCATTTGCATTATGGTGTTTGTGCATGTGTTAAAAGTGTCTGTGTGTGTGTGAGAGAGAGTTCTTGTCCTTCAGGTGCCCTCACAGTGCAAAAAGAGATCTAAAGGGAAGAGGAAATTAGCAGAAATAAAAGCAGTGGACGAAGACTTTACAGTCGTCCATTGCAGCCATGTAGTAAAACTTTCAGTGGTATTATTATGAGAGTGCTGCAGTGTTACTGTACTGTTAAATCCTTCCTGCTCACTAAGCCTATACAGTGGAGCAGTGCAGCGCTGGCATTGCCGGTGTCCTTAATGAGTGTAGTAAATCAGCCAGGATGCTCACGGGTGCAGCATGTTAAATCACAATAAGCTCTTTGTACAGGAAGTGACAAAGGAGCTCCCACTTGCACGGCCCAGTGATTGAACAAAGTCTGGTGAACAGCAAAGGTGGAAGAGAATAACAAAACTAGCATAGAGATGATGGTCGTTTTTAGATTGGTTAGATGAGCCTGTTCAGACCTGGAAAAGAAATGCTAATAGGAAGAAAGGGAGGGAGGGAGGAAGGGAGGGAGGGAGGGAGGGGTTGTGGGGAACAGCAGATGGAGGAGGAGAGGAGTTCCCTGTAGGGTCCCCTCTGCATGTGACCCTCAAATGGACTGGCCTCAAAATGCTGCTGAGTTCACTAAGCTGGAGAAGATTTTTCATGTGGGCGAGAGACTGTCAACCCTGACCCCCCCCTGCACTGGAACAGTATTGATTTTTCAAGCTCACTTGGGAATTTAATTCACTACATGTGTTAGGGTACAGCACAGATACATTTTGTTCTCAGGCTAGAAGAACTACTTTGTCTGCCATTGTTAAATGTAGAAACTGAGTTTGACTGAGTTGAGCAGGATCTCTAACTGCCCTGACCCTGGCTCCCCCCTCCGTGCCCTTGTAACACCCACACACTCCTGCCTGGTTTGTCAAAGCAGCCACTCCACAGTGGGATTTTTATTTTTCCCTTCTGAAGGACATTAAGTACCACACTCTGTGCTTTTTCTCTCTCTCTCCATAATTAAGCAAATTCCCAACAAAAGCCTTGTTGTCCTTGGAGAGTTGTGAGTAATGCTGTGACTTTAGGCAGCTTCTACCTTTGAAATACGGCCTCCAACTATGTTTATATGCTATTCCATCTCTAAAGAGTGTAAACACATGTGTTGGGGGAGATGCAGGGAAGCTGGGAAGTGTTCCCTAAAGGGATGTTGGTTGGGGCCCTAAGTTGTCCTCCAGGCAGTCTGCAGGAACATGGCCTGATCGCTCCCCACAGAGAGTGATAATGACAGGGGCTGAGGGCCCAGCCTGGGCATGTCGTCCCTTAAATACTGATGTGGTTCTGCCCCCAGAACTACTGCTTCTGTAGCTGCTGGTTGAAGGCTTACAAGGTTTTTGTGCTCCACAGGGAGCTGTAAAGTCAACCACATGAAGAGATAACACAACAGAGGACCAAAATAGCCTAACGGTGCTTCACTTATCCAACTCATTATAGTGCTTCCTCCATTTGATACGGATTTCAGTTTCTCTTGACGCTGTGTGGGAGTGTGCACATGTGTGCAGTTGGGATCTATGTGTATCTACATAGGCTAGTGCAGTAGTGAGAGAAGATGATCTTCTTTTGAGGCTGCATTAAGTCAGAATTGATGCAAACACAAAGAGGTTACAAATAACCTCAAAGTAAATTTGACTCCCTTAGAGCCAACCAGAAGCATCTGAGAGTGAATGCTTCCTTTCTAAGAGACAGAAGAGGAGACGAGGCGATAAAGCGAAATAGTGCCTGAAGAGGAGTCTTTCCACTAGTTGTTCCTTTTTCCTGTAATGCAGCAGACTGAGATCCACATCCCCTTAAACAGCAGTCTTTATATCAAAGAGGATCGTGTTGCACACATTTCGTACAATGTGTCGATTGTTGTGGAGCCGCTGCGTCCCCTCTGTGCTCAGAGCAACAATCTTGCCTGGGAATAAGTGGCGGCTAGAGGAAATGACACTGCTCGTAGGTGACACATACACTCTGACGTGACCTTTAGCAACAAGAGCACGTCCTTGCTAGGAGAGATGAGTTCAGTTTAATGTGGTGGCCAGGGCGCTTTGGTGAAACTGGGTCAGCTTGTATCGAGGCCTGGATATCAGCGTGACTTTCTTATGCATCCCCATCAGATTCACCTCCCCTCCTGCTGTTCGGTTCTCTCCCAGGGAATCCTAACTCCCCCTCTTTTCTGTACAGGAGCGAGGCCAGACCTATAAATAGGAACCCTTGTTCTCCCTGTTCCTCCCTCGTAAGCCAACTGCCTTTTTTCTTCCAGAAGAGACCCCCAGTTTGGCACCCACGATTCGACCTGCTTCTCCTCGCCGCAGCACTGACAGTCAGGTTTTCAAGGCAAGCACAAAGGTCACCTTCACCCAGAGCTCTTCTGCAAAGTGGGCACATTGAACTGCTCTGCTCCCGTGTCCTCCACCCTCCCTCCACTGTGCATTTACACAAACACTCGCAGGCACACCCACTTCCTCCCATGTCCTACATTTGTCTCCACTACTGGGAGAAAAAGCTAATGAAACTGTTATTTATCTCAGCAGCAGCTCAGCCTATAGCTCCACTAACAGCTCGTACTAGTCGTCACCAGTAGTCTCTGACCAGTGGTGGAAGAAGAATCCTTTAGCTCAGCAAAATTAGCACGTGTACATTATCGTCATACATTATTAAAGTCCTGCATTCAAAGTCCTCATTGTGCAGAAAGTCCCTTGGCAGTGTAAATTCTATTACATAACTGGATTATCACCACTGATGTGTTAATTTGTAAGCAGCATTCTTGTAGACGATTTTCATGTTGCAGCTACCTTAAGCCTATATGTTATTGACAAATACAGTAAAAAGCATATTTCCCTCTGAAATGCAGTGGATTAGAAGTTTAAAGTTGTATTATATGAAAATACACAAGTAAAAAACATGTACTTCAGAACTGTACTAGGTGCAGAGTACTCTCTCCTTTCACTAACTGGCAACATGGTGTAAGTACGCTTAACTAATGAAGTGCCATGGAGGGTGATTATCCAGAGGGTGGAACAGGAGAGAGAAGGATCAGTGTAAGAAGGTTCACCATCCTGCAGATCAACCACACCAGAGATGGCTCTTTTTTTTTTTTTTTTTTCCACTGGAACAATCCGTGAGTTGGTTTGCCAGCCTCTTGACGAGACAGAAGGAGCCCAGCCAAGGATCAGGCTCATGGGGATTATTTATAGAGTTGAGTGGGCTTCACGGACGCAGGCGTGGAATGTGTCAGAGAGAAAATGCATCATTGATCAAAGCCTGCTCAGGGATGTAGTCTTATTTTTGCCAAACACTGAGCAGCGATGGGGGGTTTGGGAGAAACAATGGCTTTTATCAAAGGCTCCATGTGTACTGTGCTGCCGTAAGGTTGCCTGCTCTTCTACCCACACCGAGTCCTCTGCACCTACACAGGTGACTGGACTTCACTGAATACCTGCCAATTTTAGCCCCCTTCTCTTTCTCCACTCCAGCATCTAAATAGCCTCTCAGCTCTGGATGGTTAAAATACTCTCGTGGTGGGCGTTCTGACAGTGAGTGTGCAGCACATGGACGCAGGTGTGTGCATCCACGATACCGTGTGGGTTTTACGAGTGTAAGTAAGTGTGTGTTTGTGTGTAGGTGTGTAGAAGGAAAGCAGAACCTCTTTTAGGAGTGTGTCACAACAAGTGTCCACATCAATCGTGGCTCTTATGGTTTGTCCCCTTGTGAATTTGTCTCCAACACACACCTCCGATGGAGGGATGGACACGTGCAGGTGGTGTGTGTGTCTGTGTGTGTGTGTGTGTGTGTGTGTGTGGTGGTCCGTGAGCTCCACCTGGCACATCTGCAGGATGCTTCTCCCCCTTTACCTCCCCCACTCTCTCTGAGCTTGTTCAGGAAGGAGAGGAGAGAGGAAGAAAGCAAGGTGAGGGGGTAGAGAGGGTGGAGGAGGGCAGAGGAGTGTAGCAGAGGTGTCCTGTACTGCAGCAGCAGCAGCAGCAGCAGCTCTCTGGAGGCAGACTGGGGCACTTCTCTCTCCCACCATTCGCTGCAATGCAGACGGCAGTCAAGGTTATGCCCGTGTGTCCGCACTGACAGACTCTGGGTCCGAGAGACAACGATTATGCTTCGGGAAACTTGTGGCCTCGTTGTCCTGTAATGGTTTTATTTATAGCTGCAGAACCTTCATGCTCAGACTTGCAAATCCCATATCGACTTGCTTCAGTAGTACCTGATGTTTCGGGGGCTTTAAAGACCGTGTTTTGCCTCTCTTACCCCGCACAGATAACATCTCGCTCTTTTCTTCTTCGTTGCAGAGTTGCCTGTAATCGTTTGGCGGGCTGTCATTTCATACAAGCGTTGTGTCTGAGGGGGAAGGTAAATGCCACGGAGACGTGTAGCACGGGACTGACAGGGTGACATTTTTTGTTAATCAGCCTCCTGCTCATCTTCAGCTTCTTCTGCCCGGCTGTGATAAATAAGTGCGTCTCAGCCGCTGAGGGCTGCAGGCTGTATATGGTCAGTGCTTCACGAGGTCTTGTGCGAAGTTTCATTGGAAGTGGATCAGAGAAAGGCCACATCTGGTGCCTCACAGAGCCACTGCAACATTTTCACTTCCTGTTCAGAGCGAGCTGCAGTCTTACACAGACACACAGAGGCGAAACAAAGGAGGATGGCCACTGTGTGTGTGTGTAGCCAAAAGAATTCCTCTGGCATCCCCTTTTATTGCGCCCGAGGCTCAGGCAGACGATTCATTGTGAGCGGGTTCAAAACAGCTGCCTCTGTCAGATGTTATTGAGGATGTGATAGATCATTTCCCACAGGGTGGAAACATTCAGCACACCGCTAGTCTGACCTTAATTGTTTCCCGGTATCAATCTCATCTCTTTATTATTGCTGTATGTAGCGATACATGTAGAGAAATACACAGACGGAGGAAGACGGGAAAAAATCAATTAATTCAGGAACCAAGAGACACAAAGGTTAAATAAATAATAGAGGGAGAGCAAACAACAGTGAGAGAGTGAAAGACGGACAGAAAGAAGGGATGGATGATGAGACCCAGGTGTCAAAGGATCCGTGTCAGCTGTTATCCTTTTGAGTGGTCATCATCGGGAGGTAGGCACACACACTTTCATCTCACACTCCCCCGGACGCTCCATGTTTTTGGCAAACGCAGCCAAGATCTAGTGCCTGTGGCTGAAAACCATTTGGGGAAATGAGGAAACACTGTGGTAATGAATGTAATGAGAGGAATGCTTTGAGATCAGACAACACTGTTTAATTAAAGCACTGCAGACCACGGGGAAGTATTAAACATAGTTATATCTGAGTCAATGAGTGCCTCCAGTAGCGATAGCTGTGAGGGACTTGGCGCACTGCTATCAGTTGTTAGCATAAGGCTGTCAGATAAAAACCCTGCGACTCCAACTTCATTGACTTTCATTATCTTATTTGAATTGGAAGGCAGCGTATTCTATTAGTCTTTGGCTCATGGTGAAACCACCACAGCCTCGTGTATGACATTCAGGATGAGTGCAGGATGCTCAGGCTAACTGAACACTGGACCAGAATCAGCCAAAGAAGGGCTGCAGTCCTCTTCCTAACTGAGACAACATGGTTTCAGTGTGTTTGCTCAGATAAAAGTTGTTTAGAAGATGAAAAAGGAGCCTTTCACCTCTGTCTCCTCCCACAAATTTAAGCCTAGAAACAAAATGATCAACTATTTCCTACTCAGAAGCCAAGAAAACAATCACCTGACCTCTGTTGCTCCCCTTTGATTCCTACAGTAATAAAAAAAAAAAACTATTTTCAGTCATTGTCACTTGGAGATGAAAACATCCCCGAGCAAAGGTCCCGGGTGCAGCTTTAAAGGACCATTCTGCCAGTTTTTAACCTTATCTGTATTTATCCAAGTTGAAAAATAGCTGCAGTTGCTGGCGATACGTTCTCTGTGTCTCTGAGGCACAGCTGCAACATCTGTTGTTCTCCCATTTGATGTGTACGCTGTTGTAGTTGTGAGCAAGAAAGAACTACAGGTTATTTCAGCGCTGAGGTCTAGTGTCCACCTCTGGGTAGCCAGCTGTCACGCAAATACAGCAGCTCAACAACAAAACTTCCTCATTCTCTTTGCTTGTAGTGCAAACTAGCTGTTTCCCTCTAATGAAATGGCATCCCCCCCCAAACATGACCGTTCAGCCGTCAGACGTATTTATTTGACCCAGAGAACGTGGCTGAAGAAACGCAATAGAGAGCGGCAGGAATTTGGACCTTGGTCACCACAAGCTTACAATACATCCTGGTACATGCACTGCTGGCACCTTTCCATGAGCAGAAGAACATAGCACGTTGCTTCAGTCGACTACATTTACCATCAACACTGATTGGACATCCATATAAAATGTGGTGAAATTTCCCTTCAAGCAGTGAAAACCTTTTTTTAGATGTATGGGGGGGGCCCCGGTGTGAAGTGAACCCTTTATTCTTGTTCTGGCACACTCGGATACATTAGCTGAACGGGGGCACAGAGCGTGTCCAGAGTTGGCATAGTGAATGGAGGAGGGGTGAGATAGAAATCACAAATATGAGCCGCTGAAACAACCTTCAAACATCCTCCACTAAACGAGGAAAACAGCGGAGAGTACATTTGGCAGGAGATTGTGAGGGAATCCAGGGACAAACAGTGTCCCCCTCCTCCCATATAGAAGGATTAGTCTGTTATTATTTAACGCGGCTTCTACAGAATTACAGACATGACCCGACAGACCCACAATCACTCAGAGTGAGTAGGAGCGGAGATTGACAGCGGACACCTTGCCTACGGAAGACAGAAAATCTTGAGGAAATGTTGAACCCCCCTCATCTCTCTCTCTCTCTCTCTCTCTCTCTCTGTCTCTCTCTCGGTCTCTCTCTGTCTCTCTCCATCATGCTTAGCAACAAGCATGCACACACGCACACATGCGCGCACACAGACTCACCTGAGCTGAGCTCATGAAATAGGCTCTGCATGAAATAATTGGCCCCACTGGTGATGCGAGACGATAGTCAAGCAGCTGGGGAGAACCAGGGTGGTGTGATGGGGAAGCCACAGGAGAGCCTTAGTGCGTGTTGTGCATTAAAATGTGCGGTGAACCCAGAAAGGTGTGATGTGATTCCCGACCAAACCTGCACACGAGCCATACTGAATGCAGTGAGTGGTTTCATAAGTGAAACTGAATGGACTCTTGAACAGAAATGCTTTGCGGCTGAGTTATCTAAGCTGGATGGCAGCTTTTTGGTCCTTTTTTCTGTGGTTCCACAGCTCGATAGCATTGACCTCCACTCTCTCTGTGGGCCAGTAATTAGTGAGACTGTTCGGTGCTCTCTGGCTTGTTCAGAGTTCTCTGGGGAATTTCCACTTTTCATCTGAGCACAGAAAGAGAATTACCATCAGAACCTGGGCTTTGCATTTACTGCACAGTGAGCGCCGTGCACAATGGACCACCTGGGTGAAAATGTGAAAGCGTTCTTGCACAGAGACACAATTCAGGCACATTCCCCCTCAATTCTTTCACCTATTCACACATTATGTTGGTGTTCTGTGAAACTTGCACTAAGATGGTGTGATAAGTTGCATGATGTGCAGCTGAGAGTACCGCTGTGAGAATTAAAGCAGTCGCCCACACGAGAGATTACAGTGACAAACAGTGACAGGCCCAGCTTCTCTCTCCCCCTGACTCTCTTTTCCTCATCTGTCTTTCTTTATTCTCTCCATTCCTCCCTCGCCACTTCTATCTCCAAAATCTGTATTCAATTTGAAGATGCTTTATTAGCGTGACAGATAACAATGCAATGTTTCCAAGGCAAAATGTTACTGACATTGTATTTATCTTTCCTTCCCACTCCTCTCCCCCAATGAGAATTTAGTTTTTCAATTTGATTTAAGTAGCTTTATTGGCATTGAGGTTGCACAGCGTTGCCAAAACATCTGAACAAATTAAGTTAACTCTAAGCTCATTGAACTTGCAATGTTTCTCAGATTCTGTCAATCGCTCCTTAAATCTCTTTTGTGCAAATACTCAGTTTTAGCATACATCTGCTTTACCTCTCTTTCTCCCTCTCTCTCTATATATGGAGGCATCTCTCCATCCAGTTTTTGGGAGTAGAGTCTGTTGGAGGCTGAATGAATCTGCCCTAAACTCTCTGTGGCAGGATTCAGATGCCAGTTTGTGTAACCATCTTGTCCGTGGGAAGGGAGAGGCACTGCGGTGCCTTGGGGTAGTGGTGGGCAGCCGAGAGTCGAGGAGGGGGAGAGAGGGCTTGTGTTCTGACGATGACCTCCCATCTACCTCATCCAAATAGACTGGGGCTTACTGAGCTGTGAAATACTTCACGGCAAAAGCCAGAGCTCTCTGGGTCTTCACATCTAGTGCTCCTGCAGGGAACGGTGCCGGACTTTCTCCAAAAACAAAAAATGATCATTCACACAGTAATCAAATCACCTTCACTTGTTAATTTGGTTTGTGCAGTAATTTACTTCATTACTTCTTTTGCTGCATGTAAAGTTTGTTTGAGAAGATTCAAGGACGACAAACCACACAGACCTACAATTTATATTAAAAAAAGAAAGCATCTACAGAAATTGTACTTCTATAAAAACATTGGAATAGTGAAAATAATTCAACCTTGAGATGGTGAATTCTTTTTTATCCAGGCAGCAACTCTTAGAAGGCCGACAGCTTCTGTGATGGAAATCATTAATGTGATAATCGGAGGGGACTTACCTCACCTGGACTGTAATATTATCAATGTGACTGGAACCAGAATTAGTTACGCACATGAACAGTGGGCGCTCTGATGGTAACATGTTACACAGTGAACACATGTGTTTGCCGTGTTGAGTGATGCTCTGTGTGCATGCAGACATTCATTCTATGATCCTCCAGCACACATGCAGGTAAACACACCACACGTACTCTGACTCACATCTTGGACAGCACGTCATCAAGAGGGCTCTGCTCTGCTCTGTTCTGCCTTCGCTCCCCATTACCCACGCTCCCCTGTTGCCTTATTCACCGATTCATACTGCACACACACACACAAATGACACAGTAGCTCTGTGGGCGAGAGGAGCTCAGCAGCGCCTGACTACTTTCTGCAGACCCGTTTTAGAGTTGAGATATGTTAGGAGCAAGGAGTAGCGGTCGTGATGAGGAGGTGGAACGGTTTGAGCTTTGGTGGGACGGGGAGGAAGTGGGCCAAAGAAGTGAAAGAAGCAGTATGTCCAGAGTCCCACAGGAAGACCTTTAGGGGAGAGATTCGTCCTCCATGTGATCAAAAGCAGCTCAGCACTCCAGTCATACTAAACTGTCACCGTCCAGTAGCTTGGACGCTTAACTTTCACCTTCAAATGTTGCTCTACAGTATAATTGCATTCAGTCTGCGTCAAAGCAGTGAAGTTGTTTATGCATCTGCACAGGCGGTCGGAGTGAGAGGACTTTTTAGTTTCGCTTGTACTTTCTGACATAACAAGAGATGAGGCAGGAGAGGAAGCTCTTGGGGGTTTTGTTGGGGCGCCTGTGTTGCACCCACACAGACATCCACTATACTCTGCAGAGAAGAAGCAGACATTAGCCTGTCTGATAGGGCTGCATTGCAGGAAGGACGGCAGACTGAGGGAGTGCAGGAAAACCAACCAGATGTATATTTGTTTGAGAGATGATATAACATGTAATTGGAAATCTAATCGTTATGTAAGTATACAAAGATAGGAAGTCTGTGAGAATAGTTTGTCCTACAGTATGATTTTAAGGAGTCAGTGTTTTGGCGTACTCCACTCAGTGAGGCACTGCAGTGTAACAGCCAACCTGAGAGCTCATGTTGCATTAATTGCCTCCCTGGAGTTATGTTCCCCATGTCATACTGTACTGCTTGTGGTGCACAGCATCAGGGTGTGACAAGAGTGACGGGAGGGAGAGTGAGTGTGACATACCATCGCCCTTCAGAGGATGTTTGGGGACTCGTCTCACAGCCTGCCCCGTCCCCAGCAGCTTCACCCTTCCATCAGGGAGTGTTTGACCCAGCCCGGGGCAGCTAGCGTCACCACAGGAAAGGGGATGGGGGAGGTGTGGAGGATTACCAAAATACCCCCACGTCACTGTGGCAACAGCAGCAAACAGCAGCAACAGGCAGTCAAGTCAGAAGCACTCAAGCACGCAAACACACACACACATAAACAGAAATACTGACATCTCTTCCAGGAAAGACGCCAGGGGCTGTGAAAAATGGTGAGAGAGTGCAGCACAAGTGTGGTCAATCAAGGAAAGAAGAGGGACTCGTGGAGAAATACAGAACCAGAAATATGATGTATATTTAAAAAGGTTTTCATGACATTAAGATGTTTATCTTGTTGCTGCTCTGGCCTCTGTGTGCACATGCTGTATGTCAGACATGTCACTGATGAGGCAGGTGATTAGTCCTGCACCTCGACGTCTGCAGCTTCATGAATTTGCATTTCAAATCAGCAGGTAGAATTCACTTCCACTAATTTGTGAAATTATCCTTAACAGACACATTTTGCCTGCTTGGCTTTGACCGAGAGGCAGGAACTGAGGGTAACGGCATGTCGTCCTGCCCGGCCGTCCGGCTAATTGTAACAGCATGTTAATGAGACACAAAGATTACCCTCCCACTCTTTGACCCCCGGTGGCGACAGCACTTCCCTGAAGAAGGCCTGGAAACAATCAGACCTGAACAGATATCCTCCTCTTGCCATTTGCTCAGTCTGCTTTTTGTCTCTCAGAGCTTTCTTCAAATATTCCCAATTCCCCAGTCAATGCACAGGAGATGTCCATCTGGTTGATTTTGCAAATAGCAGAGGAGCATACCAGAGGAGACACCAACTGTCCTTTAGGGCTGCTTCATAGATGCGCCCTAGTTGTTCTCTGTTGTTTTCTGTCTTGTTGAGCAATAGGAGCAAGTTCGTGACATTAAAGAGCACAACATGTGACATGTGAAACGTGATCTCTTGAATATTTATATCCAACCACAAGCAAGTTTGGGGGCAGATGATTTTTATTGTTGATGCTACCGTCTGTCTGCCTCTCATGTGAAGTGTTTGACATGCCTTTATTTCACTCCGTGGTTGCCTCTGTGAAAGAGTTGGAATTGTATTATCCTCCAGCTGAACCAACAGCACCCTCGTTACCCTCACAGTCTTGGCAAGGTTACGTGCATTACCATGTGCCTGTGGGTCTTGGCACTAGCTCTCACAACAATTGCATGCAAGTATTTCTCAAGGCGGAGAAAATTAATGCTTGAATAACTCTATTTTAACACACAGTGAGCAGCCCGTTTGACCTGGGTCATCGTCAGGACAGAGCACACCATCTGGTGTAAGACCAGCAAAGGCCCAGACTTTCAAAAAGATATTCTCATCCACATTAACGAATGTTTTTTTTTTGCAGATTTTGTAATTATGATATTGAGTACTTATGTGTCGGGAAACGAGATAGAGGTCGTAAAACAAGGGCAAAACCAGAGAGTGATGATCATGTCATTTCTTCAGCTTTGCATCAAGTGGTGCTCATCAATCGTGATGAGGTGCTGGGCGTCATCTGCCTCTGGCCGTCAGGGGGAAGATGGATGGCCTTGGGGGGGTTCAGTGTGTCTAGAGTTGAACCATGCTCTGGGGAGATCCATCAGACCTGTTCAGGCAGTCACCGACTTGAGGGAAACGTCCTCGCTCCTCCATAGTCTTTCTGGCTTCTTTTAACTAAAAATGATCAACAGACATGGAACAGAGATCGATGATTAGGTGGCTTTAGATAATTGATGTTTCACAAAATTCATTTTGAGGATAATCTGTCCTGTGTCTGAGTTTCAACAATGACAGGCTCAATGCCTTTGTGTTTAAAGTCTCTTACATGTAACAGTGATTTGTGGATTGATTCAGTTTTGATTTTAGTGTACTGTTCTCTGTAGTATGCATTATTAAACAAGCCCATTTTCCAAGCCCTTAACCAGGCCATCTGCATTCAGCTATCTAGCTAACCACAGCCCTGTCTGAAAATAGGACAGCACTGTCTGCTTTCTGCCAGCAAGGCTCACAACCTAAAAGCTGGGAACGTTCAGCAATGTCATGGCAGGTGGTGTGTAGAGCCTGTTTTACTACTTTCACAAGTTTTGGCTTTTGCTTTGGTAGTGAGAGAGAGACAACAACCTCAGAGCTTCAACAAGCATTGTAATGTTATTGGAATGTATTTATGGGAGGTTGCCCACTGGATGAATATTTAACCACATCTCATTTTTAGTTATAAGGCAACGTGAAACAGATTTTAAAGCACTTACATTTGTTTAAGAGATGAAACCATTCCAGTCTTGTACCCTGTCATTAGAGCATTCGGCATGCATTGCCATATATTATGATTTGTCTCAAGGGAAAACCCCAGAGGTTCTTTGCCCTCACATGAGGATATGCTATTTCTAATATGAGCAGAATAATTATACAAGGAGATGTGCATTTTAAATAAGCATGTGATTATCTCAGAGGATCATAAACAGACTGATTGCATTTGCCATTTTAACAGTCAAATGTCCAAGAAGACCACACATGGCGCCCGTCAACCATTGTGTCCCGTCTCCACAAAGATGGGGCCCCAGCATGTTGGCTCACTGCTGGGGAGGAAAAAAGTTTGGGGCTAAGCAATTGATAATTAGCTGTCTGTCATATTTACACATTCAGCAGCTCAGCACAGTTTACTGATGGGAATAGTGTTTCATGTCCATCTTTATCTTTTAGCAGCGTAACAGCTTGTGCTTATATGTAAGGATTCAATGTGCATGTGTCTATTTAAAGTCACTGTTTCCTGAATTCATATACAAAGTGTAACCAAGAAATCCTTCTCTGCCCCGACCTCCCCCTACCCCATTCTGTTTGCAGGATGGCTCCAAACAGAGGCAGGTGAGGAAGAAAACGGTGTCCTTCAGCTCAATGCCAAGTGACCGCAAGATTAACAGCACAGCTGCTTGCATGGCCTTCATGATGGAGGGCTGTGAGATGAAGAAGGTGCGCTCCAACTCGCGCATGTACAACCGCTACTTCCTGCTGGATCCAGACATGCACTGGCTCCGTTGGGAGCCATCCAAGAAGGACTCAGAAAAGGCTAAACTGGAGATTAAGGGCATTAAGGAGGTCCGTTTGGGAAAGAAGACTCCAGTTCTTCGCAGTAATGGTCTCTCAGATCAGTTTCCTGATGAATGCGCCTTCTCAATCATCTACGGTGATAACTATGAGTCCTTGGATTTGGTAGCCAGCACAGCAGATGTTGTCAGCACCTGGGTGATGGGCCTTAGGTATCTGGTGTCTTATGGCCGGCACACCGTGGACATGGTGGAACCTAGCCAACCGAGTCTACGGACATCTTGGATTGGCTCAGTGTTTGAGCTAGCTGATATGGAGAAGGATGGACACATAGACCTGTTCAGGGCCACGCAGATAATCAAAGGGCTCAATCCTGGAATGAAAGAGTCTAGGATAGAGCTGAAGTTCAAGGAACTCCAGAAAGCTAAAGACCAATACGGGGAGGGAATTAACATGGACACCTTTGTGGAGGCTTACTGTGAGCTCTGCACACGGCCAGAGATTTTCTTCCTACTTGTGCAGTTCTCAAGTAACAAGGAGTATCTGGACAGTAAAGATCTGATGCTATTTGTAGAGGTGGAGCAGGGTGTGGAAGGTGTAACAGAAGACATGTGCAGGGATATTGTTCAGAAATTTGAGCCATCCGCTGAAGGCAGAGAGAGGGGCTACCTCTCCATCGATGGCTTTACGCACTACCTCCTCTCCTCCGAATGCCACATCTTCGACCCCCAGCACAAACGTGTGTGCCAGGACATGACCCAGCCTCTGTCCCACTATTACATCAACTCGTCACATAATGCCTCCCTTCTGGAAGACCATTTCTGGGGTTCGTCAGACATCAGCAGCTACATCCGAGCTCTAAGGATGGGCTGTCGCAGCATTGAGGTCATTGTGTGGGATGGCCCAGATAATGAACCAGTGGTGTATGTAGGTAGTTCTGTAGCCTCACATCTAGCTTTCTCGAAAGTCCTGGACATTATAAACCAATATGCTTTTGAGAGCTCAGAGTATCCCCTGATTCTCTGCTTAGTGACCCACTGCTGCATCCCACAGCAGAGAGTCATGGCACAGCACATGAAGAAAATTCTTGGGGACAAGCTGCATGTTGAACCTCCAAACAAGGAAGAAAACTACCTACCTTCCCCTGAAAAACTCAAAGGTAAAATCCTCCTCAAGGGAAAGAGGCTTCCACCACACTGCACTGATGCTGAGGGAGATGTGACGGATGAGGAGGAAGGTCTGGAAATGTCTCGAAGAGTCGGAGCCGATGAGAAGGACCACCTAAATGGATTAGGCTGCAAGAGACTCAGACTGTGCAGGGAGCTCTCTGATCTTGTGTCCCTCTGCAAGTCAGTCCAGTTTAGGGACTTTGAGATCTCTAAGAGGGACCAAAAATACTGGGAGATTTGCTCCTTCAATGAGGTAGATGCAAACAGGTTTGCCAATGAGTTCCCAGAGGAATTTGTCTGTTATAACAAGCGCTTTCTGTCCAGGGTATATCCCACACCTATGAGAATTGATGCCAGCAACATGAACCCCCAGGATTTCTGGAAGTGTGGCTGCCAGATTGTGGCCATGAACTACCAGACACCAGGTCTGATGATGGACCTCAACCTAGGCTGGTTTAGGCAAAATGGCAACTGCGGGTATGTTTTGAGGCCAGCCATCATGAGGGAGGAGGTGTCCTACTTCAGTGCCAATGCTCGGGACTCCCTGCCAGGGGTGTCTGCCCAGCTTCTTCACATCAAGGTCATCAGTGGTCAGAATCTGCCCAAGCCTCGCGGCTCTGCTGCTAAGGGTGATGTGGTGGAGCCCTACATATATGTGGAGATTCACGGCATCCCAGCTGACTGTGCTGAGCAAAGAACCAAGACAGTGTCCCAGAATGGAGACAACCCTATTTTTGATGAGAGTTTTGAATTCCAGATCAATTTACCAGAACTTGCAGTTCTGCGCTTTGTGGTGCTGGATGACGACTACATTGGAGACGAGTTCATTGGCCAGTACACCATCCCATTTGAGTGCCTACAGCCAGGCTATAGACATGTCCCCCTACAGTCTCTGACAGGAGAGTTCCTACCTAACACCACACTCTTTGTTCATGTAGCCATCACCAACAGGCGAGGTGGAGGAAAGGCTCATAAGAGGGGTCTGTCTGTTAGGAAGGGTAGGAAGGCCCGGGAGTACACCACCACCAAGACGACAGGGATCAAGGTAGTGGACGAGCTCTTCAGAGCCTCCACCCAGCCCCTCAGGGAGGCCACAGACCTCAGAGAAAACGTGCAGGTAAGGAACTGAAAATGTACTTGAAATTACTTATGAAACATAATTGCACACCCATTATTAATATTGGCTCTTGTACTGGCTTAAGTGGCCTGTTCCATTAAAGTGTTGAGGAGAGAAACCTTTTCCCCAAATTTGTGCTTTTTTACATTCTGTTATGATATCTCAAGACTCTTTCCATAATTAGCAGGTCTAGTAGACTAAACTCTTTAATTCAGAGACCCAACGATTCAGGAATTAGGAGAACATTAAGGATTCATGAATCCCCACACGAGCAGCAGCAGATATTATATCAGGTAACAGTGGCAGGAAGAACTCCTTAACGGGAAGGAATGCAGTGTGAGGGTAAAGAATCATAAAGGATAGTTCATGCTCATGCCCTGCAGACCCTGGATATGCTTTTAAGCAATTTACATAGTATTCTGAACTCTGTATATAATATTACAGTCAAATAATGACCGATCCCCTAAAGAACAGGAAAATATTCACCAACTTTTAATGGTTATCTGCATATTGAGTTGGAAGCTGAAATGTGAAAAGGCAAAAAAATAACCTAACTCAGGTCTAAACTAAGTGTTTCAGAGTGAACTCAGATTTCAGTTGCTGTTGTGGACAGAGGCTTGTCACTAATTGCGCTCTATTAATATTGTAGAGGAGAGAATGGTAGTTTAAGTTTCACTGCTGTGCAATTATGAGGTTTATGAATAGTGTAATCATTAATGAGGGACAGTCACTGTCCAGGAGAGAGGACTGGGTTGCTAGGCACTTAATGCACGACTTTAAAACTCTTCTACACGAGCAAATGAAGATTAGTAGCCACGATGTATGTTTGGCTGAGACCAATAGCAGAGGCATTTCAGTGCATTTGTCAATTTGTTTATGGTGAATGAGCGCTGTGATACGTAGCTGGTCTCATTAACACAGGGAGAGCCAGAGAGCCTTTAACTTGCCGTTGTGTTGTTTCACTGACAGTTTAGAGTAGCAGGCTCTTGTCTTTGCTAATAAAAAGAACTCTCGCTGAGCGTTGACATTACTCCATCAGCAAGGCCTAAAATCAAGAAAAAAGCCTTCTGTCTTCTCCATCGTGTATTAATAATGTACATGAACAGACCTGTCTCTCTTAAAAATGTGGTAATAGGTAGCTGAGAAACCTCATTAGTGCTGATCTTCTCTGATTTCCTGCTTTAAGATGATACCTCCAGTGGTGTCTAGTGCTGGGAGGAAGCAGACTATAATGTTGATGTCTTGTATAAGAAGACATAAAATTAGACAGACTTGTTCCTCCAGAAGCTTAATGCAGCGCACTCGTTATGTTAGTATGCAGCATATAATGTAAGTATCCAGGTCATAAATACCCGTCCGTCTGTCTTCAGTAAGCAGTAACCTCAGTCTAATGGCACAGCAAACAAAAGATCAGACCAAACTAAAGCAGCAGAGATGTGATTCGAGGTTCTGTGGCATGCTGTCATACATTTTTCAGTGGTGGGAATAAGCTTTTCCCTCCCAAAGACCCCAAAACAGAGAGAAATATGTTTGTGTTCAGGGGGGGAAATTGATCCTGCAATTTTAGGGGTTGTAACATTAGCAGATTACGGCCTGAATGGGATAAGCGGAAGGTAATTTCAGGAAAACCACTGGAGATAAAAGTGTGAAATAGAGCAGTTAATGAACAATCCTGGAAAAAAATGTTTCTTCATTAGTGCAAATATGTTTTCCAGCACAATCACAATATGGCATGTATGAATAATCAACAATATGTTTGAAGAATCTAAATTAGTGACAAATGGATGTGAGTTTGTGATGATTAGGTCCTAATCTTTGCTCAGGCTTGAGTCAACATGGGAACATTTCATGAATAAGGCATCAAATATGTCTCGCTGGGATGTTGGCCATGTGAATCAGACACATCAAACAAAACCAAACTTTTGTAAAACTTAAACGAAGTAACTTATCTAAATATGGAACTAATGGCGGGCATGCTGTGTGTCACAGCTCTAATCAGCTCTAGCTTCATTTCTCATAGAAAATAGCTCCAGAAACTGCTCTATACTCTCACATGTGAAGTAGCAGTATGCCACTGAATGTGAATTGGAGTCTTTTAACCTGATGAAACGGCACTGCCGCCACCGCTGCCCCCCCAAACCACAACACCCTCAGGTTTGAAATGTAAATGTTTCTTTTTGAAATGAAGAGATAAAAGTTGATGAAATAAATGGAAGAGATGAAGGTGAGTGGAAGGCTTTATTTCAAAAAGGGCCTTTGCCATTTAAATGTAAAAACATGGACAGTAGTGAAAGCTTTGTAGAGGCCAGCTGTGCGGAGCCCGGCGCCTCGGCTCTGGGGAGATCTGCGGGGCAGAAACGGGGCCTGCGGCCAGCAGCCCACAAGGCGGCAGCCAGACCAGCTCTGGAAGCCTGGCCACCCATGACTCAAAGCCAAGATTAGACGTTAACATGAGAGGAAATATCTGTTGTACGTAAACTCACTAAACTCCCAGATATCATGGCGGACGGCGTTTGAAAGCAGTGCACAGAGGCGCAGTCAAACGTTACTTCACCTCACTACGCTCTCTTTATCCTCAATCAGCAAAGCTTCCAGGTAGTCTGCTTTGAAAGATAAGATAAAGACGAGTATGTCTGTCAAAAAGACCACGAACACCGACCAGTGGGCAGATAAGACACTGTAGGTTGCCATGTATGTGAATCTAGGGACTAAATCACTTATTTCTGTGAGAGACTTCTGCTTCCCATGAGCATTAGAAGGTGTTGGAGCTGGAGGAGAGTTGGCATCCTGGAGTTTCTTTTCATTTGCTGAAAAGTGTGTGTGTGTGTGTGCCATCATAGACACTGTAGGCCAGAAAGAAGAGGAGAGAGATAATCGTCTAGCTGCAGACAGAGAGAGAGGAGCACACAGAAACAAAAGCAGTGTTGTAACCAGACACAGAGCTCTCATTTGGGGAATGTTGGAAGGGGAGGAAAGTGGGGGAGGGGAGTAATTAAAAACACAAGCCTCTCATTGGGGGTTTTTTTAACACCAAGGTTTGATAACGGTACGGTTTTTATTGCACGACAATTATCGAAAAACATTCACGCATGTGGTCCCACACACACACACACACACACACATGCAGGGAATTATACAAAGCTCAGACCACAGCGAGACACAAACACATGCAGTCACACACGCACACATAATCACACACTAGGTTTGAATCCAGAGCCCCAGAGCTGTCCCGCTTCCACCCGTGTGCTCCTCAGTGGCCCGAGAGGTGTTAACTGTGGCTGAGGCCTAGCATACAGATTCAGATGCAGATACCGACTCTGTCCCCCGGCCACCCTCTCCCTCTACGGGAAGGTCGGGGCCCCTCGGTGACAGTACATCCTCTGGGGTAGGGGGTGGTATGGTGCATTTTTCTGCAGGGCTGGAGGTCCAGCTCAGGGAGACAGATGGTTCCCACACTGTAGAGTGCAGAGTGTGTGCACAGATTCCCAAATACCAACTCTGGCCTGCTCTCCTTAAATAGTTTTTTCCCCCTCTCCTATTCTGCTCCTAGTTTTCCCAGCATCTCTTATTCTCTTACTCACTCTCTTACCTAACTTGTGTTTCCTCAGTGCTTCTCATCAACATCCTCACTCTTCTTTTCAGGCGTCAGACTCGACGTGCCTCGGCCAAGACTGCTCTTTTTCACTGTCCCTTTCTCTCTTCTCACCTCGCCCCTGTCGCGCTCGCTTTACTGGCTGTCTTTTAACCGTGCTAACTCGGGAGGTGCTGTGTGAAAAGTAGTGGGCTCGATGTATAAATTCCTGTGCTGGCAGAAAAATGAAACACTATGAGAGGCAGTTACTCAAGTTCTCAGGGCTGCAAAGCCTTTGAAAGCAGACATGCAGAAACTCTGGTTTCAGTGGACTGGAAAGCAGGCTGGCCTAGGATACATGAAGCGTGAGCGAAAAAAGAGGTAAAGTGAGGCTGGCAGCATATTCTAAATTCAATTTTATTGAGAGTGACAGCAAACTCACAACTTAAGGTGTGTTTGTCAAATGTTGATGGCAGGAAGAGGAGTTTGTTTGGAGGGAATTCATGCACAGATGTGATGGGCTGCATCTGCTCTGCTGTGAGAGGTGTGCAGTTAGAAGACATGATCAAACGGGGAAGACAACATTGTTAACCAGGTTCAGGTTGATATGAAGCTTCAGTTGTGGCTGTGCAGAGTGGACAGTGGATTAAAGTTTTTTTGGTCTTTCCCACCTAAACATGCCAAATTAGGGTTTTTGTTTGTTAAGGTTTGACTGAAAACAGGTGAAATTATCTCAGTGTTTGCACGTTTTGTCACTCTCTTTGATGAATTTGCATTAATTTGGAAGATAAGTAACACATGCATTGGGAGCAGTTTGGTGTTCGGTGTCTTGCTGAAGGACACTTTGACACGAGGAGAGGAGCTCGAGGTTTGAATCACTTGACTGATGACAGAACCGCTCCACTAACTCAGCCACAGCTGCCCTTGATTCAAAACAAGATTTGCCGTCACGACTAGATTAAATAAACAGAATATGTTGCGATTGAGATTTCTTTATTTATCTTGCAGCAGAGAGCTAAAGTGTTCAGTGGTCGTGTAGAAACTGGAACATAAGGAGAAGAATGCTTCAGTATTTACTCAGTATTTCAAGGGTTTTAGGCTGGATATCTGCAGCAGAAAGATAAATATTGGGAAGTGTGCAGAAAAAGCAAAAGAGAAACTGTGAGCAAAAAGAAGAGGAAATTAAGAAGAGGATGACTAACTGAATGGACTTCGCAGTTCAGGATGTGGTCAGAAGTTTGGTCAGCCTCTTGGCTGTTGAATGAGCAGACTGACTTTATGGGAAACTGATCATTTTACCGTCACCAAGGCAGAGACTTGCTGTTATCTTATCTTGTTTCTGGTCTCCACACTCAAAGTCATCTGCAAAAAAATAGTAGTAATAGTTGTCATTCCATCAGGACCACTGCATTTGCCAAACACAACAACTTAACAGGAATCTGCCTTAGTTTGATAAGAGGACACCAAACACAGAATAGTTATGCATGTATTTGTTTATACTGGAATATTTAACACTTCATTTTAATGAATGTTCTTAGATATTCACACCTAAATTGTTTTTTTCTTCCCAGAATGCCATGGTGTCCTTCAAAGAGCTCTGTGGCCTGACCCCGGCAGCCAACATGAAGCAGTGCATCCTGACGGTGTCCACCTGGCTGATGAACAGTGAGCGGTCACTCAGGGTGACAGTGGACCTGAGTGAGACATACCCCACCATGGAGGCTCAGGGGCCCGTGCCGGAGCTGCTGCGCAAAGTGCTCAATGCCTACGACATGGTAAATAACCTGCGCCCCAACACGCCTTTTTCACAGCAGACATGTTGACTCGTCCTAGTAGGAAAAGCACAGGGGATGATAATAACCAGCGAGCACGAGTCCAGCACCCTGAAAATAGAGCAGCCATCATTCACTTGGCTATTTACACCTGAGCTTTTCCTACTGTGACAAAGCAAAATGTCTTCTGTGAAAAAGGCCCATGAAAGAGTGAATGTTCCCGCTGCTGAGACTGAACTCACTATTACAGATCCGACCATCACGTCACATCTGTGTTCTGCAGAAAGAACAAATTCAGTGCACTCACACAGACACACGTATGCATTTTATGCTGTGTTCCTTAGAGCCAATAACGCGCCTATTATTGTGTGTAACAGCTCACATAAAATGTCAAAGCACTCAGACATTTAAGTATGATAACAGAGCGGCCCTGGGTGCTCCGTGCTGATCCTCATAGGCACCACGCTTACAAAAATAAAACAAATATCAAAGAGGAGGGTTACCTTGCTCCCTCCTTTAACGCTAGTTTGCTTATCATTTGATTCGACTGTTGATGACACTGCTGGATGTGTTTTGGAAGGTCTTTAAACACGGATAAAGTCACCTATCAGGTTGTCAAGCTGCAGCTACTCATTGTATGACTCCACATCCATCTCCATCTTGCCTCGTCTCTTTCAAGAACACTGCATTTTTCACCACTTGACATTGGCACGGCCCAAAAGGCGGCTGGAGGACTCCTGTCTGTAATTAGTTATCACTCGCTGTTTCCTCTCCGTTCCCCTCCTGTGAGACTTGATGGGAGCTGGCGAACTGGGTCATGAGTGAGGGACAAGGTTGTTGCGTCCACGCTGCTCAGATGATCGGTGCTCCTGCAGCTGGCACTTAGAGGAGTGCACTAACATCAGGAGCAGCACAGCGAGCAGATCCACATAGAATCTGCTTTGGCTTTTATGAGGCTTCGCACCAGGCAGGAGGTTTGGCACCGTCAGAGTGACTCCCACGCTCAGAGTGAGACTAAGAATCAGCTTTAATCACCAAGTATGTTGTGTACACACACACACACACACACACACACACACACGCTCTCATGTACTGACACAGCAAAAGATATACAGCAGAAACAAGGACAACAAAGCTGATTCAACTTAACTTGAGCACAAACATTTAACCGCTACGTACAGATCGAGGATGGAGGTCCTGGGAGTTCGTGGATCCCAGAAACCTGAAGGTCTCCACCTTCGAGTGTGGCGAAGGGATCAGTGCTCCACAGTTCAGAGTTTGTTCAGTCAACAAAGAAGTTCAAAGAATTCATGTTTTAGGAGATTAGCACATGTGTTAGCACATGTGATCCTGCAGAAGCGTGAAGGCACCCCTGCTCATATGCACTAAAAGCCTAACACCTTCATGGCACATGGCTTCAGACCAGTGTAAGACCTGTAGACCTGCAGTTCTTTTTACTATCTCTAATTCCACAGTGTTCTAAGTTTACAGGTTTCATGTGTTTCAATTGACAATTTCACAGAAAGTTAATTTTTACATGCTAAATATTTAGAATCATGAACAAAATGAACGGGTTAATTTTGACATCACTAGTATGTACATTAAGCTATGGTCTCGTCCCGAGGGTTGGTCCTGCGAAGTCTGTTTGCTTCCCAAAGATTGGCACAGTGCCAGCTCAAGAACAGAGGAGCCAGTGTGTGTGTGTGTGTAGATGTGTTTAAATGCATGTGTGCATGGCGGCCAACACCAGGACCTTCCCTGTAGGACACCAGTGAGCAGACTGTGTCCTCAGTCACCCTCATGTGGGCAGCAGCAGCCAGCCAGCGGTGCAACCAAACAACAGCAAAGCGTCGGCACACTGAAACGTTGCTAAAATGGCAGCGAAGTCAGCTGCCTCAACCGAAAGCTTACATCAGTTTAGTGAGATTCAGATCAAGGACGTCTCGACACCTTCCGCCACCAGTCAAACAGAAATCTCCTACATTAGAAGCAGAGGTGCTGCAGCAGGATGCACAGCTTCAAGACACAGACAAATATGAAGCTCACATTAGCGTCAGCATTTTCTCATCTGAGAAATGTTACCAAAGTAAACCCCTGAGTGCTCGTTGGTAAACTAAGTAGGACGCTGAGAAATTAAGTCAGGCTTTCACTGCTAAGCAGGCTGGACTATTGCAACGCCCTCTTTAGTGGCTCTGCCACCAGAGTTTTAAAAAAGAACACGTTACTCCTGTTAACTCTTGTGAACTGTTCCTGAAGTGACCTTCTTTGTATGAAAGGTGCTACACACATAAATGTCATTATTATTAAGGTTGTTATTCCAACACTTACATGCTTACAGCTATGATATTAGAATATGGGGACAGTGTAGGTGCATCAAACACTCAATGTATGAGACATCTTTTTTTTTTTTACTCATTAAACCATCTCCTAAATGAAGGCACTGTGCAAAATTAGCTCACTCACACAAACTTGTCTCCACTCAGAGCAGTTCCAATAAGAATAGCAAAGCAAGAAAAGGCATGCACATGCACGAGTCTGCTTCCTGTCTCACTGCTGACAGGAGTGTGAAACTTCATTAGCTCCCTCCTCGGTGCCTCAGGGTCGGTCCAGCTGCTCCTCCTCAGCCTGTGGGAAGATATTTGGGGTTCAAGCGACACGTCGATATGTTGGTCTGGTGCAGAAGTAGAGGAGACAACAGGAAGTTGCATCGCTGCCACTTTTTGGTTTCCCTGTGGGACCAATACACACGTGATTTAAACAGAATCAACCATATATACCAAGTATGTAGCATCAACTCTGGCTCTCGGTAGCTCTCATTTAAATTTACAGGAGGACTGTGGGACTATTTGCTCTATGAAGGGACCCCAGTAGCACTTGGATGGTAATCATAGGTGCATATAAAGCGCTCAGGCACTCTGGAGACATAGAGGGGTTTAGCATGATTCAGTGAGCAGAAGACAGACGTGTGTGTTCTGTGATTACATGTTAGTATTGTGGCAGCAATGCAGATGTGGAACAAGCTTGCATTAATTGAGAGTACACAACAGTAGAATAAGAGTTAATGTGACTTATTGGCTGATTGATTTGACAAGGGCAATGCTTTGTAGTCACTGGTAGCCTTGTGTGTGTGTGTGTGGACAGTGAGACTGTGTATGAGTGTGTGTTGTGATAATATAACAGGATGATTCATTTTATGCAGTTCTGTAGAAAAAAGAGATTTATTTTTTTGGCATGTAAAACTAATTGAGTAAACGATGTGATTCTCAGTCGACACACAGAAGGCTGATTTGTGTGCTCTGTGATTAGAGGGAAGACAGCGTGCACGCCTGATAACTTCCTTCATACATCCAAGCGTGTAACAGGATACCGACAAACAGTTGAGCTTTTCTCTTGTTCCTACATGGAAGGCAGGACTGTGTTGTTTTCACAGCCAGTTGATTGGCTGCTCGCTCTGATTGTGATCTTACCCCAATTAAAGTAATCAGATAAAGACGTTTACATGACGGCTATGTTGTCTTAATTGGGTTAAGGCGAAATTGCGCCTGTAAACACATCAAAACTGTTATGGCCTAGATGGACACCTGGCAGGAAGTGTTTCCCTTCTCGTATCTTATCTACAGTAGATATGCGGTAGATATTTTACCCCCCTGTGATTGGCTGGGCCACTGCTCAAGGTTTTTCAGGTATGACGCTGAGACGTGATCCCACACGTTTTCTTTGTCTTCTAGATGATCCAGACCAGCAGAATCCTGATCGAGTCCGCTGATGTCGTCTACTCCAAGCTCACACAAGCACAACGAGCAGGTATGATGCATTATGGGACGAGCTGAGAGTCCTGAGCTGCTCCATCCCCGTTCATCTACATTTTCCAAGCTGCAGAGCGTGATGTTTTGTTCCCTGAAATTATCTGGAGATGATTGCTGTTTTCTTTTCAAATGAGAATTCACTTCTTTCATGACATTTCAAGAAATTAAGCAGCAGCACCATTAACAAAGGCAGGATATGGTAGATCTCTCTACTACGGTGAGGAAATGACTCACAGTTCAAGGACCAGACTCATATCGGACACAAGTTAAATTACCTCACTGGCATATTTCTTTCATTTGTTTAAGAAAAATATAATCATAAGGTAGAGTGAATTCGACTTGTCGTGTGTCGTGTGTCGTGTCCTCCTGCCTAATACAATGAGTGCAGTGGATCTACTGCCACAGGAACTCCATCAGCATCAACAGCGGTGGTTGCTGTCAATAGTAAGTGATCATCCTCTGAGAGGTGGAGAGACAGAGTGAGGAGTGGGGAAAGGAGGGACTGCAAAAGGACGGGTTTAAAGAAGCATTGTGTCGGTGTAGTGTGTTAAATAGGGTGCTCGGTGTGAGAGATCCGGCCTTTTAGAGGAGAAGATAAAATTGACCATAATAAGATCATTAGGAGAGAAATGGCTTAAAATCAAGAAATTCTGTGCCTTGTCTTCTGCAGCCTCTTTTACATTCAGCACTAATTATTCCTCATTTGCCTGCTTCTCTACTGCGCAGCGGTGCCTCTGCTGAAGTGCTCCTCGAATTGGAGCTCATAGTTTGACATCTTCCCTTTTGTAAGTGGATGTTTAGACTTCACACTTTAATGCCAGGCAACGTAGACACAAACCGATAGATTCACACCTATTATGGACCTCATAATCGCTGGTGTTAACATGGAAAGTCATTTGTAGTCAGTGTGTTCTTGTGTGAATGATAAAGAGGAGGAAGAGGAAGGCACATGCCAACCCCATATCCTGAGGCCAATAAGCCAATGTAAGCCCGCTATGCCTAGCTTCACTCCCTGGTGTCACGCTGAGGCAGGCATATGCTTCCCTATCCCAACAACAAGCCAGGCTGATATTCATGCTGTGCCGTTACCCAGGGATGGAGGGGGAACGGAGGGGCTTCAATCAGAGAGCCTTCCCCCGGCTCAGAGGGTCCCCAGCCCGGAGCTGGAAGCATCTTCAAAGACGATGGCTGCAGAGTTAAGCAGAGCTTAAAGCCCAAACAGCCACAGCCGCAGTCACAGCGGTGTCAGTAGCTGGATACCGGAGGCTGATGCTTAGTGTACTGCCGCTGTCAAGTAAAAACTCTGCACTTCCAAAATGTCACATTTTCTGCGTCCACAGGGGAAAGAAATGTTGTTTTGTGCCTCACAAGCCGGCTTGTTTACAGTCATTTAATTAATTTTCAATAGGCCTCAAAAGCCTAGAGGAGGAAGCATTTTCTCAGGGAGCATGTAATCCTTACAGTCAGATGGAAATGAAATGAAAACATGGGAATTCCTAAATTTTCGAGTTACGAGGATTTCACATAAGTGCAGTATTATGTAAGAGTGGTACAATGAGGCGGGGGGGCTGCAGCGATAGCCCTGAGGGGCCTCAGCTGCATGCCAAACATAGCACTTTCCCTGTCACCCACTCCCCTGCCCCCAGCACTAACACACATGCCTCAATCCAAACCCCCACCGTTCTCCTCTGCACATAGCTGCCATGTCTGCTCACTCATGCTTCCAGACATTTGCTGTAGTTGTTGTAGTTTTGATAGCAGCATGTGAGGACGGGGGGAAAAAAAGGAAGGGAATAATATAATATACAGACACCAGCTTGTCGTGGCTCTCCAGTAGGCTGCCAGAGAAACAGATGCCCCAACGCTGTTTAGCCAAATCCAATTATTTAGCCTTGTGTATGTGTGAAAGAGCGATATAATGTATTCCTATTTCCTCAAATCCAAATTGTGAAATAGTGATTCTAAACTTAACATCAGATGTCACCTTGTTGGCCTTGGGGGATGTAAAGGAAGACTGGTTCATGCTCAGCTGTTATGATCTGGCCTTTCTTGTTGCTGATGTATTGCAGCTCCATCAACACATCCAAGTGTTTAATATTATCCTTTAGTATTGATTACAGGTGCAAATGTACACTTACAGTGCTGTGCTTGCAATGCTTGAATATCAGTTAAGGACATTTCAAGCTATGAATAATATGACGGGGGAGTTATGATGCTTGGTTCTGCCTCCGTAAGGCGACATTTTTAGATCTGCTGTAATAATCTCCCCCCGTGTTAAATAAACTGATTACTCTCCCATATTAAAGGATAACTCTTTTTAAAATTGAAATGATTGATAGTTACCAAAACTTTTGGAGTTAGTGCAGTAGCTACCATCAGAGAACGGGTGGCGAATGGGCTGTAATTACTGTAATGATCACAGTAGGTCCACTAAAAGAGCTCGTTTGATCCACTGACAGGCTCAGAGTGTTATTCTAAGTGTGTGACAGCATCATGGAAAGGATCCCTACAGAGAGAGACCTGGAAGATCCTTTTGGTTTAACCACAAACAGCACACACACCAGACTACATTCACTAAAACAGGGATTTTAGAGAACAAAAGGAGCAGCCATTGCAGCTCGTTCACCGTCCGTTCTCAGCTGCCAGCGGAGACGATCTGCTCGACTAATTCCAAAACTTTTTGTACCTATTAGTTATGTTGAACCTAGAATATGTAAAAATAGGGCCACGGTTTAAAAATACTTGAGTTGTCCTTTCATGCAGACACTTTTTGTCCCAGACCTCTGCTCAGGGCGCTCTGTCCTCTCCCTCTGCATCCTAACTCATCACTCTGTATATCTGCTGCTGCATAGATGTGTGTACTGTATATTCTTTTATAATGGTGCATCAAGTTTTAAGTGTAGTTTTAATGCAAATGAAAGAATAAATACACACAGAAAACCCACGGAGGACATTGGGATGAACTTTGACAAAATACTGCACCATCTGTGATGGATGGGAAAGCACCAATTCACCTCTTTTGACAAACTGACAAGCACTGAATGCACCATTCTGCAGCCATCTTACATGATGATGTGCAGACTGGCAATGGCCTCAACATGGAATCAGAGAGTGGAGGCATACGAGGAGCAAGATGGCGGATTTGCAGGGAATTGAAGGTTTTTGTCTCTATGATGGATCGGGAAGCCAAAGGTATAATTTTGGTGTAATGGCTGTGTGAGAAGCAGAAAAAAGGTGCTATTAGACGACGGCTGTCAGCGCTGGAGAGGGAATAGGAGTGGAATGTGTGTGTGTGTGTGTGTGGGTGTGTGTGTGTGTGTGCGCTGCATCTAATCTTAATTTAAGGCCTCTGATTGGACCTGACACTTTCGCCCCAGCCAGTAAAAGTGTGCTCTGCTCATCAGCTAAATGCTGTTGTGACAAAGCCGTAATCGCAGTGACGTGCAGGCTGCGATCTGAAATGTGGGAGTGGAAGTCACATCTTACCTCCCAACTTTCCATTTGTTTGTAAAGTCTAAGCGGCGTGGAATGAGTGGCACGTTGGCAGATTCATCACTTTACGCAGCAGGAGATGAGAAATGGCGATGAAGGACAGTTTTGGGTTGCTGTGGCTTTTCCTTCCCAGCAGCCCCTCCTCGCTTTCCCTCTCTCCTTCCTGTGTTCAGTTTATGCCCCGTCATTATTGCAGCTAATCAGTTTAATTTGGGCAGTGAAGCTGACGTGTTGATGAGGATGGAGAGGTGCTGGATGATCCCCCCTGGGCACTATTGATGGCTCGCCATCACACACACTGCTAATGGGGGACCAGACAGACAGCTGTGATGCACACTCTGGCACCTCCAGATGCTACCACTGTGTGTGTGTGAGTGTGTGTTAGTGTGTGTGTGTGTGTGTGTATTCTGTACTCTGGCTCATGTGTCTGCACGCATATCTAATCTGTTTGTGCATGGAGAGCACAACGCCCACTCCTTCTCCTAACTAGACTTTGCAAAAAGGGTTTTCTTAAGTAAGGATTTCTCTCTGCAGCCTTTCAGCTACATTCATATCTGCTCCTGTGGTGCCATTTTAACATGAAACCGTTTAAACAAAGATAAAACGATAATAATTTTATTCTGAATAATTTGCATTTAGTCATGTGCTGTACGGAGGCACGATATTTTATATTTCTATTTCATGCTACTTGAATTCAGAAGGAAAGATATGATGCATTTGTATTGATTAGGCCCTGCGTACCCACCACAGATGTTGCGGTTGATCACACCTGCTCAGGTTTGACTTCTACAAACAGTCCACCTTAACCTGCTACCTTAAAATGCTGCTTACAGCACATTTAATGCAATGCATCAATAGTAGGAATCCATTCATGATAATGATGACAATCCAGTAATATATTCAACACCTGGAGGACTTTTACTTGTAGCAGAGGATATTTTGCACTGTGGTGTTTCTTCTGTTCTTTATTCAGGTGCTCGCTTTAGATGCTGGTCGAACAGACTGAACAGAGCGTAATTGATTTGTTAATGTAACATGCATCACTGTGTATTCCACATCCAGGCAGTGAGGCGTTCAGGTGTCTGCAGCCTACCATGTTAGAGCAGGACCCAGAACAGGTGCAGGTTCACTGTATGAGTTTCTGGGCTGCTGCCTTCCTGGAAGCCTGGCTGTGCTTATTTATCAATGTGCTGCTCCATGCAAAGGCTCTCTCTCTGACCGACCGCTCCCACTGTGTTGCTATGGTCCGAGGCCACTCCATGTGGATTCCATTACCATGGAAATCCAGGGGATAAAGACATGTCTGCCCCTTTGTCTTTCTTGGCTTTGTACGGTCATTGTTTTCTCAGCTTATCAACAGCTGGAAAATCCCACTCTCTCTGTGCCCGGACTCTGCAGCGCGTGTGATACATTAATGAAACACTGCTCGGATTGTAAGAGGCTGCTTCTCATCTTTGTTTTCATCATTTCTTTTGATCAGATGCTGTTTTGAGATTCTGTTTGCTTTTATTATTTACTCTCTCTGTCTCTCTCTCTGTCTCTCTCTCTCTCTCTCTGTCTTTCTCTCTCTCTCTCTTTCTCTCTCTCTCTCTGGCTGTAGCTGTCTCTCATTCTGTGCATTTGGAGCAAAAGAGGTGCTGCTGCAGAACTCATTACGAAGGCAACCCTCTCTGCTCTATGCAGAGACTGTGAGCCTGTGCTGAGGTGTGTGTGTGTGTGTGTGTGTGTGTGTGTGTGTGTGTGTGTGTGTGTGTGTGTGTGTGTGATTCTACTCAGGAAAGATGTGCTGTTGTCCACTCAGTCCTCCTGTTCGTCTGAGCTCTCTCTCTCTCTCTCTCGGTCTCTGTTTTCCTCTGTTTCCACCAGAGAAGCGAAGCAGAAGGACCCTGTCGCATCAGAGTGCGCCATGGGGGCCACATTTTGTTTATTAACTCAAATTTCACAGAATTTATGTGACAGTGAGAAACAGTAACCATGGGACTGCTGGGGGAAGGAAATGCTTAATAATTGGGAAATTAAATGCTTGAAGAGGCTGCATTTTGACAAGTCGCCTCCAGCTAATTTCATCTCTTATTCAGCTCTCTCTCTCTCTCTGCCTCGCTCCCCAAGTCCTGGGATCACAAACCGCCTTGGCTCAGCTCTGCACCAACAGCAGCCCATTAACTAGACCAGATTACAAGATTAAATCAGCCCTAAACCGTGTTAACACAACTTTCAGGCTTAGAAACAGATATTCTGCATTGGCTGCACATCCTCAGCTCTATGGAGATGAAAGACAACAGGGCTCTGGCCACTTTTTTACTAGGTTGAGTCTGATGTGTACTGAAGGCCAGAGAGTGTATTTTCTGTATTGACTTCTTGACCTCTTGATCTGTTTTAGGTGCTGCAGGTTATGTGCTTGTATCGAGGGTCAAACAGAAATTTGCATAATATTATTATGCAATAAAACTGGGTTAAGACACGCTCTAAGAATAAGTTTTGTTCAGTGGGAGATGATTTAAAAACTCTGGTATCTTTAAACCTGGACCTTATTTTTCCATATTTTGGATTTCAAACTACTCCAGGAATCGGTCTGTTTGAACTGTCTGACTACATTACAGAAGGCATCTCTACAGAGACAGACATGTAAGATCCTTTTTTTGTTTACCCAGAAACACCAGACTCCATTGACAAAACGGTAATTTTACACAGGAGTTGCTGCTCCACCGCTATCATGATCATTTAGTTTTCTGTGTTATTTTTGGTGTTTTAAAGGGTTAGTCAGGATCCAACACAATATTTGTGTAGCCCGCAATAACACAAATAAATGAATCAATCAAAACAGCAGTAGAGCACTCTTGTACTCTGTGAGGTAAAATGATGATGTTTTTCTCTTTGGAGTCTGGTGGGTTTGAATAGCACGTTACAACAGCTAATCTTACAGGCAAAAAAGGATCTTCCAGGTCTCTCTCTGTAGGGATCCTTTCCATAATGCTGTCAGACACTTAGAATAACACTCTGAGCCTGTCAGTGGTAGAAAATTGCATGACTAGATGGGGAAAGCGTGGCATACTTTTATTGTGCAAATTGTAAATGGAGCATTGAATACCAAACCAAAGAATTTTATTTTTTCAATACCATAGCTCCATTTAGCTACATACATGCTATCTATGCCCTTTGAAAATATAATTCTGGATGGATTCTGGGTACTGGTACGCTGAGGCAATTCAGCTGCTTTCCAACGAAAATCAATTGAATTAAAGCCTTGACAACAGTGGAGGTGCTGTATCTGCTCTGTCTGCTAGTTACTGAGAGGAGCTGAGGGCTTCTGATGACAGTTGTTTTGTGATTTATAGCGTATTATGTTTCATCAATGTCTTTGCAGAGAGTCAAAGCATGAGTCCATTTGTCTGTGACAGACTGACAGACTGACAGGGAGGCTGAGACATACTGTACAGCTTTAGGAGGAGTTTGTTCCTAAAGCCCATAGGATTAGTAATGGGCTAAATGAGGCCGGACCCACTGATAGACCAATTAAAGGTTAGCCTGCATTGCACTACCTCAATTTTACCCCCATTAGCAGTGCAGCACGTTGTGTGTGGGGCTGCTGTTGTGGTCATTAAGGCGCTCATGAGGAGCTGCCTTGATGCCTTTTGTTCTGCAGACTTTCTGTTGCTCACTGCAAAGGTGAAAATGTGACGATAAGAGCAAGCAAATGACTGTAGTACCATCATCTGTGTAGAACTAAGAAACCTTCAAAGGAATGTTGTTTCTAAAAATGACACGTGCATTCCACGGTTATCTATCACTGTTTGTAATTTCATGTAAGGACATTAAATATTGTGTTATATTCATGATTCGTGTCGTGTGTGTGTGTGTGTGTGTGTCCAGGTCTAGACTTTCATGAGGACCTGCATCGCATCGGAGCAAAAGAGGGTCTGAAAGGCCGCAAACTTCAGAAGGCGATGGAGAGCTACGCTTGGAACATCACAGTCCTCAAGGTGAGATGAGCGGAAGCACACATGTAGTATTATGGAGACTATAATCAGCTGGAAAAATAATCCCTGTTTCTAAGATTAAACTACATGATGTCTTAAGAAAGCTCTCCGGGCTAATTGTGTTTGCCTCCTCCCTAATCCCTAAATCTCTTAATTAATTAGTGTTGATTCTGAGTACTGTTTCATTTATTTGCTCATGAAACTATCTTGACAAGACATGATAGGATTGTTCACACTTTGTTTGTAGATGCACACATGCTGCTTTATTAATCCTCATAAGGGCACGCCGGGTGCCCTGCACACGCTTCAAAGTGATGCTCAGCAAAATGCAGTCTAGTCTCTGCCTGCCCCGTGACGCGGGGAGATAAAGTTGCCCACTGCCCTCATCTCTTTGCCTCTGTGAGCACCGGCGGTAATACCAGCACTGATAAAACACCACATGCTGCTCAGGCTGCGCTCTGCACAGTGGGCCTGTTTTGCTAAATAAGGAGCAGAGCAGCCTGGATATTTTTATCTCATCTCATCACCCTGAAATCTTTCAGTATTGAGTGAAGAAGGTCCTTTGGCTGAGCTTTTTGCTTGAGCGTCAGGTTGGATAAATGTTTGATCACTTGACTCTTTCACTTGCCTTTTCAGGAAGAAAGCAAAGACAAGAGCTGTAAATAACACGTAACATTTTCATTAGCGGTAGATCTCTTAATCACTTTTCAGTTAAGTGATGTGACATCGTCATCCATGTATGAGTCCATGTAATTTACAGTGATAGAAGACTGTTCCTCAAATGTAGGAAGGTGGAAACAACAAGGTAGATAAATAATCCCAACAATTAAACCTCTGATTAACTGACTAAATTCAGTTCTTGCACTAAGAAAGCATCCGTATGTGCCACAGCCAGCTTTGTCTTAATTAAAGCTTTCTTGCACTCTCCAGAATTGGGGAACGTATGTAGTTAAGTAGCATAGCAGATGGCACCCAAACCTAATCCCCACCTCCATCTATAGCCATCTCCCCTAAACTCACCCGTCTCCTCCCATCCCCGCGTTGTCTCCACAAACAAACACACACTTCCCTCTCTCGTCCTTTCCAAGTTCCTCTGTGAGCCACATTCTCACCACGAAGGCATCTTGGCACATAACTCCTCCTCCCATTCTTCAGTTGTAATCTGTGTCCCAAACTGAACATTTGGTGGGAGCCTGGTGCCTGTTTGCCAAGGCTGGCAGCCCTGCACAGATATTTCACCTGTCAGCCTCTCCAGATCCTCGGCAGGCCTGGAAGCGCTCGCTGGCGGATGGTGGGGGAGCTGTGAAGAGGAGAGAGTCGTGTCTTTTCTCTGTCTCTCACTCTGTGTTTCCTAAACTCCCTCTCCAGCCTGACTTGGACAGTTACAGTCGGATCAGAGCTGTCTGGTTGTCGGCCATTTCTAGCAGTGGTACCACCCTGTCACTCACCGTGTCTTCCTGTGAGGGTTAGGGTTAGAAAGAGACAGAAAGAGAGACTTTGAAGCAGGTGTCGATGATACTGCAGTCCTTTTTACGAAGAATAACGGGCTCCAAATACTGGAAGTATCTTGTTTCTGTATCTTGTTTAGTAGCTCAGACTTTAGCTACAGGTGGCCAAACTCAGCACTTGTTTTACTTTAGAGCTCATAGAGTTGTTTAGTTCTATATAGATCCGAGGTTCTGTGTTTTAAAAAATGGCAAACCAATTCACAATAGTTCTTATTTAAAAAAAAAACAGTGAATTTGTGCATAATAGTTTTTCTTTTCTTCTCTTGAACGGTAAACCAGTTATTTCAAAGAAATATAAGCTTGATGAATCAGTGTTGAAAACATGAACACATGTTAAATACTTTAGAAAGCAGAGTTAACAGGCAGTCTCGTTATTTTTTCCATCTCACGGTGACAACATGCACATTTTAAAGGCTTTATAGATGAGACTGAATAATACCAGGCACTCATCTACAAAATGGTGGCTGCAGAAACCATGAGGTGCAACGTGGGTTAGTGGAAATACCAGCGAGCTTCCTCTCATGGCTCAAAAGTGCTCTGCAGAAAGAAATCTGAAATAAACGACTTTGGGAGAAAAAATTCTGTGTTGACGACCCAAATAAAATTTCATGCGACCCACGTGTGGGTGCCGACCGGATCTCTCTGGGAATGACTAACATAGATGATCGCTCAAGTGGGATCTACCATGAATGATCGTTTAAGCCCTGCTGGAGCTCCGCCGTCACGTCTCGCTCCGCCTACATCTACAACGTTAAAGTAGCACACAGGAAAGGCAGGTGACTGACAGCTGATATTTCTATCAAAGGATGGACTGATTTTAATAAGCAAGGAGGAGATTAGGGTAGAATTTATTAAGGATATAGTGGTGGGATTTGGCAGCTGCCCCTGCTTGGACTTAGTCCTGCTGTAGATAGCTTTAGGCCAGCTGTACGGGTGAATGTACCCAAATACAAGTGCCATTGAGATTTGGCTCTGACCGCACAGGACAGCCTCTCGCTGTCTTATTTTATGCCTGGTGAGTCATGACTTACATAATTTCTTTTTTTCAGACGTATGACTTATTCATGCTCGTGGTTTGCGTGCTGGAGAGGCTCAGGTAAAAGGCCACTTGCATCATATTAACATCGCCTGGGAGCAGAGCGTTGGGCGCTGTGTGCAGGGCGGCACCTTTACTCATTCTGCAATATGTCAGACTGCTGCTCCTGCCTTGTGGCACTGAGAACTTTATCACTTTCACCATTTACACTTCCATCTGGTGCAGAACGGGTTCTTCATGGGGATGTTAACTCTAACGGGCTGTCACAGCGGGTCAGGCTGAGTCAAGAGTGCAGTTCAGTGGGAGGGAAGGAAAATATGCAGATTCACAGAAGAGAAGACGACATACTTTCAACTTGCTTGTGAAGAGCTGTTGGAGGGACGGTGGTGTAAAGAAAGTGTTGGAGCGGACACGCTGAAAGAGTTGTGGCAAGACAGGGAAGCCTGAGGGGAAGAGCCAGAGACTGAAAGACTGTAGAAGTGGAGAGAATTTGTAAAATCATGTGGGCAGATTTCTTCTCTTTCTTTCCTTTGCCCAGATCTAATAATATAAGCACCTCTCACACACACAAATAACGGCCTGTGGAGAAGACTCCGCCACATTTCCACATGGCAGACGCAGCTAGCTTTAGGAGGCAGGCGGCCACGGCAGTGGCCCAGATTGACTTGACAGTGCTCTGAAGCAGGATGCCTGCCCTGACCACTTCCTCCACATATGGCAGGGACTCATGTCTGTGGGGCTCACAAATAAAGAGCAGAAACGTAGAATAGCATTATCACCATATGACGGCACTATTCACCAGCTGAGAGGAGCAGTATGGAGGGCTGGCGGGCGACCAAAGGCCTTCAGTCAGTGGCTTCATACTGCCCCCTTCTGCATCTCACTAGTTAATGCACTTTTACCTGGTTTCACTCCCTGTATTTTATCTTTATTTAACCAGGTAACGGCCCCTTTGAGATTGAAATCTCTCTTTCAAAAGGCAGCACAGATATAGATGCTATCTAACTCAAATAAACTGTAAGTTAAAGCAGCCCTGAGGGAATGGATATCAGTGATGTTCCTGCTATTTTTGTTTCCTTAAAATCTGATATGCTTGTGCACCGGTGACAAAGCGTTCTCTCTTTCTGTCTCCCTTTCCCGTCTTTATCTCAACCTCAGGGCCAGGCAGACCTGCTGAAGCACGCCAAGAGCGAGGCGCTGGACACTCTGCGTCAGATCCACTGTGCCGCTCAGTCCTGCGGTCTGAGCAAGAACGGAGCAGCTTCGCCACAGCTGCAGCACCATCCTCACCACCAGCCACAGCAGGTCCAGATACAGCAGCAGCCCCAGGCCAAAGCCTACCCACAGCCCCCGCCGCTGCCCCAGTCCCAAACTCAGTCCCAGCCCCAAACCGCACCTCAGGCTTATCTCCATCCCCTTCCCCAGCAACTTCCACAGCTACCGGCTCTCCCCCTGATTCAAACTCTTTCAAAACCACCGGCCTATCCTCAGCCCCCACCCATACCGCAGCTCCAGTTTCAGGTCCAGAGCCAGCAGCCTCTGGACGCCACCCCCGAGAAAGAGATGGTCAGTGACGATCCGGCGAGATCCTGCTGACCCGCAGCCTGTGCCCACAGAGAATCCTACCCACAGAGAGACGGAGAGCAGGAGGTAGAGAAGCAGAAGGGTGTAGAGGAAGAGCAGGCAGCCAGTAAGGAAAGAGAGATGGATGAAGTGGCTGAGAGAGTTAAAGAGATGATGATGATGGCGAGGAAGACTCGTCGTGTCAGGAGCGAGACTCAAGTCTGAGAGCAGGTTTGAGTTGGTCAGAGGGCTGAAGGAGAAAAGACAGAGAGGCCTCACACTTCAGTCACACATCTGTAAACAGGCTGGAAACCTGGAGGCTCAGTGTTCACTGTCCTCTGTCCTGGTCGGAACCAGGACGTTTAGGTCTCTCCTGTTTCCTCTCAGAAGGGTAACAGCTGGTAGACTTGTGGAATATGTTTCTGCGTAGAAGGATGAAGATGTCCCGTCTCTCTCTGGGCAGTGCTAGTTACATGCCCCTCCACTGTGTACTCTAGCTCTGTGGGTACAGGCTTTACCTCACGTCGCCATTTTCTGACACACATTTGCCTTTTCATTTCCAGAGACTGCTCGGCATGTCTTTGAGCTTTTATTTCGTCATGCTCGCACTCTTCCTCCTCCATCTTAGGTGTAAAGCTAAAAGTGCAAACCCCCCCCCCCCCCCCCCCCCCCCCCCCCCCCCCCCCACCCCTTTCAATGAAGAGGACGCCATTTTCGTATTAAGTGCACAAAGTAGAGCAGCTCGACTAGGCTGAGCTCTGTAGGAGTCACAGACGGCCATTTGAGCACAAAGCAGGGAGCTGTAGAGCTAAACTAGAGAAACAAAGTGAATCTAATGATGTGTCACATTGATGCTCTTCTTGCATCCCTCGCTGGTGTCGCCCTCCATCGATCCCCTCACATCTCCCGTGTCATTCCTTAGGGTTTAAGTTCTTCAGCATTCCTGGACTCTCCCCCACAGGCTCTCTGTGTCTCCTCCCCAGGGGGCTGTGTGTGTGATGTTACGTGAGTTGGTGTTTTGGTCCCCAGGGTGGAGCTTGTCCACGTCTGTAAGTGGCAGAGCTCACCAGCCAATCACAACTGGAATATCTGACCCTGCCTGTTAGAGGTCGAAGGTCAACAGGAACACGGTACTGCTGTCAATAAAAACACAAAATAACGTGAATATAGATGTAAACTGTATGTAAAATGTACGAAAGGAACATATATTGCTATAATAATTCTTGCAGGACATTAATGATTGATATTATAACTGTTGTTAGGTCTATTGATATTCTGATTCTTTTCTAACATAACTTCCACATATACAGTGATTTGACACCTTTTGTTCTGTGGTGCAGATCGGGCACGAGGGATTACGGGTAAGCGCCACAACACAATGGTCAACCAATAACCTGACATGTGTTTCACTGAGTGTGAATTCTGTAGGAGCTCCTTTAAGTGGCCCATTAAAACTGGCTTTATTGTTTATCCTGCCTCTTCTGGTTCATTTCTCCTCCAGCGACTCCCCAGTGAGGACTCATGCAAATGTGTTTTACAAGGATGTTAAATGTCCTCGTTTGTAATTTGACTCGAATGTCAGCAAAGTGTCTTGGACTGATATTTCGCTGGAAATGTTACAGTTCATGTAGCTGCTACTGACAGAGCAGCTTTCACAGTGAATCTAAACCAATCAATAGAGCCTTCCAAAAGCTTTATTGATCCCTTCTGGCGCACGGTGACGCACTGTTAATTCTCTCGATCTAAAATTCTTTTCTCATCGATAAACAAGAAGTAGGCCATTTGTTTTATCTAGAATGAGTTTGTCTCTTTGAAGCAATGCTCCCCGTCGTCCATGAGATGGCAACAAATATTAAAGTAAATGACAACGAGGATGAAAACGTGAGGAAAAACCTGAAAGTCAAAATTGCTTTCAAGTGATTTTCGTCATCCTGTCATGTTGATACTATGATCTCGTGGGTGCAGCGGTGCAGCTGAGAGTCACAGGATTCACTTAAAACAGCCCAACTTGGAGCTTTGGGGTCGTTTCCAGCTGCGAGCCCACAGACTCAGGTCAGACTCTGTCCACACCACTAGTGAACACTGTGTGCGAGCAAGAAAACAAATCTGCTCTTGTGTCACTTTGGCACCTTTTGTTGGAGAAAATAAAGCCCATAGAACCTCATTAGCATGACTTTTGAATAAGCTCGTAATTAGAACTGAGAAAGGGCATCTGTGCTTTTTCTATCTTTATATTTAAGAACACATGGGACACACTGGCTAATTGACTTCTGTCCCTCAACACTCATTATAATGGCATGTGTCCACAAACAGTTGGAATGTGGACACAAAGAAATGCCTGTAGTTCATCAAAGGTCCAGAGAAGTGCCTAGGAGATGATCTGCCACCGGAGACTCATTAATATCTGCGAGCTTAACATCAAACCTTCAAATGAGCTCGGAGCAGAAACAGGAGAATTTGTGGTTTTGTGTCATGTTTGCGGTCGGCCTGAATGACGTCCATCGCCGTGGACATCACCAAACAATATAAGAGGACCTCAGATCACACAAGCCAGAAGTTGACGTGGTCCCCTGCCGACCTCCAGAAAGCTGCTGGGATGGACACGTCCAACAAGGTGAGACTGCTGCCTCCTTTATTCCACATGTAGGGAATGATTTGTCTGATGGTGCATACAGGTGGTTACTCATTTATAACTTTTAGTTTGTGCTCATGTCTTCCTGCTTATGTAGGCGCCTGCAGAGTGGAGGCACCTCGAAAGTGTTTTGATAACTTGGTTATGTCTGAATGTTTTCTGCTCAGGTGTCACTGTGATCTCAGGTCGAAGTGAGTCTGAACTGTAGCGCATCCTTTCCTATAATACATGATTTGTTCTGTGTTCAGCGGATCAATATAGATCACAAGTGGGACATTTTAAAAAGCTGAAGCACTTTGTGAAGGGTGATCAGGCATGAACTGATGGGTAATCAATGTCTTTGGTTCACTGTGATCTGTCGGTCCTGCCGAAGCTTTGAATCATTGACTCTCGTGTCTTGACGGGCTGAACGTACCTCTCTGTTCTTATCTTATGTGTCTGTTGCTGTGATAATAAACAAAAAGAATAATTTGGCAAATAGCTCCGTCATGCCCACATAATCACTTACTATGGCACATTTTCAAGGATGTGAACTTTACAGAACAGAGTGAATTCTGTTTGGAGTGGGAGGATTTTGTTTATGTAATCTCACTCTGACTGGAGGTTATGGTTTTAGTGCAGATATATGTGGAATAAAAGATAGTTTTTATTTCATGCATGCATAAATCAGTTGGCCACGATGATGTGTCCATAATTAGAGTTTTATTATGTTTTTGTAGAATAAATGTCAGCATCATCTTATTGAAAATTCAGTTTAGAGTTTGTCTTTTGCATGAATCACCGAGCACCACACGTATAAAACATGCACTCAATAATATTTCCATTTCAAAGGATCACCTTCAGGCCGTGTTCTTGCATCAGTACCTGTATGCTTAAACTATTCTCTTCTGCCCAGCAGAAAGTCCTGGTCCTGGGTTTGATGCTGCTGCTGTCTCAGCTGGCCTGTGATGCTCACAGCATGTCCGAGTGCTGCAGCCAACCGTCTCGCTCCTGCCGCCTCTACGTGTTGCTGTGTCGCCCCGGCAGCAAGTACTTGGGGGGACCGCTCACAGGGGATGCCGCCGCTGGCATCCTCACTCTGGGTAAACGGACAGAAGATGGGGATCGTTTGCAGAGCAGACTCCACCAGCTCCTCCATGGCTCCAGGAACCAGGCGGCAGGGATCCTGACCATGGGGAAGAGGACTGAGGAGAGCGCCGGAGAGCAGTACATGGACTGGATGGCTCAGGCAGGAACTATCACAACACCCCTACCTGTTTTAAGCTAAACACCTCTTGGTATAAGCACACTGGGACTAAAAACTAGGTAGAGTGATCTACCTTTATTATTCGGTGAGTGTCGTTACACAGAAAGCATATTTTTTTGCTCATGTAGAAACAAGTTTGTGATTTTCCTTGAACAGTGTGACGTAGCACACGTACAGCACAGTGTGAGATGATGTGCTTTTGTAGATAGCATTAGTGTAATATTGTACATATATGGAAATGAAATTAAAAAGTATAGAGCTGACAAGTCGTCTCTTTTCTTCTTCGGTGGGTTTTTTAGACTTAGAATGAAATATTTCTTACATTTTCTCTTAACCGCTCAGTGACCAGATGCAGTAATCATTAACCAGAAGTTACTTTCTATAAATCCATCCTATATACAATCCATGCGATTCAGTCCTGTGATTCCAACAGCTCAGAGCGGCACGGTGTCTGTTCTCCAACCCAGAAGTAAAAGCTTTGTTGGTACACTGTTGGTACAAATGAGTCTCCTCACAGAAACTAATCTAAAACTGTGTTGTGTTGATTAATCAAACATTATGGAGTGTTTAAAAAGTACCGGGGCTGTTGATTTAAATTTTATTTCATTTATTATTGTGAGATTTACTGAAAAAAGACTGAATAGTTACAACAAAACAGACCCAGAGGACCAGAGGACAACTATCATGTCTCTATTCTCCACTTCAGCCCATTAACCATCAGCTATAATCACTTACTGTCCGTTCTAGTAGGGATGAAACATCATCTCTCTAAAGAAACAGTAGAGAATTCATGAACAAACAGAATCACTTGTTATGTTTCCTATAATTTTGCCAACTGCTAATGTTACATTTGGGCTGTTTCTTCCATTAGCACATTAAGCTTGAAGACTCAAGTTTGTTGTTTCAAAGAAAAGGTGATATTCAGCCCCCCCCCCCCCCCCCCCCCCCGCCCCAGTGTGGGAATAAGAAGAACCACAAGATGGTGCTGAAGTGATAGAAAGTGAGCGTGATGTCTGTCTGTCTGTCTGTCTGTCTGTCTGTCTAACACCATGCTCTGTTGGCTCTGACCTGCTGCACATGCGATTGACTGACAAAGAAGGATTTCTGATTAATCCTGCATGGACAACGATGGGGGATCAGGAACACTGCAAGAAAATGACCAGTCATACTGCTGCTATTTCTCTAAAAGGCTCGATTTTCACCACCAAACTGCACTTATTTTATCAACCGTTTCACTTTACTACCAAAGGAATAGTGTTTGTTATTTATTACCATTCAAAGTTCCTCTCAGACGTCAAACGTGACACCTCGGTATTTTAAATGTGTGTTTTAAATTGAAGATATTAGACATAAAAAGATTATTTTTCACTATTTACGTGCTCTTTGAGTAGACCCACAGTCCTGTAACTCTGCACACTGTTTTTATCATGCTGAATAATTCTTGAGTTTCAATCAAGGTCATTTATTTTCCAAAGGAAATGGATGAAACATTCAACGACGACACCTCATTTGACATAGATTATTATTCAGAACTGTAATTCCTGTTGCTGTTGGGTAAATGAACTGTGGTGACGGAGGTGATGTTGGCGTTACTTTATTCAGCTAAGATATGCTAACACACATCTGCCTCATGCTAAACACTTTTACACACGTTTATTTATTACACTTGGGGACATTTTGATGGTTTCCCTGCTCTGAATCTGGACCTAATCATCTTATTTTACACGTTTCATAACTGTGTTGAGTACAGATTAAGGGGAACCAGATCGTGTGTGAATAGGCGCTCAGGTCTGAAGCATCTGAAGCAAGTCCACTGATTTCATACAGTGCAGAGAGACCACCACGAAATGAAGGACACATTCAAGGACGGCTGCTCAGCAACATGTTACATCTGCACTTTAAATGGCTTGTCAGACTCAATATGCAGTACAACCAAAATATTTTTTATTATTTGAACTAAAATACCTCCAATATGAAAATAACTTTGATTTTAATAGGCTGCGTTTTGACCTTTTTATAATTAAGTGTGGATTTTTATAACCTTTGCATTAGTGAAATGTCAGGGCTCAGTGTGTGATTGTGCTCAGCCGCTTTTACTCTCCCATGTGGAACCTGACAGAAGTTGGCAAAAGAACCAGTGCGTGTTGTTATTGAGACATTAAATCAGCGGATTGGTGTGTGTGAATGTACATTCAGGCTTATAATCTGTGTTACAGCCGCTACGTGTGTGTGTGTGTGGGTGTTTGTTTATGTGCAGTATAGGTAGCAAAGGAAATGTGATATGCATATGTTGAAACAGACAGCAGGAGGATAGATCCTTCACGCTACTGACTACCAGCGAGCTCGGCAGCAGCTGTAGTGTAGTGTCAATGAATCAGGCTGTGAATCATCAGCCTGTGCTTCTCTTTATTCACACTGACCTCCATGTGTCCACAGCAGAGCAGAAAAAACACAGACACCAAAGATGTCCAGTTATCTTGTCATCTATGTTGCAGAATATCCATAGCAACCGACACATGGTGAGACTCTCTTGTCACGTTTCAAAGTATTTTATATATATATATATATGTGTGTGTGTGCACAGAATAACGATCAGCAAAGCGAGCTGCCTGAGCAACCTCCCAAAAAGGAGTTTCACAAAAGCCACAGAGGTAGAGAGAGAGAGAGAAAACAGATAGATGGAGAAAGTAATTTCTAATAACTTCTCTGGGGAAGCAGGTGCAGGTTTCTGTATGAGCAGTGAGAGAGAAGGTGAGAGAGATAACTGATAAGTGAAATCCAACAGTGTGTGTGGAAAGGGGGATGGTTCAGACGGAGGCAGAGAGAGAGAGAGAGAGAGAGAGAGAGAGGCAGGGGACACGGAGATGGCAGGAATCATGATGAGTGGAATTGTGATACTGGAGCCGTGCTGGGAAGAGCAGAGGGATGCACCACTAACCTGAAAGCTGCAGACTCAGCGCTGAGACTACAGCACCTCCGTCTGCCGTCTTCTGAAGGGGAAATGAGATTCATGTCTGGAGCAAATCTGTGGTTCTTTCTCAACAGCGTAGAATTGAAAGAAGTGACCCCAAGGGGAGGCACAGTGGGGCTTTTTCAGATCCTCTTTGGGGAATGGTGACAAACTACAGCAAACTGGTGTCTGAGAGTCCGCAGCCTTCTCCTGATCTAGTACAAGATGCCTGTGATGAAGGGCCTCCTCGCTCCACAAAACACCTTCCTGGACACCATTGCGAACCACTTCGATGGCACTCGTAAGTATTTTAGATGAGTTAACTTAATTAAAATAATTACTACGCTGCCTTCCCTGATGGACAGTAGTCTACATGTTCTGTGCAGCCTTTTCTGGTTGTGTACATTTATGCTTTTCTTACGGTTTTCCTGTATCATCACAATACTTCAGTGTATTTCAGACTTTCTTCTCCACAGATGAACATTATTAGATTCAAAATGTGATGCATGCAAATATATTCCTCACAGTTTTGAAGCTGGATCTCTTCCAGCTGTCATACTGGAGCTTTTAGGATTTTAGCCTTTGGCATCTTTGTAACCCAGTTTAGGATTGTGACTGGTGCTGAAAAACACTGCTGTCAACAACAGCAGCGAGAGGCAATTATAAGAGTGCAAGTTATGACAGTAAACCACCACTAGGAACGGACACGGACAGCGCAGTCGAGGGTATTTTTGTATTTAAAGTGGAGAGCCACAGCGCTGCTTATTAGGACGCGTCACTGTCGATATCTGTGTGTTTTTTCACCGAAGGTCGTTCTTTAAATAAAAAAACAAACAGACCTGTTGAATGAAATCCTTCGCCAGCTGTAGAGCTTTTCTCTGTCATCCTTCCTCCCATTTAAAATCACCCAGACAAACAATCTCCACAAACTCACCCAGGAACGTCTGCATGACTTCAGCAGCTTTTTCTCACATTTTCTTCTTCACCTTTGAAGTTCAAGGCTCTGTTTTTCATTATGGGATAAATTGACATTTTCCTGCTCTTGATACTTTCTTTGAGGCTTCCTTTGGTGTTTTTGTGCCAGACGCAGGGAGCGTGGTGTGAAGGTGGAGAGCCACAGCAAAAGCAGGAGATCAAATAAAGCAACAGAGGTGTTAATACTCTGGTGAAAATTGGCTATTTGATGCTGCTGAAAATAGAAAATAGTCTCATTCAGATCTGTTTCTGCACAGGGTCAGCCGCATTAAAAAATACTACTAAATGTTCAGCAATTACATAATTGTGCTACAACTGCAATACATCTTAGACCAGAATAAACATTGTTTTTCTTCCATTTTTGCTTTTTGGAGTTTTATATTATACAAATATTATGTAAAAATAAAAATACGCAAAAATGTGACATGACAAGACTCCCGATATCTCCACATTTGGAAATGTGTTGCCACTCTGAACCTCCCAAACAGCTTGTTTTTAGAAGCTGGTCACAGAAACTTTTTGTGCCAAGCTCACCTGAACACAACTAGAGGAAGGTTGTTTACTTTCATGCTTCGATGGAACTGATGTTCACCCACTGTTCATCCATTCTGAGCCTTGTTTTGTCCGTTTCTGTGCCTCAGAGTCTGTTCAAGGTTGAAAGTCTGCAAACTGGAGAGATGTTTTGCCAGAACATGATGAAAGGTGTGGCTCACAAGGTGTGAGGTTGTATGGATCAGACCGTCATGTCCTTTACAACTTACCAAATTCACAAATCCACTGTGATGACGATGCACCGCACACACACACACACACACACACACACACACACGTTCTATGTTTCTTGTTTTCTGTATGAGACACTCACATGTGCACATCAGCAGACCACCACCACGATACCTCTGTATCAGATGTGCAAGTAGGCGGATTGACCAAGCAGCTGAGTGGGCGGTGAAGGGGCCAGCTGACGGCTTCAGAGCAGAGCGCTGAACGTGTTCTAGCTGAACCGAAAGCCTTTCTGTGTGATGACACGTTGTCGTTTTGAAGAAAGGGGATTAACTGCGCAGCTGAAAGTCTATTTTGACTCAAAACGAAAAATGACAAATATCCACAGTGTGAATGTGAGTTGAGGCTGAGCTCGGAGGAGTGGACGTGGCCCTCACATGACCCTGATATGTGAGCAGGGACATTAATTAAAATGAATTATGCAGAGGCCGAGAGACGCTCGAGTATCATCTGATGTCTCCCTCAGACACCCACTTCGAAAGGAGAAAGAAATACTGTCATTGTTCATTTAATCAATTGCCATCTCCAAATATACGTAATCAATGCCAGCTTAAGACACAATCACATTTTGTTATGTCTAATATAATATTTGTATACTTTGTGAACCGCAGTATCATCAGTCTTGATTTTCCACTGCTTCACTGATATAATAGTTCTGTATCAGCCACAGGAAAGTGTCTGTTCATCCCTTGTGTCAACATTATCTACGTGTTGGAACTGCATCTTTCTCCCCCTCATACATTAAGGGCTGTCATGGATAATTACTGATGAGCATCGTTGCGTTTGAATGACTGCGGTTTAACTGAAAGGAAACTAATACATTCGGAGAATTGCCCAGTAGATCTGGAGATAGTGATGAAAGTGATTCACCGACTAAGAAGTAAAAAAATTATGTAATGATTCACGCCATGCATTGATTTGGATTTTTCTATCTGAGCTAAAACGTGACCATTTACTGACAGGACTCAGTGTGAGCTTCACACACACACACACACACACACACACACACACACACACACACACACACACACACACACATTTCTTTGGGGTTTGACGGCTGTCAGAATGAACCATATTGTTCTCCTGAATAACACGAAGCCATAGAAACAGACTGAAGGAGAGGATGGTGAAAGAGTTTAATTCCAGAGGCAGGACCTGATGAATGATGAAGATTACAGTTGAGACAGGAATCTGACTCATTTGCATCAATATTGATGACAATGATGAGCGTAGGTGATGTGGTAATTGAAGAAAATCTGGGCACGGGGCTCAGAGGGCTCAAAGGGCTCAGAGGGCTCCAGTTTTAGCTGCGGAGTGATTTTATCTTTACTAAGTTCTCCCTCATTCATGCTGTGAGTCAGAATCATCCTTTATTGACTACATCTGTGTTTCAGAGGGCGCAGTGTCTTGGTAATGCCGTGGATGCAAATTGCAGTATTGCCATATGTTTTATTTCTTCCCTGCACAAGTTGCTATGGCAACACAAGCGTGGAGAGATCTTCATTTAGTTAATTGTGGTATCAGGTAGAAAATATCCACACATCACTAATTGTATGTCTTCCCCCCCCCCCCCCCCCCCCCCCCCCCCCCCCCTTGGCTTGGTAATGATTTTTCTTTTTTGTCTTAATCATATAAATTGGATTAGGTGAATTAGCTGCCGGCATCTGAATACACCGCGGCATTGTCAGCCTGCGTTTACTTTCCAAGCGTTTACTTTCCCAAAACGAAGCATCACTCTCATTAAAACTGGCTGCAGCACAGGTGTTCAGTGTTGTCTTTGCAGCTATATCATCATGATACTGTGGTGCCGCAACATAGTCAAATAAAGATTTGAAATTCAATCTGCGTGCATTCAGAGAAAGAAAAGAAAGACGCCATTCAGTGTCCTCGGTCCATCTGCCTCCATGCTGCAGGGATATTTAAGGAAAAAAAATCTTTTGTGTAGTTTCCACTGACAGAAAACATGTTGGTTACGTGCATTGATAGTTCTCATAGTACGTTATAACTCTAGTGTCATGCTTGACCCCCTGATTCCTGAGCTAAACTCTTTCCATCCACTTGGCAGCTTCACAAACTCTTTGGCACATAATGTTAAACTCCCTGTGTTGACTAATGGCAGTTTCGTTATCATTCACCACCTACAGCTACTTCTGAAAATGGCTCCTCAATGTTCCAGCAGTTAGCAGCAGTGTTGAATGGTATATTATTTTCAAACAAGGCTTTTATTATCATCAGCAAAGATCTTCATCTCCACCGATACATGTCAGGAATAAAAGCACCCTTCAGACGCACACTGGCTTCATAAGAGTATGCACTGTTATGTAAGACCTGAATATTAAAGGTTGAGTGAAAAGATGCTTCTAAGCTCTGTTAGTATTAACATGGGTATTGGAGGAATAAGGAATATGTAGAAATAAATCAAATAAGAGGGTAAATTAACAGCTACGTAAAGTTTAAAGTACTTCAAAGTTTACAATTACAAGTTAGCATCAACAATCGATGCAACTTAATTTACTTTCTTAATTATTGTTAAAAACACATTTCAAGATGAGGCTGTCACAAAGAAATGTGAACATACTGGTAAAAATCTTAGAGGAAATTTAGAAATGAAAAAATTGCAGGAAATTCATACCGCGATGTGAAGCTAACGCTAGCTGGCTAACTTAGCTTAGCACAAAGACAGGAAACAGGAAATCAGTCTGACTGGCTCTGTCAAAGGTCACAAAATCCTCCTGCCAGCACATGTGAAGCTGATCATTTGTATTTTGTTGGTTTGATAATGATTTTATATGAAAGTCACCCTTCATGGGGACTGGTGTTATTTCTTGGTCAGGACCAGTAACTTCCTGTAGTCTCATCTAGTTGCCTGGCAACAGTGAGTTACAACTACATCAAAAACTATGCAGTCTAATGCGGTCCTGCAAAAACAGTCCTGAAAAAAGGGAAGATCCAGAGAACTCAGAGGTTCAAATGAGACAGAAACTTTTGTGGTTCTCTTGTCTTGTGTGTTTTCCCGCCTTTGTGCTTATCTGCACCTGTTCCCTGTTGACTTCACCTGTCCTCCCTCCCTCCCTCGTCAGCCTTCCCTTTATATGCTAGCCCTAATCCTTTGTTCTTTAATAGGTTGTGGTTGGTTTCTGTCTTTGAGGTGTTTCAACTTGTGTTTCAAGGATTTTATCTGCCTGCCTTAGTTTGTCAGTTTTTGTTCTACACATTAAATTCTCAGGATCAGCCTCTGTCTGCCTCTGCCTCCGGGTCCTTTGGCTCCGTTCTTCATTACCAGCTTCACTTTGAGACACCATGAGGGTTTGACGTGTTGCAGGACTGTGCAGTGCCCTGAAAACTAGACGTAAACTGGCCACTGAGCATAAATGGTTTTTAATTTCAAAATATGAATTAAATTTCCCAGACTCTGAGGGATGACTGGACTTAAAGTCTTAAACCTGAGAGACAGCAATATTATTTGTATGATGCCGATCTGTTGTGTTGTCATTAGTAGATTTAAATTAAAACTTTAAACACAGGAACATAAGAAACATCAGACACTGATGTCTAATGCAGATCTGAGCAGCAGAGACAGAGATTGCAGATGAATGGTGTTCCAATGTGTTTGTGCTCGAACACAGAAGTCTGAACATGTCATGAAGGGTTGGACCCCAGAACACACAGGAGAGCAACACTGGATCTTTTAAAAGATGTTTTCCACCCTCATTTAATGCAACATGAATGTGTGTGTGTGTGTGTGTGTGTGTGTGTGTGTCTCCATTGCACAAGCGGTGAAAACATGCTCCACATGTGAATTAAGGGCCAAAGTCTCAGTGAGGCGCTGATCCCCCACGGAGCCAGCTGGGCCCTGCACATATCCTCAGACTTCGTACACACCACCAGCTCACTTCAAAGCCCCCTCTGATGTACACTAGACTATTTTAGGGCTCTGAGCTGAAAGCAGATAGAGTGACTCAGACAAAGAAAAAAAAAAGTTATTTTCTGTCGGTGCATCAACAAATAAATGAAATCTGGAGTGCGGTATGTGGGGGAAGAACCTGGTCACCATGTCTGAATGTTATACTTTCCGAGCAGCAGCTACCTCAAGCTGTCCACTCAGAAAACCATGCACTATTGCCAATCAGCCTTTTCCATTTCTCAAGGTCACACATTAGCTTTACCTCCAACGCTCCTCTTTTATTTCCCTTGCAGACAGTAACTTCCTGCTAGGAAGTGCTCAGGGTCGTTATGGTTACCCCATCGTTTACTGCTCTGACGGCTTCTGTGAGCTGACCGGCTTCGTTCGGACTGAGGTGATGCAGAAAACCTGTACCTGCAGCTTCCTCCATGGAGTTGAGACCAGTGAGAGTGTCATCCAGCAGGTAGACAAAGCTCTGGAGGGCCAGCAGGAGTACCAGGGAGAAGTCTGCTTCTACAGGAAAAACGGTGAGGATCAAATTCACATGATCACCCAGATGTTAAGTTGCACTTTGAAACACTCACTTTTTGATCATTACAGCATTTAAATTGAGCCCAACAGGTATTTGTACATGTGATATTTGGTTTCCTGGCCTTTTTTCCATTGTGAGGACAGTTATTGTCAAGGAAAGCAGATCGACAGCACACACCGTAGGGAGGGAGGTGAAGGGAGGTTTGATTGTTATTTCAGTGTTAATAGAAATCCAATCCACATGTTAGAGGGGGGGGGGATCTGTCTGGCTATATTGTTGGGTAATCTCAGTGTAATATCTTTTTTTTTTATATTCTCAGGAAATCTATTTTGGTGCCTCCTGGATATTGTGCCAATTAAAAACGAGAAAGGTGAGGTGGTGCTGTTCCTGTTATCCTTCAAAGATGTCAGTGAATCGCACGGGAAAAGCCATCACTACAGCCGCGGAGATGGTGAGGCCTGGCTGCTTGTATTTCCCAGCTGTCAGTGGTCCCACTTCAATTTAGACTATTTCACTGTCAAAATGGCTCGCTGCCACATCCACTTATACAATTTAAACCCATTTATTCAGTGAGTGTTATGACTCTGCTCACAGGTATGTCAGAAGCTGCTCACCAGAGCAGGAAAAGTAATCGATTGCACTTTTCCCAAGCTCGAGAGAGCGGGAGGACGATTCTGCACCACCTGACCGACCTGTTCACTAAGAGGGGCAAGAAGAAGCTGACCAATGTGAGTGACTTAAACACAGTTAAGCCTGTGATATAGATTTATACAGCACCAGTCTCAACATGTCATTGTTCATTATTACTCAGTGATGTTTGTCTACTTAGAATAAAAGCTTTGCTCTCTTTGCAGTTAAACTTTTATGTCTTTTACCATTTAAACAAAGAGGATATTTGAATCAAACCTTGCTCCAGTCATGTCCAATGAGCTTCAGGTCTGCAAATTAGATCTTAATCATTGAATTACATCTTAATCATGATGACAAACCTGCTCAACAACCCCAGAAAATGTTCTGTGACCATCTTTAAACCACTGCTGTCCAATCAGCGAGCCTGTGGCCATGAATTGTTTATTCAAGTCTGTTCAAAATGTTATGACGATGAAGGTTTACTGGCTCGCCTCAGGATTTCATGCTGAGCTAATTACTGTATGTGAGCACTGTCTCTGCAGGCGCTGAGGAAAATGCACATTATTTTTCCTTTTTCATATTCAAATGTGGCTTCATTTATCCAAGGACTTCATCATAAGTCAGGGTTCAAGGTGGCCGCAAACATCATTCAAGCACTTCAGATTTGTATGGTTAGAAAATGAGCCTCCTCTCTCCAGCTGTGTCGATGGGAGACATTCTGGGGGGATTTATGTGCGTCTTGTCTTTCAGAGTGTGTTTCAGAAACCGTCTCTACCTGAGTACAAGGTGGCAGCTGTGAAGAAGTCACGTTTCATCCTGCTACACTACAGCGTCTCCAAAGCCCTGTGGGACTGGTTAATCCTCCTGGCAACCTTCTACGTTGCCGTCGCCGTGCCTTATGACATCTGCTTCGTCAGCCACGAGGGCAGTGACCCCCACACACCTGTCAGTCGCAGCACTATGGCCAGTGACATAGCAGTGGAGATGCTCTTCATCCTCGGTATGACGTGTTCCTATCTGACTCATCATTATATGTTTTTTTACTTTTCGGCCTTGAAAAGAAAAATTGGTTTCAGTAAGAAATAAAAGGGAATTTGAGCTTGTCGGCTAACAAAAGTCTCCCTCCAGATTGAAGACGGTTGTGTTCTTTGTTCTTTCAGCAGGATAACTGGTAGCTTTTACCACTATAATTATAAGTAACGTCTCCTACACTGATTGCATGCTGCACACCAGCTGACCTTTACGCTGAAGCATCTCGAGCAGCATTATGAGGAGACAACAATGAAATTAAAAACTATATTTCCCTGTTCAGCTGCAGTGGTTTTTCCCTGGCTACCTCCACCCTCCTACCTCCCAATAAATAAACCTCCTACCCTTTCTCACCCGCTCAGGGTGCCTGTTTGTTGCCCCAGGTTACGAATCATAATTAGATTTTTCTCACTTCGTCCCACTTTTGCTGCGAAGGAAGTGTGGTAGCACATCTGTCATGAGGCTCTCTGACTTCCTTTCACTCAACAAGTTCGTCAGGGGACAGACGGTGAATCATGCTCAAAATTAGCTCGCTGGTGTCACGTGCTGCTGCTCTGTCTGTACTTTTAGAAAGAGTAAATCACTTTTATGTCAAGTTTCAGTGAAGATATTTGGAGTGGGGTGCTACTAAACGCCAAATGATTGGTTATATTTCGATCAGTTTTTATTGGTTATTGGAATAAACAAAAGAAGGGCCTGTCATCTCAGTGTGGGAGCTGGTTAAACATTAAATACGCTGCCTGGGATAATTGTATAGTGTAGTACTAGTATATAGTAGTTGTATAGTATAATGGCAGACACACATCTTACACATTGTTGTAAGATGTGATGTGTGGATATTGTATTGTTTCTGTTTCGTGACAAATTTCCTTCGCTTCTGTTTTCACCTCTTCTTTCCAGATATCATCCTGAATTTCCGGACCACCTATGTGAGTCAGTCAGGTCAGGTAGTGTACGACACCCGATCCATTTACCTCCATTACTGCACCACTTGGTTCTTTGTGGATCTGATCGCGGCTTTGCCCTTTGACCTTCTCTACGCTTTCAACATCACAGTGGTAAGATTAATGTTTGTCTTGCAGTACAGTGTGCCCTCAGGGTTTATACTTTCCTGTCTCTTCTGGAGAATAAACTTAGAGACTAGAGACTAAAGTTTTAGGAGTGCTATTCCCTCGGAGCACTGGACTGGAGATAATTATCCCTCTACCTCAAACACTTCACTGAGCATTCTTGTTTGTCTGCCGCTTCAGTTTTATCCTCCAGTTAAACACTAGCACTTCTCATGGATTAGTTGTACTTTGCCGCGGGCCTCACTTGACACGCAAATACATCTCTGTAACTGCAGCCGTGGCTTTTTTTAAACTGACTCTGACCTGCTAAGAGTAACATTAACGTCTCAGTCAAGACTCCCGTTCTCGAGGAGAAAAAGAGGATGGGCCACAGGCTCCACCTATAAATCTAACAGAGGAAAGGAATAAAATGTATTGAGATTAAATAAAGAAGTGATACACAGAGCAGAGTAATCCAGTTGTACGCTCTGCTCTCCCTCTCCCTGTGCAGACATCACTGGTGCACCTGTTGAAGACGGTTCGTCTGCTCCGTCTGCTGCGCCTGTTGCAGAAACTGGATCGCTACTCGCAGTACAGTGCTGTGGTCCTGACCCTGCTCATGTCTGTGTTTGCTCTGCTGGCTCACTGGATGGCTTGTGTCTGGTACGTCATCGGGCGCAAGGAGATAGAAAGCAGTGACCCCGTTACCTGGGACATAGGTGAGCAAAGTGTGTGCGACAGCATCAAGGCCACTGAATCACGGTTTTAATGTTTCTCCTCGCTCATTAGCTGTGCTGAGACACTTTTAGTGGCAGCCACAATGGGCCCGTACTGCACATCTCATGCCTGAATGCCTGAATGCCTCAGCATCATTTCAGCCTCTAGCCTGTCTCGGCTCTGCTCAGGAGATGTGTAGGTCACACAGTAATTCCATTATATCACCAGTAATGCATTATATCATCCGCCATTATATCACCTCCCAAAGGATAGCAGGCCATCCATTGAAGCAGACTCAAAGCATTCTCTGGTTTAGTCACCTGAGATCCACATACGAGTCTTACACAGCGGCCCTCTGACCTCGTCCACCAGGCTGGCTTCAGGAGTTGGGGAAGCGCCTGGAGACTCCGTACATCAACAGCACCATGGGGGGGCCATCCATGCCGAGCGCCTACATCGCCTCGCTCTACTTCACCCTCAGCAGCCTCACCAGTGTCGGCTTTGGCAACGTGTGTGCCAACACAGACGCCGAGAAAATCTTCTCCATCTGCATCATGCTCATGGGTGGTGAGTTTACTGGTGAAATTAGGAGGAAAGAATTATGATGAAGGCTCTGAGGGTATCAAAGTGTTCCTCCCTCCTCTACCTGCAGCCCTGATGCACGCTGTGGTCTTTGGCAACGTAACCGCCATCATCCAGCGCATGTACTCACGGCGCTCTCTCTACCACACCCGGATGAAGGATCTCAAGGACTTCATCCGTGTGCATCGGCTGCCCCAACAGCTGAAGCAGAGGATGCTGGAGTACTTTCAGGCCACCTGGTCGGTCAACAATGGCATCAATGCCAATGAGGTGGGTGAAGAACCACAAATGGTTCGGTTTGCTCAGACAGCCACCTGCCTGCGACACCTGTGAATGTTTAAGGGCCTGTTTCTGATGTGATAAGCAGCTCTGCTGAATGTGTGGGCTACAGAGATGTATTTTTCAGGACTAAAAAAACACTTATTGTGTGGGTGCTAGATTCAACAGTAGATTCAGAAATGTCATCCTTAAAATGTGGGTCACCTCAAACTCTCTGGAGTCTTATTCCATTTCCTCAAGTAGACGGCACTTTGTTACAAATAGAACTTCAGTAACAATGCCAGAACTGATCTAGGAGAAGTACCCTGCAATTACACGGGTAGCAGTTGAAATGTAGAGAATACTCATTAACACCCTCGCCGCCACCATCTGTAGATAATTAATTCACTGTTGAAGGTAGCAGACACAGCCATGGCTTTGTGAGAACATGCTGGCTGTAACACCTCGTGCCTGTTTTTACTGAGCAGCTTCACATATGAGTGCACCAACCTTTAAAACCACAATCTGTGCAATCTTTTTTTTTTTTGCACTGTGTTTAGCGGTGTGGAAGGAGTATTCAAATCTATTCTTCTAAGTAGAGGTCTTGAATTAAAGGTTCAGGTGTGGGGTTTGAGGGATCTGTTAGCAAAAATGGAATATATTATTCACTACAATATATATTTAATGTATAATCACCTGAAATGAAGAGTGTTTGTTACCTTAGAATGAGCCCTTTACATCTACACTAAGTCCACCGTGTTGCACTGCCATGTTTCTACAGAACAAACAAGGTCCTTTCACGATTTTATGTTGAAATGACAGCTTGTATTTGGCGGCGCGAACACATCAGTACTGTAGATGTTAGTGTGTTTGACTCAACCAGTGATCCTTTCACTTTTAATGGGGTCATTTGATTCAGTGTTGAAATTTAGAAATTCCCTAATTAGGCTTGGAAGCAGACATAAAACATCACAGTGTATGAAATCACGACCAAATCAGTCTTTTGAACAAACTCATTCAAATAGACAGTATGCAGCCTGTTGGGTTTTTATTTTTTATTTTCCTGCTTTTTAATATTTTCCATGAAAATTTGCATGTGCCAGTTTGGTGCGAAGCCTGTTGCCAAAGCGCAGCAATGGAAGCACGTGTATTTGTGCTCATCAGTGAGAATAGATGTAGTGGTAGCTGAGTAGCAGCAGATGCACTTCACTGCCAAAAAAATTTCAATGGTAACGGCAGACTCATTCTTTCCTGTCCTCTTTCTTAGCTGTTGCATGACTTCCCAGATGAACTGCGAGCTGACATTGCCATGCATCTGAACAAAGACATCCTGCAGCTGCCTGTATTTGAGCGAGCTAGCAGAGGGTGTCTGCGCTCCCTCTCCCTGCACATCAAGACCTCCTTCTGCGCACCAGGGGAGTACCTTATACGCCACGGAGATGCCCTACAAGCCAACTACTTCGTCTGCTCGGGTTCCCTGGAGGTTCTGAAAGACGGCATGGTCCTGGCCATCTTGGGTCAGTGTGAAGCCTTTCCTCTCTCACTCATCCTGCATCTTTCAGCTTGTTGTCACACCTTGTTGTAACCGACCATCCCTACAGGAAAAGGCGACCTTATTGGGGCAGACCTCCCGGGACACGACCAGGTGATCAAGACCAATGCAGACGTGAAGGCGCTGACTTACTGTGACTTGCAGTACATCAGTGTGAAGGCTTTGAGGGAGGTCCTTGGGCTGTACCCAGAGTACGGCAGCCGGTTCAGCTCTGACATCCACCACAACCTCACCTACAACTTGAGAGAAGGCAGCGAGTTTGACGTAAGACATTTGCTGTCACATTTAGGGAGTTGAAAACACTGCAGAGACAACCTATCTACCTAATCTATACTCTACCACCAAATAATGCCTTGTTCATTTTGACTTCAACATCCCCAGGGAGTATCAAAGTGTCCGTGGTCTTCCAGGCTGTCTCAGGTATGTGTGCGTCACTCAGGTAATTATCTAAACCTTCTGCAGTTACAGCACCAGGGTTCAAGCTACGTGGAAGCCAGAGGCACAAAAGCAGTAAAATCATCCATTTATTACCAATATTTTAATCACAAATAATGTTTCTTTCATTATATAATCAGTATTATTTGCATGAACGACATAAATAGGCTAAAAACAATGTTTTCTAAAAGAAGTACGTGAAGCTGCACTTCACCATCAAGGATCCAACTGTTCCAAGTAGTGTGTGTGTGTGTGTGTGTGTGTGTGTGTGTGTGTGTGTGTGTGTGTGTGTGTGTGTGTGTGTGTGTGTGTGTGTGTGTGTGTGTGTGAAAGTGTGGCTCAGGTAACGAGCAGTCAAGACATTAGTTATCTAACATTAGTTATGTCAGACCCCCAAAAGGCTCAGATTATGACTCAAACCCTGTTCAGCACAATCTGAATCAGTCTGCTTTACTGAAAGCTTATGGGAAAAAGGAAAGGGACAAGTGAAGGAAACAGTTTATACTGTATCTGGACTTCACCAGCGAGACAAAGTAGGTGTGAGAAATCTTTCTGTTTGCCCCAAAAAGATTGTTTTCAGAAACGTAACCTTTGTGACTAGCTTGCATGCTGTAGAGGTAGAAATGACAATAACATCTAAAGTTCACCAGTGTAGGACGGAGGATGACTGCATCTGTTTGCTTTCCATTTTTGGTTTCTGGTCTGTTGCATAAAAGAAAGGTGTCTCATAACACATATTTGCATACGCAGAGACTGTTGCCTTCTTTCTTTCTTTGTTTGCCCAGATATGAAAGAAGACTCGCAGTATAATTTCTTAAATTAAATACGAAGCTCCTGTATTGCATGCTTAAGCCCTACCTGCACACTGATATGATGGCATCTAAACATCTGATTTTCCATCTATTGTCTCTTCAGCATCAGGCTTCGATGGGCCATAAGCTGCCCTATATTGTTGAAGCAGATGATGCGGACCACGGAGACGACATGAGACCCTCTCAGCAGAGGAGGGTGCCTCTGTTACATGGAAGAAGCAGCCCTGTTCGTCAGCCCTGTCTCAGCACCCTGTTAGGAGAGGAGCTCCGCCACATCAACGCCCTCCACCTCTGCCGGTCACCCCTTCAGGGCGACAGAGGCCGCAGCCCCTCTCCTCAGCCATTTGTCAATGATGAGCTCTCTCCGTCTCCTTTGCCCACCCTTACCAGCGACCCAGGCTTGAGCCACAGGCCTTCCAAGCTCCTCATGCCATCCTTGCCTTGTGCTAGTCCACTGGACCTCAGCCCGAGGTGACCTCTTCATCCTCTTTCACCCAAATATGCAAACAGGTCGCACCTATGAAAAGTGATGTAACTCTGATTTGTGTCTCTTCCAGGGTCGTGGATGGAATTGAGGACAATAGTCACGCTTTTCAATTTAACGTGGAGCAGACTGAGACGCAGACTAATGTCACAGGTAAATCTCTGCCAGCTGGCCAAAGGATGATAAATATATCAGATTAGTGGCAGCAAAAATCTTGATTAAAAACACCTCCAGGAACAAAATTTCATATTTTAACCTGTTGTATTTGGGATTGAATGTTGTAGAAGAGCGGTTTCTCAGCTGCATGTCTTTATTTTTCAGACCAGTTCCAGATGAGTGCTAACCTGCTTCTGGAGACAGAGGAAGTGAGACAGAACATCAGTGTACTGAACAAAGAGGTATGGTTAACGCTACCCAAATCAGTGATGTAAAAATAGCAAATACAGATTATCTGTCTGTACAGCATGTCCATGTTTGCGTGGCAGTGTTAAATGTTCTGTGAGAGGTGAACATACTCTTTGATGCAACAAGACTTTTATCATTTTCTTGCTGATTCTTGCCACTGAAAGACCCTCAGCTGACTTTTCTTTTTCTTGTCAGGTGAGCAGCTTGAAACAGGAAGTATCCAACCTAGCCAAGGAGCTCCACGACATGATGCATCTCCTGCAGTCTCACATGGCCATGCTCCACACCTCCCGATTCTCCTCATATTCCTATGGCATACAGATGGCTCCCAGTCCGAGTACGACTTCTTCCAGCAACTGGCAGCCCAGTGTCCCTCTGAGCATTGCCACTGGGCTGCACCTCCATCATGAAGCAATCAGCCATCCTGCTAGAAACGTATGGGGCTGCGGTGGGATGTCCTCCCAGGGCAGAAGTCCCTCTCTGTTGCACTCTTCAAGCCCCATGTCGTCCTGCTTACACCTGTGCTGCTCTGACAGAGACGGGGCCACAGCCCACAGGCTACAGAGCCAGTGTGGCCCCTGCCAAACCTCTAGAACAACTCCAAACTCTCCATACATGAGCCGCCCGCATGCACAGGGAGGTCCGTCCCTCCTGGGCATCAGTCCTGCCTACAGTAGCTTCCCAGTGATTTGTCAGGCCCCACATGTGGCCTACAATGCTTCTGTTCCCACAATGAGTAACTCCCACCCTCTATGTTCCCCAGTCAATTCTAGCTACTCCTACCCACCTCTGAGTGTTCAGACCAACTCTGACCCCACACATAATCAGACCAACGCCCAGACACCCATCCATTCCTCCGTCACCCCCACTGGCCAGCCGCAGTATCACACCACCTTCAGCTCCCTCACCCCCTCAGGAGTCCACCCTGTAATATGCACAGGGTACAACCAGGGCTCCGTCGGCGGCCCGAGGCAAATCGACCCAGTGGGATCGAGTCCCGTCCACCACGCACAGGACCTTTCGTGTTCTCTGCTGCTGCAGGTGACAGACAGAGACTGTAGAGCCTCAGTGCGTCAGGAGAGGACAGACAGTGGTGAGCTCCAGGGTACGAGTGGCAGCACCCCAGCTGCTGAAGTTCAGCCACTTTTCTTGGACATGGAGGACATGAAAACCAACACTGACCACTGATGACCTTAATATCATGTGACTCTATTGTACCCTTAAAGTTTGGTGTTCCCATCTAATAAAATGCTGCCTGCTCAAATGCATGAAGGACTGCTGTAAGCTTACCACAATCAAAAAGACATTGTGTTGTGGATTTTATTGTTTTTTTAATTTGTTTTGATAATGGCATTATTTGTGAAATTGCTAGAGAATGCTTACTGGTCTGCAGAGACTGTTAAAGTCTATTTCTATTATCAGTCATAGTCCATTATTGGTCATGTTTATTCATTATGAGTCATATTCCTGTTATCATTACTACAGTTTGTTATTACTGTTGTTTCTGTGCATCTCCCTCCGTCTCTCTCTCTCTCTGGGTTCTGTTTGACGTTTCTCCTGCTTATGAGGGAATTCTTGAATCACTGGGCCTCTAAATTAAAGAGTTTTGAACTTCTCTGTATGAAAAGTGTCTTGCGATAACATTTTTTATGAACTGGTGATGGATAGATAAAACTTTACTGATTGATTATGGGGCCGCAGTTTCACCAGTTCAGGGTCAAGTCATGAGCTAAAGTTGTGCGGCGCCTCTCGGTGGTGAGAGCTGGTCACAACAACAAAAAGCTGACATTTTATCACATTCAGCCCAAAAGGAACAAACCTCCTAAAGTCCACAAGCTTTAGGAGAAATAAGGAGAGAAAGACTAAATCAATCAAAGACAAATGATGATGTGCAGTTTGAGAATAACAGAAGAAACTCAAGAGAAGTGGAGCTCTGCTGTACGATAGAGGTGAGACAACTCTGAGAACACTATCTTATAAAAATATCTACTTTTCTCACCGTTATCTAAAGAGCTGATTATCTCAGATAAATATAGATCAGGGCAGTGAGAGAGAAAAAGGAGCATTTCAGGACCTTAAATTCATGCTGAGACCAGAGGAAGGTTGTTTCTCAGGAGCTGAATTTAAGACGAATAAGAAAAGGCTAAATTATAATCATGAGCTGTGTGCATGTATGCAGTAGGCTATATAGAATAGAATAAGATGCCTTTATTATCATTGCACACAGGATACAACCAAATTTGGGCTTTCACTTTAAGGTGCAAACATACAATATACATTACATACAACAGAAACAGACGTCGAGCTACTTTGCAAATGTAAATTGAAGTAGTATCTACATGTTAAATTTAAATTTAAAGATATATAAAACATTTAGAACATGTATCTCACAATGATTATATATTAAAAATAAATAAAGCTGCAAAAATAAATATGTAGAGTGGATGTTTGGTGTGACAGGGTGATTGCACAGAGGTTTTTTCTGACACTGTCAGTAGGAGTTCATCAGTGTGATGGTGTTTCTGCAGCGTGCTGTCAGTATCTTTACTGTAGTAAAACATCTGGAAAGCGCAGATCGGCTGTTTGTACATTTTAACAAGAAGACAGAGACTAAAAGGACCAGGCTGGTGTCATTGGTCACACAAAAAGTGGGACGTTCCCGGAAAAAATCTCTAACCGGAAGGGAAGGCCGGAGCCCACGAAGAAGAAGCAGCAGCTGAGCAGAAGAAGAGAACGAAGAAGAGAACGAAGAAGAAGAAGAGGAGGCGGAGGAGGAGGACAGCCGCCGCCGATGAGACCAGCGAAACAAGAAAAAGTGCAGTAAGTCAAACAACTTGAAATGATCGAAGATGGCAGAGCAGAGAAACCCTGAACGCCTGTCGGACTTCCCCACGCCGAGCTGTGAACCGCAAACACCCGCAGACAAACATTTTCAGCTCGACCGATCAGCCGAAAGTCCGAAATGTCCATCAGACCGAAGCTACGAGCCTGTAGCCCCGTGAGAGCACGGAAAAAACATGAATAACAGCCTCAGCAGGAGCATTTGTGAGAGGAATAAGACAGATTAGTGGCAGCAGCAGACACAATAACAAGCCTGAGTTGGTCTAATGTGAAACAGCTGACGACGAGGGGCCGAGAAAAGGAAAGTTGTCTCTTGACGTTTGCGACACTTGGCTGGAAGTTAGCAGCTAGCCGAGCTAATGCTAACACAGTCCAAGTTTTCCTCTCCAGAGCCCAGCATCACTTTCTTATCGACAGTTCATGCTAGCAAGCTAGTGCTAATGCTAGGTTAGTGGTAATGACAACTGCTGACGTTAGCTAATCGACGCTGGTTGGTTAGTTAGTTGGTAAACTGGTTAGCACCACTAACGTTAAGTACTAGTGAAGTGTTCTGTCTAAGTTACTAATGGCGGTCGTTTTATCTTTACTGGCTGTCACAGCTAATGCTAACTAGTTATATCTAATTAGCCACCTTAGCTAGTACACGGTTTGGTTTATGAATCATCTTCATCCTATCCAACCTGTTTAGTGTGTTAACTTTAGGTTTAGGAGCTAACTAACCCTCATGTAGCTAATAACTGTTAACTTAAAGTCACAGGTGATGTGAAACTCAGCTACCTTGTTGCTAAAGGTAGTTTTATCCCTCTTTTGTAGTGTTCCTGTGGTTGTAAAGTCAGATCCATCAGATTAAATGTTTGCCCTGAAGCTTTAACACTGATCTGAGGTGTTAAATAAGGTTCACAGTTTCTCTCTCTCGGGCCTGTAAATGCCACCAGGCTTGTACTTTCAGCAGCCATAAAGGTGTCATTACTGCTGACAGCGTTTGTGTTGTAATTCAGCCCAGTTTGCATTGTGGAGCTTGTGTGTGTGTGTGTGTGTGTGTGTGTGTGTGTGTGTCTCCTTGCATTTAACAGTGAATATGTTCCCATGTGTGTGTATGATCACAGCTCCTGTTTATGGTTTAATAAGGGGAACAGAGTCTGGACCTGAGAAGGGAGTTTCTTGCTTGAGCTCTCGTCATGTTTATGGTGTGTGGACCTTGTCCTTCCGAAGTGGTGACACATCTTATACAATACGATGCTTGGGAATTTTCCCCCCGTCTGTATACACAGCCTAATGATTGTGTTTATTAGGGACATCCTTCTCTTTTGTTTACTCAGACCATGTTTCAGCGTCTAAAGTGGCAGCTCAGACATGATATTTTCATTCCACTGGCTCAAAGACTTTGGAAAAGCATCTTATTAATCTTGCATGGTGAGCATTTATGTAACTCGATGCCTTGAGAACAGCTGATTTACATTTTTTTAGTTGGTAAAAGTTCTTTGGTGATTTGGTTCAGATGAATTCGGCGTTGAGTACTGAACCTTGCACACAGAAGTCACGAGAAAAGGAAGTCCCCGTGGTTTCCTACTGGCCCTCTTAACTTCTAGTGATGAGTATCCTGTTTGCTTTTCCTGAGTTATGGCACCGGTTTCCCTGTCACAGTTCCCGTAACTTTTCCTGTTTCACTAGAAATCTCAAGGATTGTTCTGCTTACATATCTTTTAGTTGTCAGGATTCCCACAAGTCTTAAAAGTTTGGAAAAAACTCAGTTTTAACTGTTATTACTGACTGACCTCACTGTCTAACTGGCTTTTATTATTTACTAGTTGTCCATTTTATTGTCCTGTCAGTTAACTGTGTGAGCTGTTAGACACCTGAAACAATTAGAAATTGGTAGAGGTCATCAAAAACAACAACTTTTACACCCAAAGCGAACATTGTCCTCATATTTGAAGTAGGAACGGTATGGATGTAATTTATGGATTGTGTTGGAAGCATTTCTGGAATGGTCAAATTGTAATTTTCTGGGAGAAAAGTTTAATCTAGAGGGTTTATACCACTAAAAACAGCATATGAATAGAAACCATTGTATTTGTCATATATCCTGGGCCTGCAATGTAAAGTAATGATTTTATTTTTAAAAAAAACAAGCAAAACAAAGAGAACCTTTCCGGTTTAACCTTTGTTGTGTTACATTTAGGAGCTCTTTGCCAATAACATGTGGCTTTACTGCACATGGTGACTGAAGCAGGCTGGTGATGCAGCCGTTCGTATCAGACGGCACCAGTTCAGGACCCCGCCCTTTTAAATGAAGTGAGCAGCACATGTCCCTGCCTGTTTTCTAAACTGGAATAGTGACGCCAGCCGCAACGATTGTTGGACCACTAGTTCAGTGGAACTGTGACTGAGTTCAGGCGTTCGTGCAGCAATTAAACACAGCAGGAAACTGTTCACATCTACAGTGAACGTGAACATCTGTCACAGAAGTATTAGATTACTGTCATTAATGAGTAATACCACAGTTGGTATTTCATTTCTTTTTATCTAGGAGCTGTTCAGGCAACAACACACTCATTGTCTGACCGTGGGAGGGGGAACAGCAGCCACTTATAGGAATACTATCTGTCATGTCTTTCAGTTTTTACTCTTAAATTTGATAAACGGTCCCATAAATAAGTTCTGTGTGTCTATACAGGTGTTTAGATTGTACACATTCTCATATGCAGGCTTTCAATGCACTGCAATCCCTGCTAAGTGCCTGGATATCATGCTGGCAGCAGAGCATACAGGAGGCCATGATGAATATTTCACAGGCTCTCCCTCTAGTTTGCTCCCTCTTCCTGCCTCCCCCTCCCTTCTCTTACTCTGACCCATGTCCCACTGTCTCTCTCTCTCTGACCCACTTCCCCGTGGAGGTCCTCAGAGCCCATTAGGGATGCCATCAAAGCCTCCGTCGCAGGCTGCTGAAGATGTGAGCAGGTCTGTCTCAGTGCAACAAAGAGCCTCTGATTGCAGGCAGCCTCTTCTGCCTCCTGTTCAGACGCTCAGCAGCTACCACATCATCAGTCAGTAGGTAGCAGATTGTCTGTTTCTGTGTAGAATTTGATACCTAATAGTTTATTGTACTCTTAATAGCTGGATCGTACAGTATGTGTTGGTACACTTCTTTCTATTTTTAAAACTGGCTAAAGAGTTTTTATATTTCATCTGTAATTGAATTGTTCCCAAAATCTAATTCTTCTGCACATCAGGATTGTCTGCGTACGGTCGGTAACTAGGTGAGGATTGAGGTGTTGTTGTAGGTTTTGTCCAGCCCCCCCTCTGTGCTCCCTACAGTGAGGAATGTGAACAGGTGAGAGCTCGGCTCTGCTGCAGTCAGATGAGAGCAGACGGACTGTTTGGCCCAGCGAACAGAGTGCCTTTATTCCTTCTCCCACTGTGCTGCTGCTGTGAAGGCTTTCCTCTGCTCTCTCAGGCCTCGTGATGATGTGCGTGTCCGCTTAGTTTAACAGTCCACTCAGACCTGTGGTGCACTGCTGCTGATACAGGTGTCCTTCTATGCACCTTCCTTATAATCTATAACAAAAGTAAACAGATCTGGTAGCATGCAGAAGTTTTCTTTAATTCTAACAATGTCAATATCTTATTTTTGTAAAAGGGGAAAACAATAAAGGAACTGGTATGTTTTTTTCACCCCATGATGCTTTGCGATTTCTAAAATTAAACATAATGGTAGACCTGTGCAGCAGAATGTAGTTCACATAATGGAGCTATGCAGCTGTCAAATCAAACATGCCTGTTGTGAATATTTTATGGACAGAGCTGTGATCTCCTGTCACATGCTGAAGCTTAAAACCTGGCTCGGCAGCCAGCTGAGAAAAAAAGCCAAGTACAAACTCTATCAGCAGACTTTCCTCCAGCTTCCCTCATTCTTGACATTTCTCCTCTCACTGTGCAGAAGTCTAACCTTCCTCAGTTAACACGGTGTTCCCGCTGTAAAGTTGTCCCAGCAACGACGCCAAGGCTATCCCAAGTTTTAATGTGCTCAGCAGTAAAATGTGTTCTGCAATCTTCACTTCCTGCTTTGAGCTGAGTTGTGTTTCCTGTGCTTTGGCCAAGCAGAAGCTGGCTGACCTCATGTGTATCAGCCAACTGAAAAAAGATTAAGCAAGGTTTCAGATACGCAAAGCAGGCCTGAGTGAAGAGAATAAACCGTTGGCTTATTTTGGCATCTCGGTGTGTCGTTGTCAAGGACAGTTACTCAAGTTTTGGCTTCTTAGTGCTGATTGTAAACTGTCTGAACAAGATATAATCTACACTTTTATTAGCACCTCTTGGTCCTTGAAAGCAAAATGCAGTCACAGGAAGTTGCAGTGTTAACAACTCTGTATTGTAGAATTTCCAATTAATGTCAGTTTCATTTTGAGCCCATTGTCTGCCACATGGAAACGACCGTGAAGATCTTATCACCACATAGTGATGGTGTAAAACTGTGGCCAGACATCTGTGAAGAGATGACTCACAGGAACAAATGTGTTTGAGCTTATGCTCGTGTCCACATCATTTTAACTGTATGTATTTTCATATGTGTTGCAGTCTGTGTTTTCTTTTGAGCAGTTATGCTGAGTGAGAATGTAGTTTGTGTGTTGTACACCACACACTGTTAGGACAACATGTTGGAGCAGGACGGAGGACACAATAAGTGCTCTCCTCCATCACCTGTTTATACTAAACATGGTTAGATAATGAAGCTTGTATCTGGAGGCCCGCCTCGACTGTGCTGCAGGTTTCTGTCAACAACTTAAGTCTTTAGCTTTGTGCTGATCCATTTTCCAGTGAAACTACATTTCACTTGATTCATGATTCTTATTGGCAGCAGCCAGCAGAACCAAAGGAATTGTTTATTTAATTAAACCCCTTCAGGTGTAACTGAATGTAGTTTTAGGCTGATGAAGTGGTGTTTTCTGTTTTGGATTAAAGCCTAACGGAGTGAATATGTGGTGTTTCACAGCTCCCACCGGTGAGGTCTTCTCTTCACGTGGCTCATCTACCTGCCTGAACTGAACTCGCCTCCCGTCTAGCTCAGCCTCACCCAGCGCCTGCGCCCAGCCTCACGTCAGCCAGACTTTCTCTCTCCCACGCTTCAACACAGCGCCATGGCAGGCCGAGGTGGACCAGCACGGACCAACGGCGCCGCAGCAAGCAACAAGATCTGCCAGTTTAAGCTCGTGCTGTTGGGGGAATCAGCGGTGGGAAAGTCCAGTCTGGTGCTGCGCTTCGTCAAAGGCCAGTTCCACGAGTACCAGGAGAGCACCATCGGAGGTGAGAGTTCGCGCCGTGTCTCTGTTGTTGTGTTTCAGTGGCGTCGTAGGAGGGCCAAACTGATCGTCACAGTTATTTAGATCAATACTGAGCTCATAAACATTCAGTGATTGTTCAGCAGTGCCTTCTCTTCCCTGTAGTGCTGCATTCCTACTAATGGACAAATATTCACATCCAGATAAGACTGGTCTTTATCCACAGTGCATCTGTTACAGGCCAAATATGAATCAAGTTGTACCGGAATGTTTTACCCCAAATAAAGTGAACGCAGTGTCCAGTTGTTCTGGACGTCTGCGTTAATGCTGGAGGGTGACGGGTGTTCAGAGGGGGTTCAGTTATTCTTCTTATCCTTCTGCATTCATCACAGTGCAGGATGTGCTGTTTTCTCAGGTGGTTGAACAAGTTTGTTGTGTTGTGGTGTTTTGTTTTGCGGCGCAGACACAAGTCTCATGTCCTCTTTGCTTATGATTCCTTCCTGCTCAACATCACGTGTCCTAAATCTGAAATACTTGAATCCAGTGGATGATGATTAGTTTTGAGGGATCGGCTCTTCGCCCTCTGCTCCACTCATGTGATTTTCGTTTTTCCCGTCTGCTCTCTGATGTATATTCCTCTTCTCTACTCTGGACCGCAGGAACAACCAGGAAGAATGTGCTGCAGGCTGCACGCAGCAGCTTAACTGCTCCCTAAAAGTAAACCCAAACGTATTGATCGCCCCTGGCCGGCTGTTAGTGTAGGAAGCATTTGATTTGATGTAGGCTGGAGTTTTCTGCGAGCGGAGCGCACATTTTAAACATCAATATCACAGTCAGTCAGGCCCTTTTAATTATGGGAAGCCAAAATAGTGATCAAGATTAATATTTGATTATGCCGCCCCAACTCTCTCCTCTGCTGTGATTTACAGCTCTGACTTCATACACTTCATATATCTATGTATCTACGTCCATAAGAGAAATATCACACATCCACGATCATCTTCATCCCATCTTTGTTGTTATCTTGTTCTGACTCAAACTTTGTCAGCATCTCAGTGGATGTAACAAGAATACTGAGGCAGAAAAAACCTCGTCCTTGGCAGCGTGGAGGAGGAGGAGGAGGAGCAGGAGCAGAACCAGTTCTGTTTCAGCTGATCACCTGACTCTCCCATGAGCCACCGGGCTCCTCCCACGCGGCAGACATTGTGTGTTATGGCAGTAAAGAGCTGAAAATGACTTGGGGTTGTCTTCTGTGAACGCCTGTTGTTCTGGAGCAGAGGAGGAAGGTGATCTGGAACAGGAAGGAGACCACAGTGGAGGTTTCCTGGACCTCCTTTAGACCAGTGAGGCTGATCAAAGAGCTGGTGAATCTGATAATACGTCTGATATTTTGCAAAGTGGTGGGGTTAACAGTGTGACTACAGCCTGAGGGGCACAGAAGTAAACCTTTAACTGATCAAGTCCAGCTGGAAAAACAGCAGTGACAGGAGCTGCTGACTGAATGTGCTTCTCTCAGTTACTAATCAGGAAGCTAGTTATTGATTAATCGCTGATAAGACCGCAGTTTATCATAATATTTGCGTTTTCATCGGTGCTGATGCTCTTCAGCAGCCACATGATTGAGCCCAGGGTTTTTTTTTTGGGGGGGGGGCAGTAAAGGTCCCCAGCCAGACTCGAGTCAGGGGTGCTGTAGTCCACGTCTCATCTGAGTCCCCAGGTGACTGTGACAGCCCACTGGGCAGCAGTGTGTAGTATAACATGTTCAGTCAAAGTGAGAAAAGCTTCTCATCTAACTAGTGGATTCGTCCTCTGCTGCTGCTGTAAATGTAAAACCGATCTGCCAGACTTGTATTGATAAGGAGTTACTGCAAAAAGAAAAAGAACTGCACTTTGACCGTGTACTCGTATTCAAAACAGTGAGTTCACTGCCAGCAGGTCCCAGCAGCCGTTTTCTATCCACCTTCTGACTATTTCATTTTGAAATTATTAATTTCTTGTGAAATAACATTTCTCCTACAAGTTTCCTACATCTTCTGAGTAATGAGGCTACAGGATGCTCGGTGCTCACTCTCCCCAAAGACTCGATGCGAGTCAGCATGTTTTCTGTTCCGCTGAACTTGTGGTCAGCTGCGCGCCTGGACAAAGATTACAAAGCTTTAAAGTATGTGCTGTGCAAGTGAGCGCTCGGCTTCCTCTGTCATGTGACAGTCGGCTGAGTAAGCCAGTTGTATGCAGTTGTGCCCGCTTGTTATGTGCTGCAGTGTGTTCTTACTGTACACCTGACTTTTCTAGCTGCACTGGTGCCGGGCGCATTTGATCACTTGGTCAAATTAGCACCACACGTCCCCTGAATAAATTTGAAATAGTCATTGCTCACTAAAAGAGCTTGTTTGATCCACTGACAGGCTCAGAGTGTTATTCTAAGTGTGTGACAGCATCATGGAAAGGATCCCTACAGAGAGAGACCTGGAAGATCCTTTTGGTTTAACCACAAACAGCACACACACCAGACTCCATTCACTAAAACAGGGATTTTAGCTCACAGAACACAGGAGCTGCTGGTCTGCTGCTGCTCTATCGTGTAGTTTGATTGAGCTGTTGTGTGTTACACAAATATGCATTGAATCCGAACAACCCGTTTAAAACACCAAAGTCACACAGTAGCACAAACTAATTAACTAATGGAGACCGCTGTAGACAGATAACTCCTGTGTAAAATTACTGTTTTTGTGAATGGAGTCTGGTGAGTTTTAACCAAGTGACATAACGGCTGTTACTGGTTGGACAAAAAGGATCTTCCAGGTCTCTCTCTGTAGGGATCCTTTCCATAATGCTGTCACACACTTAGAATAACACTCTGAGCCTGTCAGTGGCCAAAACTTTTTGTACCCACAAATCATTTTGAACCCAAAATAAGTAAAAATATCCTTTCAATCACTGACTTCCCTCTGTTTTTATCTTTTTATATACCTTTTATAGTCTCCTCTCACTGTAACGTGTCTTATTGTCTTTCCAGCTGCCTTCCTCACACAGACGGTATGTTTGGATGACACAACAGTCAAGTTTGAGATCTGGGACACTGCAGGACAGGAACGGTATCACAGCTTGGCGCCCATGTACTACAGGGGAGCCCAGGCCGCCATCGTGGTCTACGATATCACCAACACAGTAAGTTACAGGGACTGTGACAAGACATGAGCCAAGACACAAGTCTTCAAGCTTGGGTTGATGATGAGCTATTTGAGGAGACGGCCACACGGCTCTTTTAACTCCTCCAGTCATATGGAGCATATGCAAAGTTTAAAAGCACTGCATCACTGATTATGCATGTTGTACTTTTCTTACAGGATACATTCACGCGTGCAAAGAACTGGGTGAAGGAGCTCCAGCGACAAGCCAGCCCCAATATTGTTATTGCTCTGGCAGGAAACAAAGCAGATCTGGCCAACAAGAGAGCCGTAGATTTCCAGGTAAAGAGGAGCTTCCACAGTCTGAATCAGTCTCCAATAAAAGCTGACAGTCTTCCCATTGCTGAGCTGTTTGTCCCTCTTTAGGAAGCACAAGCATACGCAGATGACAACAGTTTGCTCTTCATGGAGACTTCAGCCAAGACTGCTATGAATGTCAATGAGATTTTTATGGCTATAGGTGAGTTATAGGACACATGTTACTGATGTACTTAATCAATTAGTCCTAATAACTTAAATCTGCTGCCTCTTTGACACTCACAAATGACTTATAATAATAATAATAATGGATCATTAATAGATTATTGAAATGTTACAGATTAATTTTCTTTCAGTCGACTGAAGTCATTTCTCAAGTAAAAATGACAAATGTTTAAAGGCCCCACACTCTTTTCCTTGTCTTATATTCCAGTAAACTGAGTATCTTTGGACATTAAACTTAATAAAATAGGATATTTGATGAAGTCACCTGATGATTTCAGTTTGGATAAAACTGAATTTTAGAAATATGCTTGAATTGAAACATAAAACTCATAAAAATACTTGATTTTCAACATAATCCATAATTCTCTGTCCTCCCTGTCGTCCCAAACAGCCAAGAAGCTTCCCAAGAACGAGCCTCAGGGCGGAGCGGGAGCCGGCGGCCGAGCCAGAGGCGGCGTCGACCTGCAGGAAGCCGCACCGCAGGGCAGAAGTAGCCAGTGCTGCGGGGGCGGGAACTAGCCGGCGCAGCCCCCAGTCAGCCGATCCAACCGATCTACAGCTCCGACCAACCAGACCAGATATCAGCCAGCTGTCAAACAACGTCCCATCGGTCAGACCGAACACCCCCCCCAACACGGCACCAACAAACTGTTCACTGGCCAGTAGAAGTGCCAGACCCCCGGCGACGGCTCCACCGACGAGCCAATCAAAAGAGCAAGAATCATGTTTTAACCCCAGGACCTGCCGATCCATGACCTCCCTGCTGATGATGGACACTTGACGTCACCTTAGAGGGGGGGGGGCCCACTCATGGACGAAGGGAAAAAAAAAAAAAAAGATCATTATTACTGATGGCACTTAATAGAGCCGACTGTTTCTGTATTTGTGTAGAGAGAAAAAAAGAAAACGCACCAGGAAGGAATATAAAGAGGCTCCCAGGGCCTGTCCTCTCTCCTCTGTCCCACCCACCATAACTTCATCTGGGTTTATCCATCGTGGTCTCGTGACGCGGTTCAGTCCGGGCGCGTCCGTCGCTCCTCTGTCTTGCTCCTGGTCAGCGGCAGAGACGGTAACAGGAGAACGGGAACAGACGGATATCTCCTTCTTGACAGGGCGGTGTAGATCGTTATTGTTATCACTATTATTATTATTATTACTTCGACCTCTATCGACACACCGGCTGTTCAGTGTGATTTTTAAAGCCTCGAGGTTTCACAATCATCCATCGACATCAGTTCAGTAACTTGTACTTTAATAACATCGGCACCCATAAGGAGTTTTAGCATTAATGTTTTTGAATCCGTGTACAATGACAAATCCATAAAGCGAGATTTCTTTTCTTGACCAAAATCACAACTGTGTATTGACGACATTGCTGTATTTGTATCAGACTTTTCAAGTTTATAATCAATCAGTAGTTATTGTCTGAACTATCTTCCCAGCCTCTACATCATGTTTGTCAACCTTGATTATTTTGTGATGGATTTTTTTTTTTTTTTATGTCTTAATTCTTTTTCTGAAGATCTGCGGTATTAAATGCACTGGTTCTGTCTCATCATCGTTGTGAATTCAGATCTTCTCGTCAGCTTCCTTTTCTTTTCTTTTCTTTTCTGCCTCTTTGTTTTTACTCTTCATAGCAGGGAGGGGTCGCTTTCAGCAGGGGTGTCGTCCTGTTATGGCATCAACAACCAGCACAACAGAACCTGCACAGCAGCCACTGCTGCAAGGTGTGGGGGGGTAAGGGGCAGGATGGGGTCACAGGTAGAGGAAAAAAATGTAATTTTACCAATAAACAAGGGGAAGGTATCTTTTCTGTATGCCTGTTTAATCATTTCACCTTAGCCAAGTATGTAGTATAATAGTTTAACTTTATGTTTGGAAGTGCAAAAACAGTGAGCAAGATACCTGGTTTAGAATCCTTGTTTTCACAAACTACATTACCCATAAGCCTCACTACAGGCGGGGCATGTTGCTTTCAGTGCACTTGTTTGGCCTGCACCATGGAGGTTTATGTGATTGAGTTATATAGTGCTGAATTATTATTAAATATTATAATGATTTATGATAATGATAATAAAATCATACATTAATAAAACCCCTAAACATATAAATAAGAATTTAAATTTATATCATTATCACATAGAACTATAGAGTTGAAGTCTCCAACACTAACCACTAAAAATTATGATTTTATAATTTTAAGATTGTTTTCCGGGTTTTCAAGTGGTTGCTTTATTTTGAAAATGTACAACCGGAAGTAACAGTATGGTGGTTTGGCTGCATTGCCGCCGCCTTGATGGATCTAATGTGTTGCAGTTCCTGACGGTGACCACTGGGGGGCGCTACAACTCTTACTGAGTTTACCACTGAATATCCGTCACACAGAGGTGAAGTTACAACCTGTGGCCACCGGAGGGCGCAAGGTAGACACGACAGGATGCTACAACTTCCGGTTTGGACATTCAAAATAAAACGATCAAATTAAGCAGATGCGTACAGCGATGACGGAATATGGATGGCTTCACGGTGATCACGTTATTTCTGGATGCTAGAGCGAGAAATCGAAAATAAAAGAATGAAAGAAAACGAATTCGTGTAAAATCGCGTGCAGGTGGTATTTGCAACCTTTATTCGTGATTTTAAATTAAGCACCTCCGTTTTAATGGATACAATCTGAAATGTCATCTTTAGTGGCAAACATTGCCGCAGCCCTCTGAGTGTCATATTTCCGACAGCGCCTGAAGGCAGCCAGTGAGCGGAGGAAGAGCGGAGCAGCGTGGACATGTCGGACCCGGCGGCTCAGGCCCTTCAACCGCGGCTCCTCCAAGCCCAGCCTGCCGGCCCGGCTGGGTCCAGTGCCGCCGCGACAGGCTCCGGGTCGGGGAGCAGTGATCCTGCCAGGCCGGGACTGAGCCAGCAGCAGCGTGCGAGCCAGAAGAAAGCCCAAGTCCGAGCTTTCCCACGGGCGAAAAAGCTCGAGAAACTTGGCGTATTCTCCGCATGCAAGGTAGCTAGCTAGCTAGCATGCTAGCCAAAGTTCACCACAACAAAGCGCTGAGGGCGGTGTTAGCACCAGTGTGTGTGAGGCAGCTCAGCCTGGACCCCCCCAACTAAAACACCCACTAACTGCGTCTGAACGTTGATGTTAGTGTGAAGTTTAGCAGTTAGCTAGCTAGCCGGACTCCTGTGTTATTCCCCTCTGTGGAGAGCAGCTAGCTTAACTAAACTATGTGTTCATTCACTGACGTTCAAAAGCAGCAGCTGACTTTCTGTTCTCAGTCGCTTTATGTGGTTTTCACCGTGTCCCCCCCCCCCCCCCCCAGGCTAGTGACACATGCAAGTGCAACGGATGGAAAAACCCAAATCCACCTTCAGCCACACGGATGGACCTGCAGCAGCAGGCGGCCAGCCTGAGCGAGCCGTGCCGCAGCTGTGGACATGCTCTGGGTACTAACACACCCTCCACACCCGGCCTGCCCCCCCGGCACCGCACACAGCCACATCCAGGGCCGCCCTGCCTGACTCCTGACATGTCTGCACTGTGTCTGTACTGTGTGTGATTCTTATTCGGTGCCTCTCCTCCAGCTGACCACGTATCCCACCTGGAGAACGTGTCTGCGGATGAGATCAACAGGCTGCTGGGGATGGTGGTGGATGTGGAGAACCTGTTCATGTCTGTGCACAAAGAGGAGGACACTGACACCAAACAGGTCTACTTCTACCTTTTCAAGGTAAGCAGACCTACCAACACGTGCGAGTCCACATGCATGATATTTGTTGTGATATGTACGTGTACGCTCCTCTTCTGCTGCTTCTCCTCCAGCTGCTGAGGAAGTGCATCCTGCAGATGAGCCAGCCGGTCGTGGAGGGGTCGCTTGGAAGTCCACCGTTTGAGAAGCCCAACATCGAGCAGGTGAGCGTGGAAATAAAAGCAGCAACAGGTCACGTCCTCACGTCTGCCTCGTGGCGTCACCACATGATACTTTAACTTTAATCTCTCGGTCTTCTTGTTTTTCCTCCGAAGGGTGTTTTGAATTTTGTTCAGTATAAGTTCAGCCACCTGGCACCGAAGGAGAGGCAGACCATGTTTGAGCTGTCGAAGATGTTCCTCCTCTGCCTGAATTACTGGAAGTTGGAGACGCCGACGCAATACCGCCAGCGCACGCAGAAAGACGACGGGACGGCTTACAAAGTGGACTACACCAGGTGAGTGGCCGAGGAGAGCGGGAACGTGGCTCCTGTGCTGGATGCTGTTGCTCTAGCGGCGTTTCCCCCTCTGACCCTCAGGTGGCTGTGCTACTGCCACGTCCCCCAGAGCAACGACAGCCTGCCGCGCTACGAAACCACGCAGGTGTTCGGCCGCAGCCTCCTCAAGTCCATCTTCACAGTGACCCGACGGCAGCTGCTGGAGAAGTTCAGGGTGGAGAAGGACAAACTGCTGCCAGAGAAACGCACCCTCATCCTCACACACTTTCCCAAGTAAGAGAGAGAGAGTGTGTTTACTTTTAGAGGAAAATACTCTAAATATCCTGATCTTCATGAGTCTGTGCATCTGCATTTGTTAAGTTAATTCATGACCACAGCTCCCCCTAAAGTCAGGGTGTGTTTGTCCTGCCCCCCCCTGTGGTATCAGCTCCTGCTAATATTGAGCATTTTACGCTGAATGTTATCAGGTTCTTGTCTATGTTGGAGGAGGAAATCTACGGCGAGAATTCTCCCATCTGGGAGGCCGACTTCACCATGCCCGCCTCCGACGGCACGCAGCTGGGACATCAGACGGGTGAGGAGGGGGTAGATCTGGGTGGTTATTACAGGATTACTGTGGTATTTCCAAACCTGGGCCCCGTTTTTACAGATTTTGGGTTCAGATTTACTTGTGGGTACCAAAACTGGAATTGGTCCAGCAGATCGACTCCAGCAGCATCATGGAAAGGATCCCTACAGAGAGAGACCTGGAAGATCCTTTTGGTTTAACCACAAACAGCACACACACCAGACTACATTCACTAAAACAGTCATTTTCCATGGAAGCTGCTGGCCTCCTGCTGTCTTGATCAGTCAGTTTATTTTTGTTATTGTGTGACTTTGGAGACTTAAAGGGTTAGTTCGGCACCAACACAGTTTGTATAAGACGGAATAGCACAAACAAACCAACTGATTGAGGCAGCAGTGGAGCAGCAACTCTTGTATTCTGCTAAGTAAAGTTACTGTTTTAGTGAATGGAGTCTGGTGTGTGTGCTGTTTGTGGTTAAACCAAAAGGATCTTCCAGGTCTCTCTCTGTAGGGATCCTTTCCATGATGCTGTCACACACTTAGAATAACACTCTGAGCCTGTCAGTGGATCAAACAAGCTCTCTTAGTGGACCTACTGTGATCAGGTATTAGTATGACACTTCAGTCATACAGAAGTATAGCTTCGTATGTATTCATAATGCTCATAATATAAATCTACAGGAATAATGGTAAATACATTATACATGAGAGTAAATTGAAAGTCAGAGCAGGATTTGCTGTTGCCCTCCCTGTTATCACTGAGCTGTACCCTGGTGTGTCTCCTCTGCAGTGATCAGTCCTGCTGCAGTGTCCGGCTCCCCCGCTCTGCCCAAGGGCCTGAGCAGCATCTCCTCTCTGGGCAGCATGGACGCCGGCGGAGCAGAACCCATCACAGGTCTGTCACCCTGCACCCTCGGTAGCTAACAGACCGTGTGGAGTGCTGTGTAGTACTGAAGGCTACTGTCCCTGTCTGCTCAGGAGAGAAACGTAAACTTCCAGAGGCGCTGACCCTGGAGGACGCCAAGCGGATCCGCGTGATGGGAGACATTCCTATGGAGCTGGTCAACGAGGTCATGATGACGATCACTGACCCTGCTGCTATGCTTGGACCAGAAGTAAGTCCTGTCGTCTCACTGTTCCTCCCTTTGCTGCACGTCCAGACTGTGGTGCTCACAGCTTGTGTGTTTTTGCTGTTAGACGAATCTGCTGACGCCGAACGCTGCCCGCGATGAGACCGCCAGGCTGGAGGAGAGGCGGGGGATCATAGAGTTCCACGTCATTGGAAACTCGCTCTCCCAGAAGTCCAACAAGAAGATCCTGATGTGGCTGGTCGGCCTGCAGAACGTCTTCTCTCACCAGTTACCTCGCATGCCCAAAGAGTACATCACTCGGCTGGTGTTTGACCCGTGAGTAGACGCTCGCTCTCTAAAGTCTCATTTTAAAAGCTCATATTTGTGTTTGGAGGTCCCACTAGGAAATATGAACTTGATTTAATGTTCAAAAAACACAATTTTCTTGTACCAGTCTGCAGAAGCTTCTGTCTGAAAGTGTTGTATTAACAACTAAACCCCTGAGAGGAGTTTTTGTCTCGACTATTTTAGAAGCCTCTATCCACATCTTATTACTGCACGCTCTGTATTTATCAGGATTAGTTTGCTTTGGACATTTCATCCTCATAAGACTGGTGCCTCTGGACAATAAAACGTTTATACCACCACCACAGGAAGCACAAGACCCTCGCCCTCATCAAAGATGGCCGCGTCATCGGTGGCATCTGTTTTAGGATGTTTCCCACTCAGGGCTTCACGGAGATCGTTTTCTGCGCCGTCACATCCAACGAGCAAGTTAAGGTACGCAATAACCCTTTAGTGTCTTCAGGTTTGGTGGCTGATATGACTAACCACTGTTAATGTTCAGTAGCTGCTTTAGCACAGTTCTGCTTTAAAAACAGCCCAAAGTAGCAGGATGAGTTTGGAGAAAGTGGTTCGGAAACAAAATATAACAAGTCAGTGATTAATTTTGTCATATTTTTGTACTTCATCTTGTTTAAAGTGTACATATGTTTAAATCTATATATCTCTGTCCACTAGTTCTAAATTGATCTATTTACTTTTGCTTATTTGCTGCTGTAACGCTGAATGTTCCCACCATGAGACTAATAAAGGAATATCTTATCTTGTCTTAAAAATAATATCAAAAGAAGCCATGGTGCACAGCACTGACCCTTTTTATTATTCTAACAAGCATCATTTCCAAGCTTCAGTCGTTTATTAGATTTCAGTTTTAATAAACCCAGTTCACCACCACTGTCTGGCTCAGGAATAAGACCATATCAGCTTTTCTTAACATTTTACCACATCAAATGCAGATTGGACTTGAAGCGAACCCACCGAATCACAAACCCCACTGTCTTGTCTGTGGTCTTTTATTGTGAAGGGCTACGGCACCCACCTGATGAACCACCTGAAGGAGTATCACATCAAACACAACATCCTCTATTTCCTCACCTACGCCGACGAGTACGCCATCGGCTACTTCAAGAAGCAGGTACCGCAGCGTGACCCTGCACATTAGCCCCGCCCGTCTGCCCCCTCCGTCCCGTCCTCTCGGTAATCCCTTCTTCCCTCGCAGGGCTTTTCCAAAGACATCAAAGTGCCGAAGAGTCGATACCTGGGATACATCAAAGACTACGAGGGAGCGACCCTCATGGAGTGCGAGCTGAACCCCAGGATCCCCTACACCGAGCTGTCTCACATCATCAAGAGGCAGAAGGAGGTAAGCGAGCCGCTCAGATGTTCTCATTCAGGCACAAAGGTGTTTTTATTTCTCATCAATCTTCGGTGTCATAACAGATTATTAAGAAGCTGATTGAGAGGAAGCAGAGTCAGATCAGGAAGGTTTACCCCGGGCTCACCTGCTTCAAAGAGGGCGTTCGACAGATCCCAGTGGAGAGCATTCCAGGCATAAGTGAGTGTTTGGTGTGTGTGTGTGTAATAAAGTATTTCAGAATCAGTTTTGTTATTTTACTCACGAGTCTGTTTTCTTTTCTCCCAGGAGAGACCGGCTGGAAGCCCAGCAACAAGGACAAAGGGTAACGTTCAGCATTTACTATTCAGATCACTGTCGGAGTGTCGGCATGCTCGAGCTTGTGCAGAAGCAGGAAGATGAACAGGTTAAAGTTTTATCTTGAGTTTGAAGGATAGAGCCGGGATTCAAAAGATCAAAAAGCTAAAACCTGGACACACGACAGTAAAGTTACAGGGAACATTGGGGACTTTGTTCATGTGTCAGCTGTACTGGAGGCTGTTAACTAATAAGGTAAAATATTCCTTTATTAGCATTTATAACGTGGGACTGATCATAAGTCAGTTATTCAAACAAACAAGAGCTGTGGAGGCGGTAAATGTTCTCTGGATGACAAGCAGGAAGCTCTAAAGTTGGTCATTGTTCATTTAAATAAACCTCCCACATGTTAATGAGACAGTCGGCTGGAAATGGTCAAAGTTTCCCTTTAAGGAGCCGCAGCTCTTTATTCACCGTCACTGTCATTAAAAACAGAAGCAGCACGTCTCTACAGTCAGTCAGTAACAAAAAGCAGCCTGACTGACTGAACAGCCCACAAACAGTTAATATAACGGACCCGTCTGGCACAGAAACTTCAAAATAACGGCTCTTAATGTGAAGACAACAAAGTGCCTCTAACATGTGGGTGTAGACAAAGTGCAGGACCACATGGGGGTAAGTCAGATCTGATGACCGCTCACTGTGGTTAATATGTTCCACACACGTATGTCTGGCAGGAAAGAGGTGAAGGATCCTGACGTGTTGTACAACATGTTGAAAAACCTGCTGGCTCAGATAAAAGTAAGTACTCTCACACACACACACACACACACCAGGAGCAACAAGCAGACTAACCAGGACTTGATCCTCCCCACAGACTCATCCTGACGCCTGGCCCTTCATGGAACCAGTGAAAAAGTCGGAGGCTCCAGATTACTACGAGATCATCCGCTTCCCCATCGGTCAGCGACCCCACAGCAGCTTTTCCTCCTTCCTGGTTCCTGCTCACGTCACACTAACTATTCATGACATCATTTCTGTGCCCGCAGACCTGAAGACCATGACGGAGAGGCTGAAGAACAGATACTACGTGACCAAGAAGCTTTTCATTGCCGACCTGCAGCGGATCATCACTAACTGTCGCGAGTACAACCCCCCCGACAGCGAGTACTGCAAGTGTGCCAACACGCTGGAGAAGTTCTTCTACTTCAAATTAAAAGACGGAGGCCTGATCGAGAAATGACCTCGGCCACAGAATTATTTAGCGACTCTCTCATGGACGACTTTCACAGCCGCCTCACGCCAACGCGGAGCACAACGGGAGGAAAAGAGCGCCAGCTGTTGTCACGTCGGAGTTCATAAAAGGGTATTTACATGACTGACACACTTAACAAGGGCAGTGTTGGAGGGTGTGGAAGCATCGGAGCCAGCGGAGCATAGCAAAGTGACAAAATGGCATTAGCACCATCTTCTCTCATCTTCTCGGCTCCAGTAGTGGCTTCATAATCTGCATTTACATGTTTCATGAAGTGTACCAAAGTTATAGGTCCAAGTTATAACCAAGCCACATGTCCCACCATGATTTAAAGTGTGAAAGGTTCTGTCACGTTAACATTCGTTCATTCCAGTTTGCTTCACTCGACCTCATGTGAATGTGGTGCAGAGTTCTGCACCTCGGGACCTAAAGCCACGTTGCCTTCTGTTACTGACAGACACTTGAACATCCCGCCGTCTTCACGGGTTTCAACGCAAACGCTCTTTGAGGGGTGAAGTCCTTAAAACATTTGGCGCCGGAGAGACGAGCAGAACGTCGACTCTTGAGGTCTTCAAACGAGTTAATCAGTCTGTCGGTGAAGCGCTAGTTAAATACAAACGCTTAAGTGAGTGAAGATTTGTCGCTTTCTACTGAATATCTTTGGTTGTTGGACTCAGAAAAAAGGCAGTTATTTATTCTTTGGGCTTCAGCAGCAGTGTTCAACGTTGATCTTTATTGGAAACAAATGATTGATTCTGAAAACGTGGCAGATTAACTGGTGATACGAAGCGTTGGTTTGAGTCGTCCAAAATATGTCCAGCGCTTGTGTGCAAAACAAAATAATGTCCCCCGTCGTCTCCTTCAGGAAAACCCTGTTTCCACGTCGACGACAACATGACACACACTTCCTGTACAGTAGATGTGAAGCTCACCGTTTCTCCACCGTTTTCCCGGATCGGCAGGATCATCTTCAGCTCGATAGGAGGAGCTCACGTTAGTTTAGCTTTCCCCACGCTTGTAGTTGTTGGCGTTGACTTGTTCTGTTAGTACTTCACTTCCACACTCACATGTGAGCCACATGTTTGAGGTGTTCACAGGTTTACTGGGTAGTTTTCTATTCATCAGACTTAAACATGGAGGAGGAGGAGGAGGAGGAGGAGGGGGGGGGGGGGGGGGGGTTGCTGAGAAGATGACTCCGGTTTATTTATCCCATCACACACGAGCTGCAGTGGGACAGTCCAGACTCCATAAGAGTCACTGTTTACAGCGTGACCAGCACTGCAGTGAGATGTCTGTCGAGCGAAGAGCTTCCTGAGCCTCTTCTACGGGGGGTGGGGGGGTCGCTGTCCAGCTGGTCGAGCCTGCTTGTCCCACCAACTCGTGGACGTGTGTGAGTGTGTGTTTATTTTGTACTTGAATCATGACGAGCTTTGAATTACTGAGGTGATGTCGGTGTTGCATTATTCAGGGTCGTCAGCTGCGTACTTCTCCCTCAATCTCTCTATGCTGCATTTCAGATTTTCTTCAAGGTCAGTCTGAGTGAACTTTCCACCTGTTTGAGGATGGCTACTGTGTCCTGTGATGGTAGAAATGCCATTTACTGTAACTGTAATACTGTTCATGACAATAAAGGGTTTTTTTTATAAACACTTCTCAAGTGTTCACGTTGTTTTTCACACTTTTCACTTGTAACTTAACGTGAAACCAGCAAAAGAAAACTCAAACATGTTTAAGTTGTACGTCTCCTTCGCTTGTTCCTGCTGCTTTAACTCCCAGACTCTCCTCTGAGGTCTTTACCATGAGGACAGCAGGCAGCACCCCATAATAACAACAGGAAGATAAACTTTAGTGTGAGGAACAGAGCTGGCAGGAGGAGACGCATTGATTTAAAATAAAAAAACACAAACTTCTGGGCCCATAAGAGGCAAACTAAACCGATCTAAAGTCAGGTTTCCAACTCAATGTAAACTAAAACTATTATTTTTTAATATTTTGTTGTATTTCAGTTCATATTACTTGCATGCAAATGTACCGATTGTCAGCTGAAGGTGTACATTTTGTATTTCTGTATTACAAACCAACTTCATGCATCCGACTATTGGACTCACAACACAACAGCCAAACAGTTCAAACTGAGCTCTAAAACAGAACAAAACTAAACTAAGTCCACAGAAATCCACTGGTAACTCAAAGAAACAAGATGGATTTGAACTAATTATGGCAAAGTTAGCTGCACAGAACAGAACTAAACGTGTGCACAACAACTAGGAAGTAGAAAAGCTGTGTGTCTTCATTCATCTGTTTATCTGAGCATCAGGTCGAATCAGGAAAAGTAAAGATTCAAACCCAACTTGGAATAAAGAGCTGAAGGTTACTGACGTTCACATCAGCTGTGCAGCAGCAGGTGCAGCCGTCAGGTTCAGGCAGAACCTTTTCAGACAGTCCAGATCAGATCAGAACCTAAAAACACACACAGAAATAAGAAACAACCTAAAAACAAAAAGTCAAACACCAGAGAAAACAACCCTTTGGTGCAGTTGTGTGTGTGATTGTGCAGCTCTTTAACTTGTTGCGTACCAAAGTGTGTGTTCACCATGTCCTTCAAGTTGCTGCATTTTGTTTTGAAATGACACAAAAAAGAGAAAAGCAGGGTGACGTGTTGAGGACTGGAGTAAACTGGTAGAAATTTTTGGGCCCTTTGTGGCCTAATAGGAGCCGTTCTGGTGATGAAGGCTGGTAAAGGAGGCCTGTCGGTTCCTGTCGGCTCCTGTCGGTTCCTGTCGGCTCTTGTCGGCTCTTGTCGGCTCCTGTCGGCTCTTGTCGGCTCCTGCAGGCTTTAGGTTTCACTTTCCTGACGTAACGAAAAGCAGCGGCTCAGTTTGTCTCCTGTTTCAGCTTCAACACACCCCTCCGCGGTGACCCTCACACAGCTTCAGGTGAGCAGACCATCGTAGAGGGTTTGTCACACACTGACTCCCCCTCAGTGAAGCTGAGGTGCCCCCCCGTCGCTGCACAGTGAGGAGCAGCAGTCGTTCCTCCGCAGCCTCCCTCGGTGGGCCCTCTCAGCTCAGAGGTTTCAGTTTAGTTTCTTAGTTTCTGTCAGAAGATTTAAACCCTTGTGTGTGTGTGTGTGTGTGTGTGTGTGTGTGTGTGTGTGTGTGTGTGTGTGTGTGTGTGTGTGTGTGTGTGTGTGTGTGTGACTCACATAGTCACACTGACTCACATAATCAGTAATCAGTAAATTACCGTTAATACTCCACAGGGTGTGTACCTGACTACCTGGGAATGTGCTCTCGGTAATATATTGATCTTCTAGCAGTCATGAGTTACATATTGTTCATACTGTCCTGTATTCTCTTCCTACTGCTGAAGTTTATTTCTACTTTACTTCCTCAGAGAGTCAAGCTTCACCGAGTCAAATTCCTTGTTTGCCTATTCAAACTTGGCCAATAAAGTTGATTTGATTGATAGATAGATAGATGGATAGATAGATAGATAGATAGATAGATAGATAGATAGATAGATAGATAGATAGATAGATAGATATTTATTTATTGATCCCTCAGTGGGGAAACTTTGCTGTTACAGCAGCTCAAAGGGACAGATAGAAAAATAAAAGCACACAGTTAAGAATTAGAAAAATTAAATAGCAGAATATAATATAATATATACAGTGGTAAAAACCTCTGTACACAAAGAAATGTAATTACAGAGACAAACAACAACAACAGGGTGAAGTGAAGTGGGGTGAGAATTATTGTCCAGTTTATGTTATAGTAAAGTGCACAGGTGGTGGTGGTGGTTGGTGCAGCAGACTATAATGCAGCATTATACAGTCTGACTGCAGTCGGGATGAAGGAGCTGCTCCTTCTTACATTTAGGGTGAATCAGTCTGTGACTGAAGGAGCTGCTGAAGGCCCCCACAGTCTGATGCAGAGGGTGGGAGGTGTTGTCCAAGATGGAGGACAGTTTGGACAAGGTCCTCCTCTCTCCCACCACCTCTATTAATATTAATTAGTCTGTTGAGCCTGTTTTTGTCCCGCTCAGAGCACCCCCCTCCCCAACACACCACTGCATATGAGACCACAGATGCGTGCAGATGATGCAGATGATGTGTTTTCTGCTTGTATCCTGCTCATAGGGGGTAAAATGTTGCATTCACTGTCATGTAAATGTGTAAACCTGCTTTGTTTTTCTTCAGGTTATTGACCTTGTTCATGTCCCACTGGATCATTTTGTTTATCTAGTTTGCTAAATGTTTGCATCACTCAGCACTCAGTCTGACGTTTTAATGCTTCTTACGTCTTTTATTGTGTAGAATTAATATTCTCAGTACGGCTTCAGGGAAACTCTAATGTTGTTGTCCTCAAGTCCTGCAAAAACTTGAAAGTGAAACCTTACAGTTGTCGGATAACCGGAGGGCAGAAACCATCAATGCAGCAACAGTTACAGGGATTTCATGTGACCACACAAACAGCAGCTGTAGGTTTTGCTTTCCTGACGAAATGAAGAGCAACAGACAGAACAACAGACAGAACAACAGACAGAGCAACAGACAGAACAACAGACTAAAACCTCTACAGAGCACCTCGGCTGGAGGCCATAAACCAGACTGAATATATAGATAAGACAGGAATAGAAGAGCAGACTGTTTACTGTCAGTGTGCTTCAGGTCACTGCATGATGGAGGCTGGCTGTTGCCCCTCCAGAGCCTCCCTCAGTGGGGCCTCTGTTTTACTTTCGTTTCCTGCTCTCAGCCTCAGTCAGCTGATCTCAGAGCAGTTTAAAAGGGGCAGAGGACAGCTGGAAACAGCTCACAGCTCACTGGTGAGTTCATCGAGTCCTTTCCAGCAGCTTCCATGTAAACTGAGAGCCTGTTTGTTGTTTCTCAGCAAAGTCACTCTGATCTGATCACTTCCTGGTGTCAGTGATCCATTTCTCCTCTCCTCTCCTCTCCTCTCCTCCTCCGTGTCAAACAGGAGACGATGGCAGACTTTGGACTGTATGCATACCAGGAGGAAGTGGTTGAAAGGGCTCTTCGAAGGGAGAACATCATTATTTGGCTGCCAACCGGAGGAGGGAAGACCCGAGCCGCTGTGTATGTGGCCAAAAGGCACCTGGAGACCACACCGAGGGCTAAAGTGGTGCTGCTGGTCAACAAGGTAGAGACACACAGTCATTTTCACATGTAGTAATGAAAAAAAAACAACCACTGTGGCTGAAAAACCGATGTCCTCCGCACTCTAGGTTCACCTGGTAGACCAGCATTACACCAAGGAGTTCAAGCCTCATCTGGGCCGTGACTACACCCTGGTGCCGGTCAGCGGGGAGAGCGAGGAGAAGGACTTCTTCGGGAAGGTGGTGAAGGCGTCGGACGTGGTCATCTGCACGGCGCAGATCTTGTTTAACGCTCTGACCAACACGGAGGAGCACAAACACGTTGAGCTCTCAGGTCAGTGAACAGAAGCTTGGTTATGATGAGGTGGGGGGGGGCAGGGCTGCTGACTAAACACACTGGTGGCTCCTTACAGACATTACCCTTCTGATAATCGACGAGTGTCACCACACCAATAAGGACTCCGTCTACAACAAGGTGATGGGGTGCTATGTGGAGAAAAAGCTGAAAGGAGAAAGACCACTGCCGCAGGTCCTGGGTCTCACTGCATCTCCGGGGACGGGGAGCGCAAAGATCCTGGACAAGGCTGTGGAGCATGTGCTGCAGGTCAGGGTTTACCCATTCCTCCGCTAATACGAGCTGCTCTGAGCGACCCTCTGTCTCCTCCTCTTCATCATTATCTCCCCCCACCCTGTCAGATCTGTGCCAACCTGGACTCGACCATAGTGTCAACGAAAAACTGCACCCTTGAACTGAAGAGCAAAGTCCCCAGACCCATCAAGACGTATGACATCGTGGAGAAAAGGCTGGAGGTGAGCTCGTGTTTCTTTCCTCTGTTAAAACCCAGAAGACACAGATGGTGTGGTGGAGGGTGAAGCACCCAGTAATTACCCTGCACCCCCCATTTCCATCTGGACTGTCTCATATTCTAACAAACACAAACATCAGCGCCTTTTTTGTCTCGTAGGATCCGTTTGGGGATCATCTGAAGTGGATGATGCAGCAGATCCATGACTTCATGGTCCTGCCCGCAGACTTCAGACTGAGACAGAGCGGCACGCAGGAGTACGAGGCAGACGTGGTGATTCTGGAGCAGCGAGGTATCGTTGCTTTATAAGCCATTTACAGAAACTTTGAACTTACTGGTCACATGAAGCAGAAGAAAACGTTGTGTTTTGGTTTTAGTAGTAAACCAATATACCAATATTTGGCACTTTCCACTTAAAACACATGTTGATGCTTGTGCATAACTTGTGTATTTGTTGGATCAGGCGTCCAAGAGAAGAACCGGCTGCTGGCACAATGTGCTCTGCACCTCAGGGAGTACAACGACGCGCTGCTCATCCACGACACCCTGCGGATGATGGACGCTTATCGCTCCCTGGAGGACTTCTACAGCATCAAGTCCGTCAGAGCCATTGATGGAATCGACTTCTTCCTGCTGGGACTTTTCCAAGGTTAGAAATATTACTTACTCGTCTATCTGCAAGATCTGTATTCACTTCTCCACCACATCAGCAGTAATCTTTGTCACTGTCACACAGAGAATCAGGTGGAGCTGAAGAACCTGGCTGGAGATCCTCGCTATGAGAACCCCAAGATGTCCAAACTTGAGAGCACTCTGCTGAAACAGTTTGGTCCGGAGGTGCAGTCCAGGGCCATCCTCTTCAGCAAGACCCGCAAAAGCATCCACTGCCTGAACGAGTGGGTCCTCACCAACGAGGCCTTACAGGAGGCTGGCATCAAGGCAGCCGTCCTCACCGGGGCCGGCAACGGCGTCACCTACATGACGCAGGTGTGTTGAGCTCTGAGTCCTTCTAGTCCAACATGTCTGCTTCCCCAGTCTGCACACGCGTGTTCAGGGCCGTCCCACCATCATATCTAGAGCGCTTCACACACACTCTCTGTAAGTCTGCAGAGGGATTTACCCACAGTTCATAGCGTTAGAATAAAGGGTAAACAAACGATGAACTCTTTAAAACTTTAAGTAAAAAGGTCCCCAAACACAAGACAGCTGTCAGGAGTCATCTCTATGCTCTTATATGGATTCAGCGAACATGACAGAAAACTGTCCACAGTTCTGTCTGATTAGTTTGCATGTTATTAGGATTGATATTGATATTGATGACACACACACACACACACACACCTTCTACATCTGAATGTACAAACAAAAACACTAAGAATAGAACCTCTGACTTTAGTCCCCTTAGCGGGTTTATAATTTTATCCTATTTAATCCTATTTAAACCTGCAGCCTCTCTCACTTGAGCTCTTTCCAGGAGACGTCCCTGAGGGTTCAGGGTTCAGGGTTCAGGCTTCAGGGTTCAGGGTTCAGTAGATGTGTTTCTGTTTCATGTGACTTGGTCCTTAAATGATTTCGTGCTCGTACTTTTCTTGCAGAACGAGCAGGCAGACACGATCCGCAGGTTCCGCCAGGGTTCCCTCAACCTGCTGATCTCCACCAGCGTGGCTGAAGAAGGCCTCGACATCCCCGAATGCAACCTGGTGGTGCGTTACGGGCTGCTGACCAATGAGATCGCCCAGCAGCAGGCCAGCGGGCGCGCCCGGGCCAGAGACAGCCAGTACTCAGTGGTCGCCCAGAAAGGGGGTCGGGAAGTGTCCCGGGAGCTCACCAACGAATATCTGGAGGAGCTGACGGGAGAAGCCATCGCTAAGGTCCAGAACATGAGCCCCCAGGTGTTCGACAGGAAGGTGAGGGTGCGGCTCCCCGTCTGTCTTCATCCCTCGCTCTCACCGCTTCCTGTCTCAGCCTCTTATTCTGCTTGGCCTCCAGATAAATGAGCTCCAAACGCAGGCGGTTATCCGCAGAAAGGTTGAGGAGAAACAAAAAGCCGAGAAGAGGAGACGCAACACTCCTGCCAGTATCCAGCTGCTGTGCCGAAACTGTTTCAAGGTTGTGGCCTCCGGCAGCGACATCAAACTGGTTGACAACGTGCACTATGTCAACGTCAGTCCTGACTTCAAGTGAGTTGAGCTCTTTGTGGTGTAAGAGTTCATGCAAACGTGAGTTTTTGTTTGTTGAGAAAAACGTCTTTTCTGCCTCTTTCCCCCCAGGGAACACTACAAAGTCGGGGGGCAGGTGGTGCTGGAGAAGACTTTTGAGGACTGGGAGCCGGGGCGCACCATCAGTTGCAACAACGGCAGCTGCAACAAGGTACGGTTCAGTTTCTATTTAATACTCAGAGCCTGTCCTGCTGCGGGCAGTCAGCATGTGGGGGTGTGACTGACTCTGGTTTAACTTCACAGGAATGGGGGTTTGAGATGAAATACAAGCAGATCGCCCTGCTGCCCAATATAGCCATTAAGCACTTTGCACTGGAGACCCCTAACGGCAGGGTGACCGTGAAGAAGTGGAAGGACATCACGTTCACTGTGGAGGACTTCAGCTTTGAAGAGTACTGCGAGGACAACTTCCCTGACATCTTTGACTGAGACGCCAACAACAGAGAGACCGAGCGTCTTCTTCTCCTCCTCCTTCACACGTTTTCATCTGTTTCTTTCTTCTTTTCAGTCTATTGGTGTCAGGTTGTCTGAGCTTGTTTACAGAAACCATCGCCGTGCTCGCACATGAACACAATCTTTTTCAGAGATTCCCTCCAAACATGTTTGCCTGTGTGCGTGCTGGCGGCCCGCTGAGGCAGCAGAGCGCTAAAACCCATTACGCATCGATCATGCTTGAAATTAGCATGACAGCTTTGTTTATGCTCGAGGTCCTCACACCCCTTCGCATGTTTTTGTGGGAATTTCTTCTGCTTCATGTCCAGAAACGAAGCACAAGATGAACTCGGCTGTAACATGAACACGAAGGCATCATGAACACATGAACACACCACGATGAACTCTCTTTTAGCTTTTTTAAAAATGCTTCTAACAACTACTGTTGTGTTTTTTACACTTTGCAGGAGGTCAACTGTGTATCTGTGTGTGTAGTGAGAAGATGATTACTATCATGTGTGCTATTAGATAACTAATTATGGCCAATGTGAATAAAGTTAAATTAGATGCCTGCTTTGCCTTTATTGTCCACTGGGTGTCAGTGTTGGTTAGAGAATCACCTTCTTCTTCTTCTGTTACCTCAAACAAACAATGTGAGTTCAACCAGATTTTAAAACAAACATATTTTAACTGTGGTGTTTGTCAGACTGATGGTGTCTCTGAGATTCAGTCTGAGTAAATGAGTTAAAGATAAAGTTCTCACACTCACCAAGCTTGAGCTGGTTGGCTGCAGCCTCCAGATGTGTGCAGTTACATCTGGAGACTGAGGAAATGTTGATAGAAGAGGGAGCAAAGTATTTTCACACATTAGTTGTGGTATAAACAGTGTCTATGAAACTGTGTCCTTATGTGTCAGAGCTTCATGAGTTTCAGCTTGTCTCATGTATGTCATGTAGAGGAGCAGACTGATCTGGGAACGTTCGTTTAGGCAGAATAACTTGTTTCTGTTTGATCCGTCCCCCCCCGAAGACACATCTAGACAGCTAATCACAGAAAACATTTGCTCTGCTGAAAACATTTACAGTTTAATTTTGCTGCTGTGTTTACATACATGAATCATGCGGCGCAGCTTCAGCTCTAATGAGCAGCTTCCAAAACAAACCCAGATTATGAAGCTGCAGCAGCCGGAGAGGAAACCATTCATTTCAGGCTGGCAGCTGGACTGGGTGTATTCACTTCTGACCGGCGACACGTCTTTGTGTGTATCTCTGGGTGAGACACGATTAGGTCGGCCTCGCTGCGCCACATGTGCCGTAATCCTTTCAAATCTGGCAGGGCCGGAGTCAGCGGTGCTGCGTGGACGTAATCACAGTAAAAACAGGCTCTGTTCCGGTGTCATGGCTGACTCAGATTCAGGCTGGCGGAGAGAAGCCGTGCAGCATATGATTTACTCTGATCAGACTCAGGCTCCATAATCAACACTGATTGCTTCCTTTTATTTCCCAGCTCAACGCCCCATGCATCTTAATTGCAATTAGCTCTCTTCTGAAATTAAAGCAGCTTGGAGAAGCTGGGCAGAGATAACATGGTGTGTGTGTGTGTGTGTGTGTGTGTGTGTTTAAAGCAGGCCTCTTGTTGTTGGTGTCGAGGTCACACACATCTGTCCCATCTAACGTTATGTATGGCTTCGACAGCACGGGGGTGTGCTGCATGTGTTAACAGAAGAAAACTGTTAATTAAAGCTGAAATGATCCGTCAGTTAATCAGCTGACTGACAAGAGAAGAAGAAGAACTGTTTGTCAATTAAGAGGAAAGATGCTAAAATCTTGCTGGTGCCTCTCAAATGGGAATATTGGCGGTTTATTTTGGTCGTATATGATAGTAATTGATTATCTTTGTGTTTCTGGGCTGTTGGTTGGAAACAAGCTACCTGTGTGTGTCACCTCTGGGAAAATCACCCAAACCAGGTGAGCTCAATCAGCTGACGCCCCTCCCTCAGCCTCCAGCACTGTGGGAGGGGCGTCAGCTGATTGAGCTCACCTGGTTTTTCCAGCTGTAAAAGCTGGTGTGTGTGAACACTTGGTCCCCCCCCCCCCCCCCCCCCCGGGTCATCTATGGCTGGAAAAACAATCAGCAGATTCACTGATGGTGAAAATAATCAAATACTTGATAGAAATCTGCTCCTGCTCTCGCCTGCTGTCTTTAATGTGTGCCTGGCAGGTCGTTAGCCTAATTAGCTACCAGCAGTGGACGACAGGTGACCTGAGAGCTGAACTATCACAGCAGAAACACGTCCTGTTGGCTGATCTGTCGCAGGAAAACATCCAGACTGAACCAGGAGATATTCTGTGTTCCTCCTCATCTATCTTCCTCACACACACCAAGAGAAGAGGAACGCTGGCCTGGTTCCTCCTGGTGAGTCTGATGGAGCAGCTCTGACACATAAAGTTCACTTTGTGGATCTTTCTCCGACACACGGATCACGTTTTGCAACAGCGACTTTGGCCAAGTGGTTTTGTCGCCTCAAACTCATGTTGTGCTCTCCAGTGGTGACACGTTTGACCTCAGTGCGAGCCGTGAGGAACAAAAGAAAGACTTTTCAATGACAATATCCTGGATTGTACAACAAAAAGAATCCGATAAAAAGGTTCAGGCATGTTAGCAGCTCTGTGAGGCTGCACTTAGTGTTCACAGCGACTGCAGAGTGGAGCAGGAAGCAGGAACGAGTCCTCGAAATGAAACATGACATGTGCTCTACACCATCCCATGAGATCAGGCTGGCTGTCACCAGGGGACAAGGCAGAGGACGCTGTAGTCACCAGGATTCATCCTCTGGTAACCACGACTGTCTGCACCAAATACCATCTCGTAGGTCAGATTTTAAAATATTCCACAGGATAAGAAAGCGAAAAGCTTTTAACTTTCTGATGGTGCAGGAGGAAAGGTCACGTGATCACTAAGTCTGGGAGCCACAAATGTCAAACTTCAATATTTCTTTTCTTATAATCATCTTTGACCTCTAAAATTCATCTTGGGGTCCAAATAAATATAGTTTTTATGCTTTGGAACCCCCCCATGTGTTTAACCTCCTTTGTCTTTGAAACGAGGACCTCCTGTCCTGAAATAAGAGTGTTAAGACAACACTTCCAGGACAGGGCTGGACTGCAAAGCCTGTGAGCAGATCAGTCCTGGCTGAAGACAGTCACACCTGTTGGGCCGCTGTGTCGCACACGGAGCGACACTGTCAACGGTTTTCCTGCTGTGGTGTGGCCGTCACACACACACACACACACACACACACACACACACACACACACACACACACACACACACACACACAGACACTAATATCTGGTGCAGTGCAGTCGGTCAGCAGGACGAACGTGTCCTCTGGGATGGCTCTGCCTGTCTGAGAGCTCTCTGTGTGGCCTCCTTGTCCAAGTGATACGACTGCACAGTCTCTATTCTCATGGCAACCGCAGTGGATCAGGTTACTTTCAGTGACGACATGATGACACTTGCGCCGCCTGGGCCTTATTTGTGGCTCAAAGTGGTCCTCAGGCCGCCGCCCGGCCCGTGTGGACGTACAGTCATGCTGGAGTCATGTGGTTTGGAGGGAGCGTGGGAGCCTTTGACATCTCGGGGCCGTCGTGTCTTGGCCGCCATCACGACGGAGAGTATTTAAAATGTTCTACAGGGCATTCCTTTCTGCATTTTAATTTCACGCCACATTCCCGTTTTAACACCCAGATGCTTGAAAACATGTTTGTGTGTATTCTCGTGGCAACATGAAAGCAATTAGCAGGCAAAGGGTGCATCTTTGCTGCCGCACGTCTCCTTTGATTGCACATGTCGCTCTCTGAAGTGGACTGGAGCTCTGGTGTCGCTGCCAGCGCGGAGAGTCACCCAGCCTATTTCATGCTTTATTATAGAGCAGATAAAAGAGCCGCTTGTCTTTGCTGCGTGCCACTTTGTGCCTGGGCTTTTGTCAGCTCCTCACTGTCTTGTCTCTTTCCTCTGCCTTCCTTTGACAGAACTGCTGCCACGTTATTAGTGTCTAGAAACTCAAAAATGAACTCCCAATGAGTTCTTCATCAGGATGTCTGACGTCCCCCCCCCCCCCACCCCCCCTGCAGATCCCCCGGCTGTTTCACCAGCAAAAGAATTCAGTCTGAAAATGTGCAGCTGTCTGTGTTTGAGTCCATAAAACATTATGACAAATCAGCAGAATAAATATCGGAGAAGAGACTGTGGACAGAGTCTCTCTTCAGTAATTGTAGTGCTTCAGATGTTCAGTGTGTGTGTGTGTGTGTGTGTGTGTGTGTGTGTGTTTGGACTGAAATGAATGTGTTTCTGTCCTCCTTCCTCTGTCTCTGCCATTGACTGCAGTGTGTGCCTCTAATCCCTGTTATTAATCCGTGTTGAGTCGCTTTGAGTCATTCAGGCTGGTGGGGATTATTGTGCACTCGTGTGACAGCCCCCAGTTTTTTATTTACTCCTCTGAACGCTGATCGCTGGAGGATGTTTGAGTGTCGCCTTGTTTGCATGCAAGTGTGTGTGTGTGTGTGTGTGATGGATGTGATGGTTAACTGGATAAATTCAGTTAAACACAATTCAAATGTCTTTCACTTCGACAGTCGTGGTGAAACAATAAATACAATAAATGAATTAGTTTATTCACCAGAAAATCAACAACTTTGACCAAAACTAATGAACAAATATTCTAAATATTCAAGTATTTATCTGTTTAATTCTGTTTGCAGCTTTTCAGACTGAAATGTTTGCCTGCTTGTGAACCTCTGCGTCATGTGACGAATATTTCACTGTGTTTTTTACATTTTATAGACCAAGAAAATGATCTGTATCTAAAAGAAGTGTTAGTAGCTCCATGAAGAACCATGGCAGCATGTTTACAACATCATAACAGTTTTACATTGAATGAACTTTCACAGCTAAATGGTTTATTAGAGAATTAGTCTGCTCCCAAACCAAAACCAGTGGTTCCCATGTTAATAGATGATGCCAGTAATTGTCAGTTTCAGCCTGCAGCGAGTTAAATAATCGATTACACCATGAATTTATTTATAAAATAAAAGACAACATTTCTGCCTCTCCAATATCAATATTATTGTACATTTTGGGGATTTAGTCTGATGGTTGGACAAATAAACACATAAACTATTTGAAGATGTAACTTTGGCCTCTAGAAACATGATGGTTTTCTTTTCACTACTTTTTATAGATCAGATAAAACACATTAATGTAGAGTGGAAATGAAAGCTGGCTGCAGACAGACAGACAGACAGACAGACAGACAGACAGACAGACAGACAGACAGACAGACAGACAGACAGACAGACAGACAGACAGACAGACAGACAGACAGACAGACAGACAGACAGACAGACAGACAGACAGACAGACAGACAGACAGACAGACAGACAGACAGACAGACAGACAGACAGACAGACAGACAGACAGACAGACAGACAGACAGACAGACAGACAGACAGACAGACAGACAGACAGACAGACAGACAGACAGACAGACAGACAGACAGACAGACAGACAGACAGACAGACAGACAGACAGACAGACAGACAGACAGACAGACAGACAGACAGACAGACAGACAGACAGACAGACAGACAGACAGACAGACAGACAGACAGACAGACAGACAGACAGACAGACAGACAGACAGACAGACAGACAGACAGACAGACAGACAGACAGACAGACAGACAGACAGACAGACAGACAGACAGACAGACAGACAGACAGACCCAACCAACATGGTCGCGTGCTGTAAATGTGTACTTTGGCTGTTCGTGTGTGAGACAGCTGGGAGCATCTTTGTTCTCAAGGCAAGTCCAGGGGAGCTTTTCATGGGCTGAAACACACACACACACACACACAGGAAGAAGCCGAAAGCATTGGACTAAGACTACGACAGGCCCCCCCCCCCCCCGAGGTCGGTGCCGAGGGGATCGATTGTGCCGTGACGGCCTGACTGGTATGAAGCAGTCGAGGCTTCACATGCGACGGCTGTGACTTGAAACACCAACTGTAAAGATGAGAAAAGTGAAATAAAATGACTGAGAATGAGTCAGAGAATGTCTGCATGTGACAGATGGAGAGAAATGATGAAAACAGAACAAGAAGAAGCACAAAAAGAAAGAAATTGTGATCATCCGAGGGAGAACGAGGAACAAGGAGGCCTGTGAATACCTCGGCCGTCTGTGGAAATGTGGGAGGTTGAACTAGAGAGGAGAACAGCAGCATATGTCCTGGAGGAGGAACGCTGCCGTACCAAAGCAAAGTCCTTCATCATCTGTAACCTTGCCAGGACGCAGGACGGACTCTCAGAAATCTGATGTAAACAGAAAGGGAGCAGCCCTGCAACAAGCCAGCAGTCTCACAGGGCCGCTTCCTAAACACTGTTCAACCCCCCCCCTCCATCAGAAAGCCTTGTTTCTGTGAGGCTACCGCTTGGAGCCACAGATAAGTAGAGGGCTCATATAGCATAAAAAGATTTCCACAGATTTATGAGGCTCTGGCGCAGCAAGGTATTGATCCTCTTCCCCATCTGAGCCGGTCAAAGGAGAGCAAACATCACCGCCTTACCTCCATTCCATATTTTGGGTACGTTGTGTTGTGCTCATTTCCAGAGTGGCTTACTGTAACTGGAGGATGACAGATTACTAGAATTACTGCTAAAAGAAAAAGGGCAGCAGTAGAAGGTGAAATCAGCGAGGTCACGAGTAGGAAAGGTGGGAACGTGCTGGAGGTGTTTGTCTGGAGATTATCCAGAATAACAGGATATTATATCGGGAAAGATTTATTGCTGTTCCACTCATCTTACCAACAGATCTCAGAGGGAGGAGATGTGAAGTGATTGTTTTAACCATGCTAGAGCCCTCCCCCTGAGAGCAGGTGTCCAATCACAGCAGGCCTGTCAGACACGTCTGGGGGGGTGTGTGGGGCTCAAACACCTTCCAAAAGCCAAAACACAAGAGTAAGAGTGTAAGGAGCTACAGAGGAGTGAATAACATCCTGGTGTCTCTGCGTTAAATGAAGCCTCACAGCTGATGAGTAAGTGAGTAAGTCCCCGAAACACCGATGAGAAGTTCTTATTTCAGACCACCTCACTTGAGCCTCAGAGATCGTTGGGAAGATGTTGCCTGTGTGGACGCTGAGAAATGTGGTAAAAGTATTGATCACTGATTACTGGTTGTGTTAAAGCAGCTCAGTGTGATGCTCCCTGCTGTGTGGCACAGTTTGGGCTGAGGTCTCCAGAGGTTAGAGGTTAGAAATCAGAGGAAGGTTGCACCTTAAGTTTGATTTGCACCTGTAAAAGTTGCCCTTAGTTAAAGCAAAACATGAAGAGATTTACTGCACTGAAAGAGAGTTTACAGCAGTAAAGCTCTGCAGTTTCCATGGAGACTGTTTGTTTGCCTGCACTTGATAACGATCATCACCTGACAGAGCAGAGAGTGGTGAATAAGATGGGAAAAAAGGTCAGAGGAGGAAAAGATGAAACTTCTGGAGGAAGATTGGAAAAGAAAACAGTAAGACTCTGTCGTGTCTGTGATCTCTCACCTCTCTCTTGTTCTAACGGGACCTTTTGTATACAGTTAAGGGTGTTTGAATCTCTGTGGGTGACATGAAACAGCTCCTGTTACCGACTGGACAGATCCTGTAGCATCAAACGAGCATCATCATCTTCTTTAAGTGTATTTTAACCATATTTTCTTCATTTATCACCATAATCTCTGTGTTTTGGGTAAGATGGAGTCAGAGGGGCCTCAAGTTTTCTTCTTTGCTTCACTTTGTTTTTGTGCAGCCGTTTAAGGGACTCTTTGAGCTTCACTTACAACGTTAAGGATAGTTCTGTGCAGCTTGTTTTTGTCTGCCACTGGACCAGTTAGTCAAAATGTGTGTATTGTTATCGCCATCTTCATCGTCGTCGTCATCACCAACAACCAAAACAGCAGCAGCGACAGCGGCAAAATAGCAAATAGAGCCATCGATCACGGCTGCAGGGCTGCAGGTCATGGGCTGCAGCTCTGCCTAATAGAGGCACTACATTAACTGGTGGCGAGTTTTGACAGATCCAATTAGAATGAGCTCCACACCTCTGCCTCTGCCTCTGCCCTCCAAGCAACCCTCACACCAGCAACTGTGTGATAGTGGGGCATCCGCACGGCTCCGGCCCCCCCTGTGGTCCTCTGCTGCATCGTAAGCAGGTGCATTAGCAATTAGCAACATTGCTCAAACCATCGTCTTTGTTTCTGGTGTTCTTCTTGGCACGGGATGTTGTTGTGAAACTAATCATGCACTAGTATATTACTAGAAAACACATGTTTCCACGCTGAAATGCTTTTTCATGCTGTCACCACACACCCTTTTTCCACATCCCTCAAAATGGCTATTCCTGTCTTTGGTAAAGCTGCTTTTCTCTCGTCTTTCCACAAATGTCCAAATGATAGGTTTTGTGTCTGAGGAGAAAGGGGAGTCATGCTTCACAAGATGGAGCACAGCAGAACATCTGACTCCTGCCAAGGAGAGGAAACAAAGGAGGCTCATTTTTGCAAAATCTATTCTTTTGTCCTCATCTGAGGCCTGTTTTCTTTGTGTAGCCTTCACTCTCCCTCCAGCCGCAGTCCTCCCTTTCAATTATTCCTGAGAAACAACGTGCTTGTCAATCTTTTCCTTTTCAATAGCTAATAGTCTATCTATCCCCCTCTGCCCAACAGTCAATCCAATTAATTCGATCAAGCTGTTGAAAGTCATTTTCAGACGCAGCGGGAGGGCAGTGCCAGACTGACAGCGTTGACTCACTATATCCATTGTTAAGAGAGGAACAACAGTGAGTAAACCAAGGTAAATTTGCCCGAATGGATCCAGAAGTAATTTCATATCTGGACCATTCAATTATGTTTTTGTGTGCATCATTTCCCTGTTACTTCTGCTCCATCACACAATGTCTGTGTGTGTGTGTGTGTGTGTGTGTGTGTGCACTTTTCAGTCACACTCAGTGTAAAACGTGCGGTCAGGCTGCAGCCACAATCGATTTTTTCCTTGTCAGAGTAGAAACGAGAAGGAAAACAACTGTGAGGAATCATATTTTCAGTGTGGAGGGAGGCCTCGGCACTAGTGATGTGATATGCGTAAAGGACGGTGGGTCTATTTTCTCGTACTGTACCTGTATTACCTACATTTTGTTGTCTGCAGAAACGGACCGATCCCTCTCGAGCACCTGCTGTCAGAACGGCTTCTCTTTGACTTCCTCAAAAGGAAGCATCAGAGAAAATATAACCTCTGTCGCAAGTGCATTGAAAGATGATGAGTTGTCCAAATACTGTTGAACGAGAATTGTGCATGAATGGTTCTTTTTTCCTTTTTCTTTTTTATTTTTTTGCTGATGTGAGCTATCAAACCTCTCATGCAGGCCTTTGATGTAGCTCTCCATTGTCTTGTGGAGCTGCAGGAAATTGAAAGGGAAGATCAGGGGAGTGTTAGCGAAAGGGAGAAGAGGTGGAGGACGGGAGAGACGCGCAGCACGTCGGGGTTTTCTGGGACATGGCACACGGAAATGAACTAGCCTGGCATGACCTGCGGGAGCTCGCTCTCAAAGTTTAAGGATGTACACAGCAGAGAAGCGAGGACAGTTGTTTTAGAAAGCACCAGAGATCTAATAAGTGATTTTTTTTTTTTTAATATTTGCTAAAAAAGACTCCGGGCACAAATCCAGGTTTAATATTTCTGCAGCATCCTTCCGAGCCCACGCCGCCTCTCACCACAGCATCCAAAGCTGTATTGTAATTCAGAGAAAACACTAAACCTTTTGGAGAATTACACAAAACACACTCGCTCAGCCTTAAAAGAGCATTTGTCCCTCGAGTCTTAAGAGTAAAGTTTTAATGGAAGCGGTGACTTGTAGAAGGGTGAGAGGCGTCTTTCCTCCGACTGTCATTCTCCTCAACGCTGTAAGTGCTTTTGGCATCTCTGTCAATGAACACACACTTTCCCACATTTCTCTGCGTGCTGATAAATTATAACGGCGGCTCGAACAGGCTGTTCCAGGTTGGGGAGTACAAAGTGGTTTTAGGTGAGGTTAATAAGTCCATTTCTGCTCTTCTGTGAGGAAGCGGAATTATCATTTTTGTTTCATCTCGTCTGTTGCATGTTTTTGCAAAATACATTTGAATATTTCAAGACCTGATTGATATAAGTTCATTAGAGGCTGTAAATACTGGAAATTAAAAGTCACACAATGTTCCTGGTGTTGTTGTAGGGGGTCTATTTCATTAGCCTCCTCTTTAACTGGATGATATGTGCTTTTTATCCTGATAAATATAACCGCCTCTCCTGAAAACAAGCTTTTAATCACAACACATTTGGGTATTTATAGTGAGAAGTCTAATCCCTACAGGAACGGGAGCAGTTTCATTTGAAATTATGCTGCTAAGCGTTTCCCCTGTGAGTCTGGGTTGTTAAAATGGAGAACAAGAGGGAGATGAATACAGAGGACAATGGCAGCAGTCGTTTATATCAAAATGACAGATAAGCAATGAAGGAGCGCTGTTCATTTTCCCCCTCTATTGTGCTCAGGTAGTGCAGAGAGAAAGAGGTGGGAAGTGTGATGTGCACCGTGGCAGGTCAGCCTGGGAAAGTGGGTTTGCTCTGGCGGGAAATGGCTATTTACGTAGCTGAAAATGGAGTGGGCCTTTCTGACATTTTCATAGCCCTGCAGGCAAGAGTAACCTTCAGCAGAAAACAGAACGATTAAAGAAACGGGAGGGAGGCATGGAAGGGGAGAGGCACGGCGAGAGGAGGGAGCAGAAAGCAGGGGAAGTGATTGCATGGTAGAGTTAAAAATGATTGGATGCTGAGTTCAGGAGGGGGAAATAAAGATGGACAGAAATAGACAAAAATGATTTTGGAGGTCATGCGGAGGTGTGAGAGGAGAATCACTGCCTCACACAGACTGACAGCTGGAACACAAAGGGAATAATGGAGGGCAGTGCAGGACAACAAGCACATACCTACGTCTAATCCACAAGAATAAAGTTCAGTAAACGGCCTCTTTCAGCCTTTTCCTCACAGCTTTACACCTTGTTGCACCTCTTAAGCGCTGCTATCAAACCGTGCAAGTCGCTCAGCCATGAAACCTCCGTGCTGATGTGACATGACAGAGAAATTATGCATGTAGAAATCGGGACGGCCACGCAGCAGCTCCAGTTAATATTTCCAATAAACGGGACATGATAATATGCCGTAAAGTGTCCTCTTCCCTATTATTTTCTTCAGAGGCAACAACTGAAAACAACCAGGTATCTCCATCAATTACGAGTGTCACGCTGCGTTACTGCCGTTTTCAATCACAGGTGCAGGTCTGCATGTTTCTGTGGCACAAACTGGAAATACAAATAAATAAACAGATAAAAGTGACCTGTTATATTTATGTACAGCCACATTACATTAAATGACTAAAGTATTTTTAATTAATTTGTTGTACATGATTGTTCCTCGGGGTCATGAGGGCTAAGAGTGTCTTTCCCAGCATGCATTGGTTAACATGACTGCTCACAATGACAATGAGTCCAAAAAAGACAACATGCCTGCTACGCTGCACACCTCCATGAACATCTTAACTGAGTGAAAATATGGAAAAGTGGGACAGATTTTGGTTGTTCTTACAAATACTTCAGTCTGGACGGATGCTGACGTCTCTGGAGCTGCTAGTGGGGCCAGAAAAGGTTGCTTGTCCGTCACAGGACCCCCACACGGACACACAAACTCACACTCACACCTCCGGGCCGCTCAGAGTTTCCACTTCATTGGGCCTGCGTGTCTTCAGACCGCGGGAGGAAACACAAACACAAACCCGTCCAAAGCAAAACACAGAAATGGGTCATCAGAACAAAAACATCCCAGTTATGTGAAATCGTTGTGGACTGCAGGTAGAGTCGGCCTGCGGGGGCTATTCACATGTTGTCTTATGGTTTATTTTATCTCCCACATCTTTCTCCTCTTGATTTAATTGTGCACATCTCCTTGTTTCCTGATGAAACTGTCGCTGTGTTGACTTATCAGGTGGCGATCAGATGGAATTCAGGAGAAACTATGCGAGGAAATAAATGATTTCTATGTGGCGTGCAGAAAGGGAGGACTGATTGTATCAGCAGATGCAGCTAATAGAGCCTGATTATGAGCAGCCTCATTTCATACAAATGACTCCTCGAGGAGGGCCAGAGTACATTATTATTATTATTATTATTCCTGCGTCTTTCTATCGTAGCAGAACAATGTCACCATAATAAGAAAGAAGACCAAAGTGTGGTCAACTTATCTGAGTATTTCCTCTCCTGTTCGTCTGTGTGGTGTAATTAAGCGAAGCTGTGGCTTCATCAGCTCCGTCCGTCCGTCTCGCTCCTCTTTGAACAGGCCGAGATGTGCTGATACGGCTGAGAATGAGATATCAATACATCCGCTATTCCTCCAGTCTTTATTGATTTTATTCTACCGTTCTCTGACAGTGTCCTCGTTCAAGTCTCAAAACAAACTTTTACCAGAAAGTATTTCCTGATTCCACCTGAGCCTGCTTTATTTATTAATCTTAATTTCTATCTTCTTATTTTAATCCTTTTAACCTCACCTTTTGCTCCCTTGTGATTTATTTAGCTGGCTTTATTTGTGTTTGTTTGTAACAGTACTTTGAAAGGAGCTGTATAAATAAAGTGTGTGTTTGTATTATTCAGCATGCTCCTCAGGCTTTACAGGGATAGAAAACACTTTTACACGATGATCATCTGGTGATTCACTCACTTCTGTGGAGCCTAAGCGTCGGTTTATTTATAGCCCTATAACCAGGAGCCCGTGGTTAGACTGGCAGAATGTGAAATATCAAGAATGATCATTTCCTGTTTCATTGAAATAAATATTCCAGTTGAAATCAGTGTGCATGTATCTAATTATGGACATGCAGATGGAGCATCGGATGGTTTATTGTTCACCAGGAAAGGCTAAAAGCTTTACATCTCCCTTCCCCACTAGTGCTGCAGAGAAGAGGCGTGAAGATGGCTGCAGAGCGTCTCTTTGACGATTAATCCTGTTGAGACCCGGCAGCAATCATCTATAATGTAGCTTCAAGAGTAAAAAAGCCTCTACAGAGTGAAGAGCTCCTCTGGACCGACGTGCAGGGTCACTGCCAGGAGACCCACAAGATGCTTTTAAACTGTTATCCTGTGCAGACTTTGTACAGTAGACTATTTTAGAGGTCACAGAGAAACATCTCACATGAACTATACACCAGAGAGAGGATGGGGGGGGGGCTGGTAAACTGACAGGGCTCCTCTCAGCAGCAGACTCCACTGTATGAAAGGTGTAGGAAAAGGCATTTCTACTTATTAATATGTATAACCGTTGCTTCCTCGTGCTCCCAGTGGAATAAAAATCTGATGGCGCGTGGTGGTGGTGGTGGTGTGAGCGTCGGGGGGGGGGGGGCTCTGCTCCTCTGCTCGTGCTGCGTCTCCCTCGCTGGAGGAAATGCTGTGAAAGTCACCGGCAGCTCTGAGAGGTTAATTGCCAAGTTATAAATCACACGAGCCAGTTAGGCTGCGGACGCTGACAGCATATGGCCGCAGTTACTCAGGTTATGACAACAGGCCATCTCATACCATAATATTGATATCCTCGTCAGTCACCTTAAAGTCTGCATGTTCATCCAATCAGTCTGATTAGCGTCTTAATCCAGCGGCTCTCAGTGGAGATGAAGACACTCTCTCACAGTGTCTATAGTCACTGAAGTTCTTTTAAAGATCTTTTACCCACAAAATATGTTTAATGAAGTCTTGATTTATCAAAAAAGAAACTCTGAACATCTGATAAATGAAATATGAACATAGAACTGCCACTGTCTGAACAATATTGGATGTTTAATATATATTGGATGTATCTTCCATCATTATAGCCAACAAAATGTGAATTCTCCAATCGTATCAGAGCAGCTGCTTCGCCCTCCCCACTCCCGTCTCCATCTTTAGCAGCGATTCTTCATTTGGTGGCTGTCAGTCACATATGAATCTGTCCCACTGCAGGCATCTGGAGAATTGATTGAGCCTCGATGGACAAACGAAGTCTGACTGACAGTGTCTGTGGTGCAGATTATCAAGCAATTTCTCTTCTAGGAAGTCGATAAACGTCTGAGGAAACGGTCACACGGCGTCTCCTCCACTGAAACGTGTTCGTTTCGATGCCTTTTATCTTCTGTGCTGCTCTCTCATTTCTACTGGCCTTTGTTGCCATCAGTGCCTCCTGTTTAGCCCCCTGGTGATCCCACTGGACCCTCTGATTCACACCAACGCCGAAGGGAGTCACCATGACGGGTGCTGCTCTGGTGAACCTGAACTCATGTTGCAGCAGGTTGTGGCATTTTAAGGCTTCTCCCATTTGCACAGGACCACAGAGACTCCATGACGTTTACAGCAGTATGGACAAACCCACTGCTGAGAAATAAGAATTCTAATAAAGGATGCAGATGCAGTCTGTGAAAGGAAGAACGTTTGGTCACGAAGACGAGACATCCACCTGCAGACGCCGTCTAAAGAGAGTTCATGAGACCGAGAGAGAGCTGATCTCAGAGTGGACTCTGCTTCACCATGCATGTGTGAATAAAATGGGCTCTGCAGTGCACATCCACACCTTTTATCTACATTCTGTATTTTATATAATCACATAAATTTGCAGCCTTTTTATAGCCGCTGTGTTAGAGAGCGACACACTCACACACACATCAGCCCCCCCTTTTTTTTTTTTTTAAACGAAACATTTCCATATTCCATTTTTTCCCTTCATCCGTGCCACTTTTGCTGCACTCATGCTGAAGTTAATCAGCTGCCTGAAGTGCCATCGTTCCTTCACACGCCCCCCTTTTGTTTTGCTCGCTCTGCTCCATCAAAGGCTCCATTTAAAGATGGGTTTTAAAGTTCACGTCGGATGGACACAGCTTGCCACTTGGGTTGCTGTGGAAACCAGGTTGACGCATGGACAGGTTGTTGAGAACAGTGTGAGTGGGAGTTTGAGAGGCTATGGAGGCCTGTCAAGATTTATGGATGCACTGTGCAGTTTTACAGCCCCAGTGGCCATTTCTCCACCAGGAGGGGAGAGACTGAACGTCATTTACCTATTTTCTCTTTACAGAACAGGTTTATTTACCTCTTTATTCTGATATGAAGGATTTTAGGATCACATGATTTAAGTTATCATTTCTTTTTATTCTGAGAGTTGGATGAAAACTTTGATTCCACTCTTCTGGCTGTTTTTGTGAAAATGAAGTTAACGTAGCTTAGCACAAAGACTGGAAACGAATGGCAACAGCTAGCCTGGCTCAGCCTCTGTCGTTCACTAATTAACACGTCCAATCTTGTAAAAAAGAAAACAGGTGATAAAGCAACAATGTGCTGCAGCAGTCAGTTAGTCTGGTTCATGAAGGGGAACGTGGCTGTTTTACACCTCACACAGAACATAATGTGTTAATTAGTGAAGCTAGGTGTTTCCCCTTATTTCCAGTCTTTGTGCTAAGCTAAGTTAGCAGTTTGCCGCCTGTAGCTTCAATATTTACCGTACAGACATTAGAGAGGAATCAATCTGCTCGACTAACTCTGGGAGATAAAGTGAATAAACATATTGTGAACCCATAATGTGAAACATTTCCTTCTAAGGGAAACAGACATCACTTAATGCTTCTCTTTTCCAGACTCATTGCCTTGTGAAGACAACTGGACAAAGGTCACAGATTACCCACCTCCTTATTTACCACCATAAGCAGTCTATAATCAGCTCTGTCAGCGCTGAAAGGGCAAGCTGGACCAGCAGCGTGGTCTGGATCCTAATGTGAGGCAGGTGCGTGCTGGCTTGATGGGGTGCAGGGTTTGGACGGTGACCAGTCAGATACCTCGTAGGGCTCCAGATCTGGCTTACATCCTGCCCTTTAGCCATTACCGAGGGCTCTGTGAGCAGGCAAGGAGGCTGGCGCTGGAAAACGACATAGTGAAGTCAGAATTGGGAGAGAAAGGAGCCGAGCTTTGTCGTGGAAATGATCTACATTCACGGATGGAAGGTTTTTACAGCATCTTAGACAGAAGTGCTAATCGCCGGCATCAGTGAGGAGAGACGACGGTGTTGGGTTTCATTTACTGTGGTTCCCATGTTCTTGACTGAGGGTTATTTTTATGTTCGCTGCTTGTTTGAGCGCCAGCACATTTGCATGAAGAAGGACGTATCTGGTGCTCATAAATAGGAGAGCCAAGAGTATCCATCACCTCCCTGGTGACAACCTGTTCTTTACGTTTCCATCAGTTGGGCCCAACACGCTGCGACCAGCAGGTACTTCTGTTAATCACGTCAGATTAAAATCAGCATATGAGCCAACGGGCGGGCAGAATTTATGGGAGCAAATTAACCATAAAAAAAGGTCCTAAAACAGGCGAGTATTTAAATCACATCATCAGCAAACTCAGCACACTCAATGTTTTTCTTGGAGGACAAGAACAAGGCTGGCACTGAGGGATGTTTATTGTTCCTGCAGGAACCATTTTGGAGTCTGGGACACTGTTCAAATCTGCAGGCATAAACACCTCAGTGAGTACACACACACACACACACACACACACACACACACACACACACACACACACACTGTCACATTACACTTAAGCAGTGACGTTCACCGTCAGGGTCGGTCAACATGCCACAGCAGGACGGGGGCGAATGTTCTGCTGCCAAGGATTATTAACAGTCTGTGAATGAATGAGTGTCCATTAGGAAACAATTCACCAGATTAGGACTGATTTATATTCTTAAAGAACAATCACTGAAACCTCTGAGTGTAGAGACGTTAGTGAGGCCATGACACTTGAAAAATGACATAAAGTTTGGGAAGAGATGGAGATGTGGAACAAAAAGAAATTAATGGAAGAAGACATCTGACCTGGTTTTTCAAAATAAAACTCTATCTGATTTATGGCTCTTGGGCTATACATCAAATCCAAAACTGAAAATAAAAAAGGAGCCTGAGCATCAATCAGCCTAATGTGAAACACACACTGACATTAAAGTGAACACGGATCCACACAGAAGCATGTTTGGGAATAAACAAGATATTTTACATCCTTTTAGTTTAGAGAAGGTTCTCAAGGCTGTACTGTTAATAAAGGAACTATTTAGATGTGTGCTGACTGCTGCTGGACCTGAGAGTGAAGCATCACTTAGAAAAAGGACGAAGACACGTGGTATTTCAAAATAAAACTCCATTTGATTTGTGGCTCTTGAACTGAATCTAAAAATCTAATTAAAAAAGGCCTGTAAATCACGTGCCTGTGAAACATGCACTAGTACATAACAGAGGAACTCAGACCAAGCAGTTTAAATCCTCAGCTGTGGCACCAGAGCAGCTGCAGACACATTCGTGCTTTTATTTCTAAGGAGCTCTTCCGGCCTGAGCTGCGTGGCCGTGTGTGACTTGACCAAACCGCTGCACTGGACAGCTCTGCTGCTCCTGCGTTGGCAGCCAGTCTGTTCCAATCTGGATCCACTGTTGCTGGGCACGGACGCGCACCGGGAAAGTCGGAAACGGAACGGGGCCGGTAAGAAGCGCCGTCTGCCAAAGTTCTCACCGGGATCCAGCTGGTCACGGGTTCAGGTGGAGGTGTGGTGCCAGTGGGTGAAACATGTGGAGGGGGAAGTTTTATGTCGGTTTGGTGGATCAAACCCCGGGTTTTAGAGAGTGTGTGTGTGTGTGTGTGTGTGTGTGTGTGTGTGTGTGTGTGTGTGTGTGTGTGTGTGTGTGTGTGTGTGTGTGTGTGTGTGTGTGTGTGTGTGTGTGTGTGAGAGCCGCGTGGTCTGCTCACCTGGCGTCCTCAGGAAGATGGAGGCTCTGAACTGATGCAACAAATCAATGAAAACTAGATTAAAATCAAACAACTGACGCGACAGCAGCAGAAACCTAAAGCTTTTTGTTGGAGCTCCTTTTATTTTTTGGACAAACTGCGGCGGGACATCCTGAAAGAGCTGCTGAAGTTACTGATGTTCAGCTGCAGGTCGATGTTTGCTTCCCTCGTGTCCTCCACATTACCCCCCCCCCCCCCCCTCATCCAGCTGTAGTTATTGACTAAGAAGTTTCTATTGATGTTACATTTAGTGGAACTAAACTCTGAGGAGGAATCACTGCTGCACACACTGATGAAGCTGCTCATCATCATGTTCGTGTCCTGCTGACGGCACAAAGCTTCATATTCTGACTGACTGGACACTCAGGGTTTGCTGCCTTTTGAAGTGGGGGAGTGAGTGAGTGTGTGTGTGTGTGGGGGGGGTAGAAATCACTTTGCATGCAAGATCCAGAGACATGAAGGATGTGTTTTCATGATGCATTAATTCTAGACACACACACACACGCGTGCCGGATCAGATATGGTCTACTGGGACCAATAATGACTTGGTTTAACGTTCTTCTGGTCAGGGAGGAATTCTTGAAGTTTGACGTCTATTTCAGCTCTGATGTAGAATAACCACTGAGGTCCATTTTCTGATCCCAGCTGTGCAGGGCAGAGGAGAGCATGTCCACCTCCCACTTCATTCTACTGTGTTTCCTACTAACTGTCCTGGTGCTCAGCGGTTGTTGTAACAAGTAAGAGGTCTGATAAATCAAGTAAAATATCACAGAGAAATTGACGGAGTGCGGCCGCTCTGCACAGACTTTATTTATGGCCTGCTGCTGTCAGAGCCGCTGAATGGCCCGGCCTGATAAACGCTGCCATCCGTCTTTGCTGTGGTGATAAAATGTGCAATGCGTTTTTCAAAGTCAATTGTGTTTTATTATGGGTTTTTTTAAAGTCTTTTGCCAGGGGGGAGTTTGGCATCTGAGGGTTGTTCCCCAGCCGAGAGGCGGTGCAGGAGGTGGTGTTAGCTGCAGGACTTCTGCTCTCAGATAGATCACAGTCCACCAACAACAGTTTCTGCCTGGACATGAAAATTTAAAAGGGCGAATTCCTCTTGGAGAAACTTTGGCATTGTCTCAGCTTTTTTGGCTGCTACATAAAACTGTGTTCGTTAGGTGAAGCTAGAAATGTGGTCATGGTGAACACAAATGAGAGGCTTCATATCCAGCCCTTGTTCGGGAGTGTTGTGGTTTCTCAGTAACAGCAGATGAAAACACCACTTTAACACACAGGATGCTCGCTGTGACGTGACCTCACTTACTGAGACTGTAACACTGAGCATGTTTTTCCTTTTCTTACTGACCATATGCTGATGTTCTAATTTTAGGTGCAAACAACTGGCTCACAGAATCATCTCTAGCATCACAAGGGGGGGGGGGGGACTCTTATTGTGGCGGTCAGGTATTCATCAGGACCGGCTGCACACTAATTGGATTTATTTACTTACTTTACATGTGAACACTTCACTAAAGTGTCTGCAGCATCTGTCTCACACTTCATCAAAGCCCCACATGTTCAAACTGTGCTTCAAAATTTGTACTGGAAGTGGTTCAATAGTTTCATTATGCACATGCATGCTTTCATTCGTGTGTGTGTGTGTGTGTGTGTGTGTGTGTGGGGGGGGGGGGTTCAGTGCTGGCTGCTGTGGTGTCAGAATGGAGAGGAGGAGAAAGGGATCATTATGGAAACAGGAATATTTAACAAATATTTGCAGCCGAATCACAACCAGCAGCCAGAGCCCAGTGTCCCCCCCCCCCACACACACACACACACACACACACACACACACACACACACACGCTCCTCCAAATGATCACATTGGAATTTAGCAGAATCAATAACTTCTATCAATAACTTAATGTCAGGTTTACTCATTTCAGCTAAATGTATTTAGCTCAGAGGCTTTTCAGGAACTCTAAGCTCGACACGATGAGGTGAATTAACGTTTCCTAAACTCATTACATGAAGTTTGTACAGAAACAACCAGCACGGTTGAGTTAAAAGAGGGTCTGTGTGTGATGAGTCACGGTTGTTTCTTCTTCTTCTTCTTCTTCTACTAAAAACTAATTTCTCATTGATTTCAGCCCCACACTCATAATTTATCTAGAACTTGTTCAGAAGTTAATTTCTGTAAGCTGGAAGTGACCTGGTGTGACGTCTGAACCAGTTTATAATGATGAACAGTGGTGCGTTGGATTCGTGACACAGTGCATCCCATGAGGTGGTGTTTGTGAGTGTGTTAGTGTGTGTTAGTGTGTGTTTGTGTGTGTGTGTTTTGGCCGTACTTCTTGGTTTTTAATTGTTTCGTGTCGGCAGCACTGATACAGAGTGGCAAGAGACAAGCAGCCTGTCGCTCTCTACACGTTGTTAGAGGTGGATACTCGTGTTAACTTCCACTTCAGGGGGGTGAAACACGCCCCAGCAGCGAGCATTAAAGTGGCTCCGTGCTCCTCGTAGCGCTCCGTGCTGCAGACACACATTGGTCTCTCAGGGTCGTTTGACAGAAAGCATTAATGTTGGATGCGAGCGGGGTCGCTGAGGGGCTCCTCTCCGCCTTCGGTCCAGGGCTGGTTCTCTTCTGGAGGTGGTGAGCTGAGGTTGTTGGCTTTGTGTGGAAGATGGTACTAATGATAATATTATATTCTAAATATTAACTCCAGCCTCGACGTTCTGTGAGAAAGGAGAGAGAGAGGATTTAATTTGGGTAGTTGTAAAAAAGAAGCGTCCACATCCCAGCCCACATATGCTGATGGAGGTGAGAGGAAAGTGTTTCCGACAGGCTGAGTGCTTCACGGTGACGTCTTCATTATGACCACGATGCAGAGTGAAGCCTTGACAGGAGCTTCTCCTCGTCTGCGGCGGGTCGCTCGGGCACCAGGCCGCCCCGAGGCGTCCAAACATCATGTGTGCACACAGACGAGTCTGTATCTGCGTCCTCGGTGAGCCGCCGAGCTTCTGCTGCTGTTGGTGAATACATGCACGTGCAGGACGTCTGGCTTTAACACATTTAAATGCTGCTTGTGTTTGCTAAATCTTTCTCCCTGTCAGCCACTTCCTCTTATCTCGCCGCTCTCGCTTCATCATTTTCTCTCTGGTTTTGCTGCTCAAGTGGCCTCTCGCTATGTTGCTTTGACCTTCTTTTGATCCTCGTCCTTGCTGCTGTTATCTGAGGTATCATCCCCTGCTGGGCCAAGGTGACCAGCCGCTCACACTGAGCTGCACACACAGCTGGAGCCCACCAGGCCCTGAACACTGACTTCCTGCACCTTCGGAGGCTTGTCGACCTTCTTGTTCTCTTACCCGTGACTTCATCCTGCGCTGAAAACCATCAGAGTCGCACAGTGACCTTCAGCGGGATTCTGTGAAAAGTTTTGTGTTCAAACTGTGATGAACATGCTGCTCCCTTTTCCCCATCGCCAGTGCAAACACACAGTTCATTCCCAATTAGCTGGGGGAGGCTGGGCACCGGAGGACACCACTGTCCTGATGTGGCCACGCAGAGCAGCCCTGTCGCACTCAGCTGTCAGAGCGGATGGCTGTTAATGTGAAGCAACATATGACTTATTCTGTTCTCATGTGTTTAACTTTTGGGCTTTTTGAAATCACAGTTTCAGTAAAAGCTCCTTTCTAAAGTTACGTCTTCAGCTTTAAGTGATCGATGCAGCGTTCTGTTAAACATTTCCTTCGGGGGATTTAATTCCCACATTTCATTTTTATTCAGATGTGGAGTCACATGATGACTTTAACATGCAGGCTTGATAAATTCTAAATTCCCCTGCCACACTCCTGAGGGGGGGTAAGGAGTGACAGGGCGGTTACAAGCCGTGCAGGGCTTTGCATGGCAGGTAAAAACTATAAAAAGCCATGAACACTGCCCCCCCCCAGCCATGCCTCCTCTCTTGCTGACAGAGTGGTGGTACCCTGCCACCCCCGGGCTGCTGGCCTGGGTTGGTGACCTGTGTAAAGGCCTGAGGTGGCAGAGACAGGGTGGGGGTCAGGGACTCTGACAGCTGCATGGAGCCTGCCTCAGGGCATGCAGGCTGCCCTTTTCCCATTCCCAGCCCCCTCCCTCCCCCGGCCCCCTGCCTAGCAGACTGCCGTGCCCGCTCGGAGGCGCACATCCCAGGGATCGACTCGGCGGAGGCTGCCTGCTCCTCAGTGTGGAGCTGGGGAAGTGACACCGCCGACCCTGGGGAGTACAGGGCCGAGTTTAGGTTTCACCCCCCCCCCCCCCTATGTGTAATCCCTCATCTGCTCCTCTCATGACGCCTTTTACACCTCAACCTCCCGCCAAGCCGAGCTCCCAAACACACGAGGCACAAGGTGATCTGGCAGCGAGAAGTTAGAGCAGAGGAGGAAATGGTAGTTTGAAGGGGGGGGGGGTGGTGGTACTGTAGCAGCAGAGGGCAGCCCCCTCCCTCGGTGGCACATTCAGTGTCAGCGTTGAGCTTCATTTGATCTCAGTTTGATTGGCTGTTATGAAGTCATTATCGTCGTCAGGAGAAAGCAGCAGAAGTGTGTGTTCACACTGACAGTGGTCCAGTGTTCACACACACACACACACACACAGTGGTGCACTTATGCTGCTGGTGAATGACGGCGCTCTGGAGCTGAACACTGGCTCAGTGTGTTTGGCCAGGTAACCCCCCCACCGCCCCACCCCCGGCCTCGCCGCACAACAACAACAAACACTAAATAGGCGGCTTGTTGGGGAGCAGGAAGGGCGGCGGCTCAAAGCATTTGATCAGAAACGTGCTGCTGTGGACGGCGGTCATGAATATGCATGTATGTGCTCTGTGTGCAGGTTCTTTTACCTTTATTTACGTAGTTCTGGTTTATTACGTGACTTTTTTCCACAACGCTTCACACACAGTCATTCATGCAGTCACACACACACACACACACACACCTGGGAGCCGTCCAGCACAGCCCCAGTCTGTCACAGCCGCTGTGGGTTAATTGCCTTGCTCAAGGGCATAATAGTCATCAATACTGACAGAAGGGAGAGTGTTGCTCATTTGGTTTCTCTGTGTCAAGAGTACATTTAGCTGAGAAGACTGGTTTCTCTGTGTGTGTGTGTGTGTGTGTGTGTGTGTGTGGAGAAGAGAAAGTTTCTGAACACGTTTTGAGCTCCAGTGAAACACGATGTACTCACTCATCTGTCGGTGAATCTGAGTGAATGAAACGCATTAGTTTTAGTTAAATATATTTAGCCAGCAGGGATTATATGCTGAGGCTAAATTTCAGAATCACTCGGCACTCTAAAAGCTTTTGAATGATATTGTGTGTTTCAGCCTCACTCCGCTTTAGCTGTGGCAGCACTGAACTGTAGACCTGCAGCAGTAAAGTCATCTAAATCTGCTGCTACTGTCTCCTACTGTCCATTACCACCCTGTTAAACAGCACTGGAAGTAAACAGCTAAAGTTTGGAGTAGAAATGATCATCCTGGCCTTCTGTAGCTTAAATGTGTGAGCGGGGGGGAGGAGGAGGAGGAGGAGGAGGAGGAGGAGGAGGAGGGGGAGGCAGACTGAGAATGTTTTGCTGTCACCAAAATGTGAAATAGTAGCACATGATGAATATGTAACACGAGCATCCATCAGGTAAGACAGGCGCCCCGCAGATATAATGTGTCATCTGTTTTACATTCAGGTATCGGGGGGGGGGCGGGGGGGCTGAGGTAGACGTGTTGCTGTCTGTACCTGTGAGTCTCATCCCTCCATCACAGCACCGCTCTCACTTCCTCTCTGTATTATTTATGAAACGTTATTGAGAGAAAAGAACCCACAGTCTTTTTATTTTTTCTTCTCTCCAAGTGTGAAATATTAACAGCTCATATTCTCCAGTATTTGCTCCAAAACAACATAATTAACAGGTTAGAGGTGTTTTGCAGGAACGCTCCCCCGTGTCAGAGAAGCCCACGTGTGACTTCACCCTACAGTCACATCTGTCTTGTGTTCGGCCTCAGTATTCTTCAGGTGAGCTCAGGAGGAGGCGATGCCTGTCTGTTACACCGCTGCACACTTTATTAAGCTAGATGAATTCAGAAATCATATTTCTACCTCAAGCATGACAACTTCATCTTTTCACATCATGCTTCCATTAAATCTACACACTGGCGGCGCTCCTGCGTTTCTTTCTGTCTGTGATTTCCAGCTTGTATTCATGCGGCCGTCCTTCGGGAGCAGCATCTGTTTTATCTCCTGCACAGCAAACGGCCCCCTTGCCTCCTCCCACAGCTCCAGATATCGGCTATCGGAGTCATTACAGCCCGCAGGAGGTGGTACCAAAGCTTCCTCCACCCCACCGAGCCTCCGGCCCCCACCTCCATCTCTCATTGATCAGGCCGGAAAGACATCTAATCCATGCTGATCACAGTAACCTCCGCCGTCTGGAGGGCTGGATCTGAGGCACACGCTCTTGTTTTACTGCGTCTCGTATTGAACCGTGCGGGCTGCCAGGAGAGGAGGCTGGATATTGATGGGTGGGGCTCAGGTCACCCCAGATAGCCCGGTAGCGTCGCTGATGCCGCTGTTGACGTAGTGGCTGAGTCAGAACGTGTGATATCATTCAGGTCCTCCACCCCCTCTCGATGAACTGGGGCTTAGCAAACCTGTGACTGGGGGGGGGGGGGGGCTTTGATTAGAAGTCAGATTATCACCATCTTACCATATGGTGGCTAAGCAGCTCCAGGAAACTGACCCTGTTTGTTCTTTGCTTTCTGTCTCGTCCGTCTGTGTGTGCAGTATCTTCCTCCGTGTTCCTCCTCTCATTTCCAGCTGAGGTGTTTCTCACTTCTGCGTTGCATGAGTGTGTGTGTGTGTGTGTGTGTGTGTGTGTGTGGGAGATGTGCCTTTGCACTCTGCTTGGGGCCTCTTATCATCGGTGTCAAACTGGTGGGCTGAGACTGGCTGAAGAAAGCAAGGCCAGCTCTGTGCTCTTCAAGATCCCACGTTAACTTCACTTCCTCCATTTTAAAACCCCTCTCAGCCCAGACATCAGCTCTTAACGCACACATCGACTCACTGATCCACTAAATCACTTCTGCTAACTGCATTGATTCCTTGTGTCTCTCTTCATTTCTTACCTGTTTGGTGAGTCAGTGCTTCTGCGGTACGTTCATCATGTCCTGAGTTGACTGGCGGAGTTGAATAAGTCGACTTCTGCCAGAGAGTCAGATTTGAGCTTTGTTCATTTCGCTGGTCGGAGTTTTAAACAAAACGAAGAACTCCCCTGCACTATATTAGCCGACTGTGTCTCCCTCCAGTTCACGCCATCACAGGCTCAGACCCTATAATTGAACTATATATTTTTTTTCCTCTCAGTGAAGGAGGAAGCGGCATCTTTCAGCGCTCCTGGGAACGTTTTTGCTGACAAAACAGGGGCTGCTGGGGTTCGGTTAACAATTATAACGACATCGCTGTCAAAGAAGGGGGCACAGCAAAGATGGAGAGAGGGTGGGGGAGGAGGGGGATGCACCTGCTCCCTGGAAGAGCCGCACATGCAGCCACACTTGGTTTGTTCAGCAGAAAGAGAGCGAGAGAGAGGAAGGATGGAGAGGAAAGTACAGATAGGGACTTTAAAAGGTTCCCTGAAACAACAATATTGTATTAGAAATGCTTTCAGATAGCCCTCCTCTGATTTCACTAATAATTGTGTGGCGCACTGTTGGACAGAGCTTAATACAGCCACTCTGTTTAAAAGGATGTATTTCTCCCTGATAATGGACATAAAACCCTGAACCACACCGGCTCTGAACATACACTTCTCATGCTGGGCTTCGTAGTGTTGCTGCACTGGAGATGTTCCACTCAGTTCTTTGCACATTTTAATTATGTTTTAGCAGAAATATGTTGCACCTGTAATATTTTCACAGAAACCTTTTTACTCACAGTGCCAGTTTGTTTTTTTCCTCGTTTTCACTGTTGCGTTTGACAGACTCCTGAAAAAGAGTGGAGAGGAACCTGAAGGGAGCTTACTGTGTCTTAACTCTCTCCCAGTGGTGCGAGCAGGGTGGCACTGGATCTGCAGCCCAGTGACGCCTCAGTGACTCCGTTCTAAAAAACAAGGCAAGAATCAAAACAAGGCCTTCTTCTTCTTCTTCAAAGCTGCTCTAGTGAAAGAGAACACACTCGCTCTGGGCTCTGCTAATGTTTTTAGATGGCAAACTTGGAGAGAAAATACAGGAGGGAACATCCGAACACCCTTCGTGCTCTTACTTTCTCTTTCTCCCTCCATATGTGCAGTAAATACACGTAATGATGTAACACACACACTGTGTGGTGCGTGGACACAGCCGGGGTTTCATCCACGCGGCACACGTACGTCGATGTAATGAATTAAAGTCGAATTTCTTTGTCCACCTTCATCGATGTGGTAAAAATGTCCATGTCAGTCTCTCATACATAGATTTCCTGTGCGAAATATACAATGATAACAAAATATTACGTGCCATTTATAGAAATAGAATTATTCCAATACTTGGAGGCTCAAGAACAAGTGTATTCAACACACACAAGTATTAGTTTCACATATTTCCTTAATGGTGCAGAGTTGAATGAGAATCAGGCTACAGCAGGCAGCCAGTTAGCTTAGCTTAGCATAAAGACTGGGAACAGGGGGAAACAGCTAGCCTCTCTCTTCCCTCCTGGACTCTCTAATTGTCCAACAGAAAGGAAGTAAAAACATTTCCCAAAATCTCAAACCTTTGCTTTAATAAGCTGGAGTTGTTAGTTCCTGTAGTTTTTTATGCGTAATGATGATGTTTTGGTTATGTTATAGTATGTTGCATCAGTAACACCAGCCAATGTGAACAATATGAATCCAGCTGACGCCTTCGTTGCATCATTCTCCCTCTGTAGAGCGGCAGAAAAAAGAAATGGTGTGTGTGTGTGTGTGTGTGTGTGGTGAGGAAAACACTTATTTATTAAAATGAAATCCACTAAATGCCATCTGAGGTGGGAAGCAGCATTGAAATGCCATGTTGTAGCCGAGTTACAGATGCTCATTTAATCAAGTAATGTTGTTACATCCTCTTGAGTGCATTTGCATAACTCCAGCTGATGTAAGCACACTGTAGTTCAAATTTATTTCGACAGCTTTTTAGAAATACATTTGGATGGAAGCCTGTGATTTGGCTGGAGTCATTTGGCTGCAGACTTTAACCCTACGGTATATTGCCGAGCACTTTTCATTAACTTTCTCCAGACAGAATGAAAAATGTCGGTACCATTAAAGAGCGACATCAGCTCCTCTGATGCCGCTCTACTCTGTACTCGCATTTTGAGCACACGGGAAGGCAATTTGTTGCAGAATTTCATACGTTTGCTTAAAATCCTCTTGACATCAGGATGGAAACATGTAACGAGTGCAAAGAATCTGTGTAATTTCCCCAACACTGCGCTCAGTCTTTGCCTCTGCTGGATCTCCACAGGCTGCCCACTTCACAGCCCAAATCAAGGCACTGCTCCTTCACTGTAAACTTTTCTGTGGCACACGAACACACGGGCCTCCTCGGGCCTGGGCTCACATCTAACCCCAAAAGCACACAGTGAAAGCTGCCTGCAGGGAAACTGACCCCTCACAAGCTGGGGGAAGCACAGAGGGCAGCCCTGTTCCCCCTCTGGCCCGGCGCACAGCGGCACACTGGAGCCTTCAGACGGACGAAGGCAGAAGGACGGGATGGGAGGGAAGGACACACATTGGAGCTCTGTGTTTCTCTATTTAACTTCCTCCTGGCTCAGCCCCCTTGTGTGCGCCGTCCAGTTTCCCTCCTGTCCACACACACTCCTTTGACACACCTAGCCCCAGAGTTGTGCCTGGTTTCGGCGGGGGCTCTGCCTCCTGCTTTCTTGCCTGTTTTCCTTGTCCGCTCTGTGATCTCCCAAGACCAAAAGCTCCTGCCAGGTCGATCCAAGTTCCTCGTTCAGCGGTGAGCCCGAATCTTCCCAACAGCACAGACACGCAGAGCTTTACAGGCGCAGAGAGCGAGAGGACGGGCGTCTTTCAAAGAGAGGAGTAATGGGCCCTGAGGGCACCTCTCTGCTGCATGTAAGCCTGCTAGCGGTTGCTTTTCTACATGCCTAGAGAGGCGTTACATAAATGGCAGAATATCCTCGATGGCCACTTCTTGTATGCTAAAAGCCTTCTCCCAGGTTGATGTTTATGTTAATGACTTCAGTCAGGGGTTTGAAGTGCCTGGATGATGAGCAGCTAGCCTAGAAATGAAGAAGTGGCTCTGACCTTGGCCCACTTCAGGGAAATGCTCTGGTTTCTGACTAATAGAGTATGCTCTATTCTGTCTCCCACAACATGCACTCAAAATAGCTCTGGCATGCCCCATTAAGCAGCATTTTAATTGTTAACACGGCATACCCTGTCCTTGGCACACATTAACTACTTCATTTAAATGTCACTCCCAATTAAAGGAGGGCTGAGAAGACGGTCGTTTTAAGCGGGAACGAGCGTGGTGCTGCTGTTAGGGGAGTTACACTGCAACCTCAAACATGACCAGCGTTTTGGTTGTCACCTGATGACTCCTGGGGAGCCAGCTGTGATGCAGAGTAATAAAGGGGAAGTCCTCTGCTTTCACACTTCATACAGTTTGTATGAGATGATGTGAGCTCTGGAGGAGCTGTGTCATTATGTTGAGCTGTGTAAAGCGAAGGTCGAAGGACGGGGTTGTGCTCGTTACGCTGGTTGTACGATGTGTTAGACAAACATGACGGAAGGTGCTAAAAGCTGCTGAGGTGAAAAGACGGTATATCCGGCTGTAAGACATTCATAATGCTGCAAAACGTCATCACAGTGAAAGTAGAAGTAGTCGTGTGCGTCGTCACTCCTGCACTCTGGCCTCTGAGAGGAGTTTGTGAATGTTGGGTTGTCAGTTTTGGAAAGTTACAGAACTGTTTGTATGCAGCCCCCCAGTGCCGCTGTCAGGAAACACTAGAGGTTTCTGACACCCAGACTCCTGGGAAGAATGACCTTTTTTTCATAACAGCCACTCTGGTGGTCATGTTTCTAGATCAGGTCCGGGTGTGATGTTTTATATCGTGACCTCAGTCTGAACAGTCCGATCTCGATTCATGAGACGTTCATGTCGCTCTCGTTCCTCGTTCCCTCCTGACGGCGTTCTCAGGGAGACGATGGGTCGCCTGAAGGAGCGTTATCTTCCTCTGCACGTCGACTCGTAAATTAAACCGTAAGCGGTGACTTCTGTGGTCTCCATGGTTACTTCCACATGACGGCGTGTGTGTGACATTTTCGGTCAGTCCACACTGGATTCTGATATCGGCCGCGTTAACAAAATGATAAAACAGCCAACGAGGAGAAAAAAGATGTGAATTGGTCTTTACTGTATTTGACAAAGCAGGAGACGGATGTTTGTTTCCTGGTGTGTGTATAGTTCCTCCCTTCCTTCCTCTGTTGCCACAGGCCTTACCCTCAGTGACCCCCCCACCCCCAGCCTGTACCCTGCTCAGCTGTGCTAGGACACAAACCCCATTTCCCCTGGAGAGCAATAATGCTAGCATTAGGTTCTGCACAGAGCGGTGCCAGCCCAGGGGCCTGGCATGCAATCATCCACTGCTGCAAACAGAAGCACACACACACACTGAATCCATTCCCAGCTCTGCAGCACCAGATGGATGGCAAACAGGGACGCTCCCAGGTCCAAATCACCTCCTGCAGCTGGGCGATAGAGTCCTACAGCGGTAAAAGGGGGCAAGCAGGGATTGGGACCTATTGTGTGTGTGTTTTGCTGTTCCCTTCAGCTGCAGAGCAGATCTTTGAGTCATCACCACACTCGTGTTTGTCTCAGGATGCGCTTGTATTGCTTTGTTGTTTTTAGGGCATATTTGTCTGTCAGGGTCGAGCTGCTTGTTATGCACCATCTGATAATGGGTAATGCATCGGTGGCTGCCTGCCTAATGACTTAGATAGGTGGAGGTGCTCATATTGGCAAGACAGCATCGTGTTGTCATGGGGATGATGTGTGGGCCTGTCCTCCTCCACCGGAGTGAACCAGTGAGCAGTGCTTGACTGCCCACCACTAAGAGGCGTAAAAATACTACAGCACACATGCTTGCACACACAAGTACACATGTAGAAGTACCAACAGTGATGTGGCAGCAGAGTGGATTAATCAGTGAGCTCTTTAGCATCTCAAAGAGGAGGAGGAAGAGGAGGAGGAGGAGGAGGAGGAGGACGTGGAGGAGGGGTTGTCTAGGTTGATCAAGTCACATAACGCCATGAATCACAGTGTTACCTCGGTTTTAATCAACACACTTAGGCTACAAATGACTCACTCGTGGAGACGGGCATCATTTGCATTGCTGGTTGTTTGCTATTTTAATGCTAATGTGTTCTCCAGTGCCCACCAGCCTACTTGAACACGCTTCATCATTCAGCCTTTCTTTTTATAGCATCTCTCTCTCTCTCTCTCTCTCTCCCCGTCTATCTCTCGCTCTGTCAACCACTCCACCTACCCACCTATTCCTCCCCTGTCCCACAGCTCCCATTTCTGTCTGCTGCCACGCTCCCATGTCTCCCATTAGGAAAGGAAATGAGGCGAGGTGCCGATGCAAATATCTTGGACCCCTCGCTGCTCCCTGACTCATCACCCAGAGACAGAAACAAGGATGGAGTGAGGGGAAGGGAGGGAGCAGGAGGTGGGGGAGCCACAGCGATTAGACAGAAAAACAGACGTGCACAAAGCACACAGTCGATTGGTACACAATAAGAAAATCAGGGAAAAGCGGGTGCTGCTACGAGTTTATTATCATGCAGAAAGCTTTCTCCAGCAAAGAACAACACAGAGCATATTTCTCTTTCGCTCTGCTTCCTTTTTTCGTGGGGTGGCTGTCCTATCATTCAGCCTGCAGTGCGATCTCAGCACTTCTGAGGGGTCATTCCTTTTCTCTGCCTCCTGCCTCGTCCGTCTCCAGCTCGCCTGATTGTCTTGTAGATTATATTGTAGAGTGCTCAGCAATGCTAGCGTGCTTGTTGAAAGCAGTTTGCTATTCATTAGTATCTTACTCTGCTGGATCGCTGTGAGCTGTCATGACCAGAGAGGGGCTGTAAAGAAATGAACTGAGTGTGTTGTGTGTGTGTGTGTGTGTGTGTGTTGTTCCTTTTCTTCACCATTCCTACATTACAGACCGCCACGGTGACAAAGAGGAAAAGAGCTTAATGAATTAGGCAAACTAGTGCTAAACATTGAAATGTATTAAATGCCATAATTGCCACACAGCAGCCTGCACGTTGTCAGTAAACTGCTGTCAGCCTCAGTGCTGCAGCACATCCACTGTGTGACTATCAGAAGCTGCAGCTACAAACTTTAATGTCACCTCCTCCCTTATCGGCAGGATTAAGGAAATGATGAGTGAATGAAATGTTGCTGTGTCACATTCAGAAACGTAATGTAAAGAAAATATACACTGCTCACACAAAGTTAGGGATATTCGGCTTTCAGGTGAAATTTCAGGATGAACCACCACCAATACATTTCCTGCTTCAGTTAGAATTGGTATTTAAACAGTCCTCCTCATCCTGCTGTTCACATTCTGACATCATGAGACCAAAACGACACCTAACAGTTGATCAGCAGCACCTCAACACTGGAGGCTTCAAACAGGAAGTCCTCAGACGGAGGTGTTCACTGAGCTTAGAGGGTCACAGAGTGTCATCAGGAGGTTGGAACAGTGATACAGAGACTGGAAGAGTCACAGAAAGGAGAGGAGTGGACGTCCTTTGGCCACGTCCCAATTTTACCTTTACCCTCGTTTACCCACCACTGTTAGATTTTCTTTCAATAAATTGTTTAAGATGAAGAAACTACCATTACATGCTGATACTTAAATGTCCTACTTTCATGATATAATATCACTGTAGCATTCACTTTTTACATTTTCCATAAATTTCACCTGAAACTTTTAGTGAACCCTGTAATTATTATTCCAGTCAGCACAAATACACGTCTGCATGAATGTTAGTGAACTAAAAAGTCTAGAAATCAGAAGCGACATCCACATTTTTGTTTAATCTCAGCACTTTAAAACATTTTCAACCAATCAAGCTAAAGTTTACAGAGGTCTACTCAAAGATTACCGATGTGTGCTGAGTCTGAAGGTGTCTGATCACCGTGCTTAAGTTATGCTGCAAACTGATCCAGACCAGGTGATGTTCAGAGTTTTGGTTTAAATCGGCTGAAGCCGTGCGCTCACAGCAGCACAAACTGTAGCATCACGTTGCCATGGAGACGAACAGCGCTCAGTTGGTGATGCAGAAAATCTGTAATATTGAGAAAGAAACGCTAACAGATGTTCCTGCAGGTCGTCCTCACGCTGACAGGACGACGAAGGCTCAGCAGCTACAGACTGACGTGGCAGCTGCACATTCAGAGTCTGTGCCGCAGTGATGAAGACGAGGGAATCACTTCAGTTTCTGGTCAAATCAAAGTGAAATGAATCTAATTGATTGAATATCATCTGTGATCTGGTAGCAGTGTAAAACATCTGAGCCTTGAATGAAGCAGATGTTTCTATATTTCATGAAATAAGTGGAAACGTTGACCTGTTGGAGGCTCTTCGTGTCGTTAGGCTTCATCCATGAGCTCCAACCCACCACTAGTTCAGTAGTAGGAGTAGTTCCTTCACGTTTTGTTGTTCTGTCAATAAAAACACAAAGCGCCGCCATGCAAAGACGTTTGTCCCAGCTGGCGGGGGGGGCGGGGGGGGCAGCCCTCAAAGCTTGACCATGCCTCCAGCATGACGGTTTTACTTTAATGGCGTGGGGCGTGCGATGATTTGAAGAGAGCACAGTGGAGTCCTAATGAGTGTAATGATTATCTCTGCGGCCCACTGAGCCATTTGCACAGCTGGAGTCTGGATCTCCTGCTCCGTCCGTGCTGTTTGACAGGCTGCATATGAACCGAGAGGGCAGCGAGTGTGTTTGTCCTTAAAGGGAAAATATGGATCCAGCACCTACAGTAGTAAAGGGACTGTGGGGGGGGGGGTACCTGTGCCGTGCAGGCTGCAGTCCCCCCCTCCATCATGTGTGAGCACCGGCCATGTTGCTGCCCAGTCATACATTTCCTGTCAATTCTCTCTCACGCTGTCTCGCTCCCCCTGTTTAGCACTTCTAATCTTAGTCAGGTCTAATGGCTGCGATGAGTGCTAGCTAAAAAGCTAATTAGGCCTGTGATTTCTGGTTAAAGGGGGGGGGGAGTGATGAGTTTCTATTACAGTAACAGAGCCCCCACCCTCTGTACACTCGCCTGACTATCAAAATATAAACCTTTTTTTCTTGCAACAAGCTGTTTTATCGGTTGTTTGATTTATTTTTGTGCAGCTGTGGATTCAGGAATGGATGAATTCTGTCCTCAGCACTTCATCCAGAGAGACCTGAGAGAGTTTTTGTTCCTTCACAACATATAAATATATAAAACCGTGGCCCCGGACCTGCAGGGACGTGTGCCAACATGTACAGTGTGTATATGACGATGGCTGACGTCTTCACACTCAGTGAAAAAGCATTTTCACACCAATCCACCGGTTCTGTGAAGGAATCTTGTTAAAATCCTTTCTGCCGAGAGGTTTTCCACTTTCGCTCTCTGTTTTTTTGGAGTGCTTCCTTCCTCTGCCCTTTGTTAAATGAAGACCGAGCTTATTAAACAAGTGAGCCTTTAAATTACAACAGACTGGCCTTGCATGCATGGGTGGCTGCCAGAGCCCTCTCCCCTCCACCTCCAGCGAAAACAAACCGAGCGGGGAGGGGCCGCGCCTCGCTGTCAGTGTCCCTTATGTCCGTTCTCAGAGTGACCTGATGTAACACCGATGTGTTTTAGGGTGCTGGAAGGGTGATATAACAGTAGTGTGTGTGTGTGTGTGTGTGTGTGTGTGTGTGCTTGTTGTCTTCACGTGTCATTAGGTTCAGAGTAATGAGCCTTCCTTCACGCAGGGGGAAGGAGTTTTTGTTTGGCTTGATTGCGTTTGAATCCACAAATGCAGAAGCTTAGTTGTGTCTGTCCGAGGTGGCTGATTGCTGCTGCTGCTCCTGTGTGTGGAGAGAAGACTGTGCCGCCCGATAGAAGCCGTTTTATCTCCAACAGCAGACTCAGAGGATGTTTGTTCTGACTACTGGGCGGTTTATGTAACTGTTGTTACTGCTGCATTTCTATCTGAGTCTATATGTTGTCTCATTGAGCCGTCACGTGTTCACTCACACTCCCAGTGTTTGTTTGTGTGAATGTGGCGATGCACGGTGTTAAAGCAGTGAAACCAATTAAGCTACAGTTAAAAGTAATGCAGAGCTTGATTTGGAGACGGAGGGCTGTTAAATCTGGTGTTGTTAGTTAGAACAGGACTTTATATTTACTCATTATCAGGAATGGGTTTATTTCCAGCTAAGTTTTCTCATTAAAAGGAACTGGCCTCAGTATAGTGACGCATAATCAAGACAGATTAATATAAAATCGAGATAAAATTATATTAAATATTTACAATACAACAGTGTGATATTTTACAGGAAACTGAAATCCTGCATGGATCCAACTCAAATGTGTGATTTCCTTTTCTAGTGGCTTAAAATATATCCCTTAGCGTTACTTAAAACTGCAGTATTATATAAGCTTTAAACCATCCAAGGACAGAATTTGCCAGAGTGTATTATGGGAACAAATTCAGGGAGTAAACAAGCTGCACCAACCCTGACATGATGAACTTAAAAGTATGATAACATATCAACAACAGTTTTCTTTACAGAAAAGAGGCCCTGACTCTTCCTCCGTCACTGCCTCTCCAGGGTTTATGCTTCTCTTTCACGGGTGTGAAGGCCTCGCTGTCCTTTCACTCAGCACAGAGTGAAGCTGACGACTCCTGCCTCCACCTCTTTAAGCTGCTGCTGCTGCTGATCAGGAGAATAGTGCTCAGGATCTTGTGCAGGTTGGTTTTGTGGCCGCTCTCCCAACACGCGCGTCAAATCTCAGACCTGCAGTATTTTCTGCTGAGCAGAAAAGGCTTTCCCAAAAGTCTCCGGGGGAAATTTTCAAGATTTGTGAAAGCGATCCAGCTCCCTTGGGGTGGGTAAAAACTTTAGTACTGTAGGTGGGTATTTTAGCACTTTCTTTTGGCAGCTGAGCGTGGGTTGATCCGGTGGAGTGTTTCTGTCTAATTTGAAAAGGAGCCGGGGGCTCAGGAGGAGAATTAGTGTGGGAGGAGTAGAACAAGCTCTCAGGTCTGCCCTTAACCCCCCCAGAGGTTGAGACTGTGTGGGCATCTGTCTATCGACACTGTATGTTCTGCCCTCCACAAAAGACTGGGGCAAAGACGGCTCTACACACTGAAATAAAGTTTAAAAGTGCAAAACCATGCACTCCAGTAAATGACAGTAATTCCCGCTCTCTTCTGGGCACAATAGAAACTGATTATCGGGTCATTTCTGCAACGTTTTGACATTTTATGTCTGCCGACAACCTCCACGTGGAGACTCTGGGTGTGAAAAAGCTCTGAGGTGGAAGGTTTGGTCTGTTTCTGTACAGCCACAGTTTAGCTTGTGCAGAGTTTCGATGGCGTTCCAATTTCAGGCAGCGTCACTGAACTCATGCAGCTTAAATGTTCAAAACACCTTCACATGTCCAGCAAATGTAGCCCAGGTTTAACCTACAAACCCCCTCCTGTAGAGTAAAAACACGTCTCTGCCTGCCTTCAGGTCAGATGGATCCATACTGCTTTCATAATATCCCAAACCGCTCCCCTGTACTTACACTTTATAGCCGCGTGACCCTGGAACATTAGAGCGATTCCTTCGGACGTGACATCGCTGATACTTGTTTAGTTGAGGACAACAAATGTCAAACTCCCCGCCCACTTCCTGTTCTGCTCGAGGCCAGTCCTCAGTGTGTGCGTGTCACTCTTAAGGAGTAAAGCTATGACGTGATGCTCTGGACGTCCACAATGAGGCCGTGTGTCACGTTACGTCTGTGACTCACATGTTTTCTCAGCCTACATACAGGCTGTCATTCTAAATGTTTTAGTCCGGATTCTGTTCACATGAAGTACTTGGTGTGTCGGTCAGTCGGCTTTCTGGCAGCAGAGGAAACTCTCTCGTGGACCAAGGATTGATTTCAGGAAAGTGTCGGTGATTGTAACTTGAACAGACGGCTGTGTCACTGTCCAGCTGAGGGGCCGTCTGACTTCAGCTCCCACGCTGGTTTCATGGCTTTTTAATGGCTTAAAAGGTTGATGCTCCTCCTGCTGATGCAACACAGTTTAGACAGAACACACTTTTAAAGGGTAAACTGAGCACTGATGCTGCTAATGAACCAGAAAACATAACGATAATCCAGACATTTGTTTTTATTGATATTCATGTCGTTAAGTCCTTTTCCACACGTCGTGTCTCTCAGGACTCCTGCTGCAGAACAACCAGTTCCCTTTTGACTGTAATGTTACTGAAAAGTAAGCAGAACCCATGGAGACACATTGGAGGAGCTCCGTCTGGGAAGCTGTGACAAATTTCCCAGAAAGTCTTTCCTATCTTGTATGAAAGATAATCACCGGCTGGAGTGTGTGTGTGTGTGTGTCTATATGGAGACCATTCATTCAATAAAAACAGCTTCCAAAAATAGAGCCAGGCTCATCCAGGAATGCCAACAGGCTCACGGAGTCAGACGCTGGACTTCGATTTCTGATTCTGCCAAACTCTGACTGTAATAACTGCGACAACGATTGGAGCGACGTGCTCGTTACTTAATCCCTCGTGTGAGCGTGTGAGTGTTTCTAGTGCGTGTATGAGTTTGAACTAAAAGCAGAATAATCCACCAGAGAACGCTTGGCTGCAGGGCTGTGGTTTGACAGTGTGGAGGAGTTGAACATCCCGGAGACACAGATGTTGGTGGGGATGTAGGTGGGACCGAAGAAAGTGTCTTAAATAAACCCGCAGTATTTTATCTCTCACGAGTGTATAATTTAGACCTGCTGGTGCGTCACATGGCATCTTTATGAGGACAGTGGACACCAGGAAGAGAGGCTGTTGCCAGGGCAGCACTGAAATGTGGATCCCAGTGGACACACTCTGTTTGGTAAAACCTGACTGTAATGTGCAGCTCCTTTCAGGACTAAAATCCTAAACGGGTATTAATGCAACCAAATGATGACACAAGATAATCCACTTTGATTTAAACCTGTGTGTGTGTGTGTGTGTGTGTCTGATCAGCATCCCTCCACACTGATGCCCCAGTCAGTGCAGCAGGTGCCCTCCCCATTGACTGGCATGTTAATCAGCTGGGATTAGGCCTCAAGTGAGTACAAATGTGATGGAAAATGGTTTGAATTACATGTTAAGCCCCCACTGGCCTGTAATCCACTGCCCTTCACTGGGAAGAGTCATCCACGGGCTAAAGTGTGTGTGTGTGTGTGTGTGTGTGTGTGTTTTCGTCCACGTGCGAGCCACACACACTCCCCCCCACACACACACACAAGCTTAATTCTAATCGCTTACACGCCTCCGCAAACACAAACATTGTCATCAAAGTTTCTGCCCTGGGAGTGACTTCATCAGCCGCATCAGTTAACAAGAAGAGTGGCGTCACTAACGCACGGCGGAGCGAGTGAGGAAAGAAAGGAAAGACGGAGACGGTGGGGGGGTCCGGCGGGCACAAAGCTCTCCTTGGTGATTTTTGACTGACGTCTCATGTCCCCTGAGCCACAGACGGCCTGGATGGAGATAATCTTGCCAGCAAAGCAATAGATCAGTATCTCAAGGACAGTTTAGCCCCACACTCATCACACATGAAACGCTGGCTGTGCTTTTACCCTTTTTCCTGTCACTCACTCCTCACAGCACCTCTTAACCTTCTCTAACACTGTTTAAAATCCCTCTCACCCTCCCCACGTTGCTTCCTCCCCGCCAGGTGGTAGAGGTAACGTTATCATCTTGATTAACAGATGGGAAATAATCTGCCAGAGATGGTTGAAATCCCTTCAGAGCGTGAGGGGAAAGGTGAAATGTTTGTAGCCTGAGAAACTGGCTTTGTGCCTGCGGGGTGTGAGGAACTGTTTCCCACCTGAACAACCGTTTCTGAGCAAAGCACCGACTCCCCGGCTGCTCGCGTGAAGCTGCACCTGACGGCAGAAGACTTTTATGGATTATACTTGATTTACAGGTCGCTTCACCCAAGTTTCACCTGTTATTAGTACAGCTGTTAGCGACGTGTCGTCAGAGCAGAACACTGTCGGAGAAACAAATGGTTTGACATGAAAGCAGATGATGACATGAAAAGTGGCCCATAGCTTTGATGGGAGTGGATGGTAGAGACGGTCACATGAAACAATAAGAGAAGACTGAAGTAGGAGATGTTTGGGTGCAGAGGAGGGTGATCTTAGACAGCGACCTGCGTGTGTGTGTGTGTGTGTAAAGAAAGGGATGACAGGCCATGGGCTGGCTGAGACAAAAGACTACAAAGATGGTGAAATCAAAGACTACAGGCAAGATGGCCACTGCTCAGTTGACCTGACGTGCAGGTGAAAGGGAGATAAAGGCACAATAGTGGGGCTCAGGCCGGCTTAGATACTAGTATGTGTGTGTGTGTGTGTGTGTGTGTGTGATGCTGTGCCAGGTTAGAGAGGAGTAATGTTAGTTTGCCTGACTATGAAAACACATCACAACAATCTGAATGTGTAACATTAGAATAAAAACTGCATGAATGAAGCAGGTTAAGCAGAGCGGCCCTTTGGTTGGCCGGCGTCACTATTCCAGTTTCAGGTCGGAGGAAACCAAAGCTAGTTAGCGCTGAGCTGCTAACTTCATGTCACCACCGTGAAGATGGCGGCCGCACTGAGGCAGGGAGCCGGTATAAGAGCAACCGTGCACAGCTGACTTTCTGGATAAATAAAGGTCTAAAAGATTTATTTTCACAAGACCAGATACTGATCTCACTGCAGTGTGTGTGTGTGTGTGCTGTTCACCACAGAGATGAATCAAGGCAGGTATGAGCACAAAGAGCCCTGAACACACACACACACACACACAGATGCCTCATGAATAGATAGTAGGGTCATTTGAAGTAAGTGTTGTCCGTGCGACAAGCAGAGTGACTGTCCTCTGTGGAGGAGAGGGGTAATTCTCTTTCACGCGTCATTAGCCCCCCTCATCTCCTCCTGTGTGTGTGTGTGTGTGTGTGTGAGAGAGTGTGTGTGTGTGTGTGTGTGTGTGTGTGTGTTCGGCATCTGGCACAACCAATCAGAGCTGCTCATTAGTCCTGGTCCACTCCAGCTCCACATCACAGTACGATGGCATCTCATTTCTGTCTCATCTCTGTGCTGCGACCAGCCTTCATTCCTTCATTTTTCTCCCCCTCTTTTATGTCGTTTTCTGTTCTTCCGTCTCTCTCCGCTCTCTCGCCACCTCTTTCTCACGGTGACACAATCAGAGCCACTCTTGTTTTTAGCCGACAGTCCATTTGGTGTTGGAAAAGTGATTTCTTTTCTCTCCTCTTATTCAGCAGCATCCACCGCTGTTATCATTTGTAGTGCAAAATAGGCTGTAATGGCCGCGCGCTGCCTTTTCCCAACCTGGGATAATAACTGAATGAGTAATGGAGTGATAATGGCATAATTAGTTGGAGGATTATAGTGCGCTGGCTGCCTGTTGGTTGTGAGCCAGATAGTTGTGGTGAACATGTGGAAATCTTCTCACGTCCATTTGGCTGTGGAGGTTCTGCGTGTACCTTTTCCACTGCTCGTCATCGCCATGATGCTTTGACAGCCTCAGTCATCATAATCACTACTGTACATTTCCCACATTTGCACACGAGTGGATCATCATCATCATCATCATCATCAGGGGGCGACTCTGTGATCTATGAGCTGTTTTTCCCTCTGTTGTAACCAGGGATGTTAATATTTACTCCTTTAACCATTAATCAATTAATACTATCAGTGAAACAGCTAAAAAAAAGATCTATATTGTAGCTGATAGTCTACGTGTTTAACATAAAGTCTGGTATTTTTAAACCTGAGTGACAGGTAGTTAGAAAAGGTCTGGAACTGATTCAGTAGATCGTCTCAGCCCTCGGGGCAACTGCACCCAATGAAAGTACAGCTTGTTTGATCCACTGACCGGCTCAGAGTGTTATTCTAAGTGTGTGACAGCATCATGGAAAGGATCCCTACAGAGAGAGACCTGGAAGATCCTTTTGGTTTAACCACAAACAGCACACACACCAGACTACATTCACTAAAACAGGGATTTTAGAGAACAGGACACAGGAGCTGCTGGTCTTCTGCTGCCTGATATGTTAGCTTGTTTGTGTTATATATGTTATATTGGATCTGAACTACCCCTTTAAGACACAGAAGTCACACAGGAAGAAAAACTAACTAACTAATCGAGGCAGCGGCAGACCAGAAAACCCTGTGTAAAATAACTGTTTTTGTCAATGGAGTCTGGAGGCTTTGAGCCAAACAACATTTAGAGACCAGAGGCTGCACAGTCTGGTGACCGGCCTCTGCAGTAAGAGCTCTCAGCAGTGAAACACATGGAGGAGAGCAGGGGGGGTCATCACTGAGCTCTAATACCAACTACTACAAAGAGATATCAGAACATAAAACTCAGTTTCTGTATAACATTTTATTTTCTGCGAGCTGTAAATCTCCACATGGGAGTGTTTCTTGTTTTTGTGACATAAAGGAGAAGCTTCATTCATCAAGGTTGTGATCAGGAAACAGTAAAATCTTCACTGCATGCTGACAGACAGAGATACTCAGCTTTAATTCAACTTTTAAACCATGTGAACCTGTTGGAGTAGGACCTCCAAAGACGGCCAGTGTTGAGTCAGTCAGTCAACACAAAGGGTCACATTAGTCGTTATTAAAGCTGCCGTGTGTTAACTTTAACCATTAACCATGGTTCAAAGGAAAAACATGAGCCGTCAGTAAATAAAGTTCTTGCCAGAGTCTTATAAACCGTGAGATCCCCGTTCCTCTGCTGTTTCTGTGTCAACCAAGATGTGTGGAGAACCTTCCAGCTGATAAGAAGTCAGCGGCAGCAATGTGTTCCTCTGCAGCGTAGCTCACCGCCGTGCTTCCATGTTGTCACTGTGCCTAAACGCAGATCAGGAAATGGGCCGTGGCCAAACAGAATCCATCCGTGACGTCAAATGGCTGTTAGCACAACATCTTTGCCGATGAAGCCGATGGAGGAGCTCATTAAAGAGCAGGCTCCACAGCAGGTGGAGAACTTGTCGGTGAGGTGAGGAGGATGTGCTCACATCTGGAGGGCCAAAAGACTCGAGCCAGAATTAATTTTGTTGACTTTTTTTATTGGCTTTCAAGACTACTTGCCCACACGTTCTGGCTGATAAGATGCTGTCGTATTTCCCTGGAGACAGACATCTTATGTGTGGATGACTTCTATACACTTTGTGACTGAGGGCTGTGTTTGAGTTCCTCAGTCTTTGCTCCCTTCGTCCTTACAAACTTTGACTGAGAGACAAACATTTACCGTATCAGACCTGCAGGGTTTAAGCTCCGGGGTTTGCTGTTGTCACAAGGATTGAGATTGAACTCTGTGGCAGCGAGGAAAGACTAAAGCCTCCCTGCCTCCCTCTCGTCTGTGCGTCTTTTCCTCCGTGTAACCTCATGCAGTCTGAATCAGATCAGACTAGAGATCATCTGCTTTCCACGGCGGCGGGGACGTACGGAGCAGTGGATCACATGACATGAGAGTGAGTCTGGTGAAGCAGGTGAACATTAGACCAGGCGTCGTTTCCAAAAATCACGATCACTAATTTTGGCCTCCAGAGACAGAATAACACTAAAACTCCTGCTAACTGACTTTTACCACAGAAACCACCTCCTGATTAACCACTCTGACTACAACATCAGACACCCCCTCACTTCTCTCTCTCTCTCTGTGTCTGCTCGTCTCTCTCGCTCTCTGTTTAGACCCAACTGACAAATATGTGGAATACGTACGAACATTAAAAATTGATGGTTGGGCAGCTCTGTGCTGCTGAGTGGAAGCAGCAAGATGTATCCTGTTATTAGTTGTCTTCATAATGAATGGAGGCTGAATGATATCTAGCGATCCGCCACTTAAAACGAATGTTGGCCAGTGGTTCCTCCCAGACTTCCTGCCCCCTTAAGTCCGGTGCTCTGGCTCGCACCGTGGCGTGACCACAGCTGCTGACTATTGAATTTCGGCCCCAAACATCGATCAGAACGATCAGGGAGCACGAGTGACTGTCTGCTAGCACGAGGCCAGGAGTTAATCAGAGTTTAGCTGGTGGCTGCTGCCGGCTTTCACGTCGCTCTCATTGGCGATCCAAACAACAGCCCCAAGACGAGGCCAACTCAGACAGAGACCGTGTCGCCGTAAATCACACAACACCTAAGTATAGTGCTGCCGTGACACCCAGTGACATTCTCACTTGTCACCACTGTGTGCACTGATCCATCACACTATTCTAAGAGCGTGTCCTGGAGAACAGCAGCAGCTCTTCGGTGTGTCATACTGACCCATTTACAGCATGCGGTAAACCTCTGGTGGAGAAGAACAGATGATTGTTTCTGTCTCACTGATGTCCGAGTAGCACCTGTCAATCAAAGCGAGCGTTCAAACCCTATAGCTGCATCAGTTGTTTGTTTTTATTAACAGCATCAGGACATAAACTGGAGTTTATTTTGAGTATTAAAAACATTTTTCTCATCATTGTCTACTAAATATCTTCTGAAGTGTGGATGATGCACAAGGACTGTGGTTGTAAATGATAGTGATCAGTATTCTCCTCCATCATGAAGCTTCACTTCTGCTATTTTTAACTTTATTATTATTATTGTGGTCATGCTTCTTGCACACGCTACACTGTAGAAATCTGGGAAACCGGCCACCTCCAAGGGCCTGTTGTTTAACCCCCCCCTCTCTAAACCATACGTAGTACAGTATGTCCTGTGTATTTGTGCCCTGACCATAAAGCTGCTCATCAACACCTCCTGGGCTTTTCTCAGCTACTGGAAGATGATCCTGTGCTTCTAAATAGCTGTTAGTATGTTTATTCCTCTGGAGTGGTTTATCGCTTGATCGATGAGCAGCAGTTGGCTCTGTCACTACCGCTAAGACAGTGATGGAGAGGGCCCTTGATCCTAGCTGTTATCCCAAAATACATTAGGAAGCAGAAACATAACCAGCGCTGAATTGTCTGCGCAGCCATAAAGAGCATGCAAATTCTGTTAACTGCCAAGTGCTGAATAATTGATATGGTGATAAAACTATTTTCCTGCTGGAGCCGTTTCGGCAGTTGTGGCTGTTGTGGAGGCAACAGCGGAGTGTTTTGTTATTAATAGCCCGGTAATTGTGACTGTCAACCTGATTGATTCACTTCACTTCCTGTTAGAGCAGTGAAAGACGCACTATCACACACACACACACACTGTCGCATCTCATACACAGTCATGCAAATGCTTTCTCACACACCCTCGTTTCATGCACACACACTTTTTCAGTGTTAAAAGTATCTGCTGCATAATTAACCTAGTTTAACAGTGTTAATAGGTTCCTCGGGGTCTAATGTGTGCTGATAGAAAAAGAGGAAGATGTGCCAGCGATGGGGGAGAGAGAAGGGGGAGGGTGCTGCTGTGTAGAAATACAGCTGGTACTTTTAGCGCTACATCACTTCATTACACTCACGCACTCGCTGCAAAGTTCTTCCTCGCTCTGACTCGGCCTTAACGGGTCCACGACCCTCTCACATCAGACAGGAAACTGGCAACACGCTCTGAGGCGCAAACAGGTCCCAGCGAGGTTAGCGGGTGCTGCGCTGAGTGTGAGGGGTCAGACGTGATGTTTAGCTGCTCAGAGACGGAGCTGCTCACTGCACAAGGAGGAATGTTAAAGGACAACTTAATTGGCCTTCAGAGGTCAGAGGTCAGGCTAGTTTGTCTTTCACTGCGTTGCTGTCGTCATCCAGTAGGACTTCACGGTCTGGTGTCTGGAAGTCTGTAATTGCACTTTATCAACCACGACAACCGCCGCTTCTCCCAGACTGCCATGTTTCTCTGCTCTGAAAGGGGCCCAGATCCCACACAGAGGTTACCGGCCGCTGATTTATGATTCTGAATGTGTGAATGTGTGTTTATTTCTCTGCTCGCTGTAGCTCGTCAGCTCTAGCTGTACTTATGGCCCTTTTTGGAAAGCGTCCAAACGCAGAAGGAGTCTGTAGCGTCTGTCAGAGCGTCGGAGCAGATACACTTCCTCCTCAAAGACTTGCCGTGGATGGTGCTCAGATTACAGGAGCGTGCCCAGCGCCGCTCACACTCCACCCGCACTCCCACTGCTCTTCACCTCCGCCTTTACTGACGGAGTCCCTGCAGCGGCAGCCAAAGTGCAGCCTCGCTCTGATTGCACCGACGATCACAGTAAGGGTGCCACATCAGGACCGCAGGATCAACCACCGTGGGCCTGATGAGTCTCCACACATATGCAGCGGATTCACACGGTAGCATATGTACTTCCTGCTCTTCATGGCACAGAAACAAGACACATGTTATGTTAAGAAACATTTCTACCAAATGGATCAGCTGTGTTGAACAATGACCTTTAAAGTTGGAGTGCAGGACTTTTACATATAGATGAACACTTTGCTGTCCTCATCACACATGGGCAAGTAAATGTGACGTTCCTGGACCGGCTCACCGATGGTAGCGTGGTAATAATAAATGATCCAGAGCAGCTGCGGGGGCAGGAACAGTCTAGATAATGTAGTCAAAGTTTGCTCCAACATTACTGAAGTTTAGCAGAAGGACTTTGGCTCCATTTGGAGCTGAGAAAGCAAAAACATGACCAGCCAATCAGATCAAACTCCTACTGTCCCTTGATATGCTTTCCTTGATTTAATTCTTTGTCTGTTGTACGTACCGATGTAAGTAGTGGGGGAGCTAAGAAGTGATTTCCCCTGAAGGATGAATAAAGTAACTAGAGCTGCAGTTCTGGAGCAGTTTGGTCGTCCTAAATAATAAAAATAACCTAAAGAATTGATGAATAATGGATTATTGTCTTGGGGCTGCACGTCACCATCACGTGCCGACTGTTATTACCGTCACTGCCAGAGGGGGGTGACAGACGTCATGCACTGCAGGTTTGAAGTGGGGGGGGGGTCCGGAGTATTTCTTTGCTAAGAACAAATGACTGGAATCTGCAAAAGCCTTCTCCAGATTTGTAGCTGCCAGCAGCTCATTCGTCACATGTGAACTCCAGTACATCCCCTCGCTAAGGACTTGTTGACAAAAAGATCTGGATTGGGTAAACCTCGATTAGATTAAATTAGATTATTGGATTAGATGAAATTAGAGACGCAGACGTGGTAAAGCCTCACGATCAAAGAGCCTTAAAGATGAAGATTATTGTGAGCGAGTAACAGCTGCGGCCGAGCAGCGGCGGGATGGTCCGAGAGCCGTCTCTGTGGTGGGAGAGGTGCTCGGGGACGTGTGGTGGTGCTGTGGGGGCTCTCAGGCAGTGGGCAGTGCTAATGTGTTTATAGGTCCACCTGAAATGACCTCGGCGGGGACCGTCATTGTTCTCCTTTCAGCTGGTTTTCTTCTCTCCTGGTCACAAAGGTGATTCCAGAAACTCATAATGTTGCATTTTAACATGTTAAAGCTTTGAATTACTTAATTTAACCTGTTTCAGGTTCAAAACTGTGCCAGGAAATAATAGTACTGGGTTTTTTCTTTTGTAGAACTTGTTAGTTTTGAAAAACTGCACATCTAAGTAAAGCTGTATAATATTATTGTCAGAGATCAGATCGAGTTGACTTGAGGCAGATTTTAAAACACGAGGAGTGAGTCAGCTCTATTTTACTGTTAGATACAGTTGTGTCAGAGAGAGAAAACACAATTTGAGGTACATGGAGGGAGGTGTGTGTGTGTGTGTGTGTGTGTGTGGGGGGTGTTAGTGTGAATCCACACCTGTGTCTCAGCCTCCTCACCATAAGGTCTGGAAAAGCAGGAAAACTAAGATTTTATTTTAAAGTCTCTACATGTTGTTTTGTTGTTGTGCTTTAAGATGTGAAGATATGAATCTAGTTTTGAGAACTGTTTTAATAGTTTTAAGGTTGGTCTAGTTTTTATGTTAATTTCAGGACTCTTGGTGTCCTTTTAGTGTCTTTCAGCTCTGATTGATCAGCATGACGGGACGTTTAGCCGCTAAAGAGCCTTTTTTTTGAAGGAATATTGGACTTCCATTGATCAGGTGGCCAGAAAAGTTACTGTAAATGCTGAAGTCGCTCTGTGGATGCTGGCTGCAGCTCTCTGAGATGATGTAAATGTCTCCAGCTTGTCCCACTGGTTAGATACTAGCAGTAGTTGTGGATTACTCAATGCTTTGCTTGCATGTGGAGGAGATTTTTAACAGTGTACATGTGAAGCCCACTCTCTTTTCTGTCCTTCTCGTGCCACGCTCAGTCGCTGTACTCGTCTTCACACCATCTATATATAAACATCACCCCCCCCTAATAATTTTTTTCTTTGTGTGTCCCTGTGAGTAGCATGGCAACTAAATAAATAACGAGTACTGGAGGTTCTGGGTGGGTAATCCCTCCTCTTGTCGGAGCTGGCAGTGGGAGTGCGTCAGGGACTGATGGATGCAGAGGCAGCTTATTGGCAAGGACAGCTTGCATGCCAGCATCAACACCATAGCTGATCCCCGGATAATACGGTTGGATACTCACTCTTAGATACCACAACACACATGCACAGGCAGACAGACGTGTGCAGCTGAAGCACACTCGCTCACCAACATGCTGAAACAGCACTTCAGCAGCAGCAGCAGCAGCAGTGATGCTCTATATCTGCCTTTCTTGGGACAGCCCTGCCTTTGGGTTCTCCTCTTCCTGTGTCAATGTGTGTAGTTTTATGTAACGCCTCTCGTTTGAAATCACAGCCCCTCCGTGTTGAAGCAGCCATTTTGCTTCCTTTTCCTGTAAAACTGCAGCACTGGGTGCCAGATGCTTTGAGTCGAAGTTGTTCGGGAGTTTGTGTGCTTGTTGCATAAATAGCCTTTTCACTAAATCCCATTTGTTTACAATGAAGCAGGCAGTTTGTCAGTGTGTCTAACCGCGGCGACTCGGCCGACTCAGCTATCTGTGTCTAATGAATTTCCACCTACAGAACTAATGTCATTAAAGACAGGTAGGGATGACGCTAATGCAATCAAACCCTCACAGTAATTACAACTCTCCCCAGTCGCTCTCAGATACGCCGCACCGATGAGCAGAAGCAGCTCATTAGGAGTGCTTGTGGGCAGCACACCACCGGCATCGACGACGGCGGCGGCGCCTCCTCTTTGGAGGTGTCATCAGGTAGATCCAGTGAGTGGAAAATAGGAACGTGAGTTGGATCTGGTAGCGCAAAATGATTTGCTTTTTAATGAGGTGGGATGTGCGAGGGTCAGTGTGTTTGCACACTGAGTGTCGGAGTGAGAGGGGGAGGAGGGGGGAGAGAGGAGGCCGCTGCTCTCAGACCTGCAGGGGAAACAGTTTGGCAGGTTGGAGAGGTGCAGCCACTAAAGGGTCATGGATGATAACATAAGAAATATCTCTTCAGTTATCACGTAGGATGATGCTGAATGTGTCTTACAGCACAGCAGAAGTCCAGGAGCGTGTAAACCTGCTTCAGTTTAACGCTCACATAATGTTTTAAACAGTGTTTTCTACATGTTTCCGTTGTTTTCACTCGGTGATACAACAGAAAGTAAAACTATGGCTGTAAAGGGATAATTAACATGACATTTGAATGCTAGATTCTAACAGTTTGCACAGATAACAGTGCCTCCTCTGTTGTCTTCATAAGGATCTTTTAATGGGATTACAATGGGAGTGAAGAATATATTCGTATGGATGATTCTTCATTTCATAGAAATGTATTAAACGTCCATGTGTTGAAGGAGTCCGTCATGACGGAGCTACAGAGGATTGTTGGCTGATTGTGCAGATGTTTGTAAAAAACCCAGCACACATTACCTGCAGACAGTCAGTGGAGCATTTAGCAGCTGCACAGACACACATTCCTCCACCAGTTGGTCTCAGAGACTCTCTGATAGCAAAAGATGACACATTACAAGCTGTAACAATGGTTCCTGTCTCACAAAGGTAAAAAGCACAATGGTTCTTTGTGCTGTTAGTGACTGTCGCTGTAGCGTTACTGCAGCAGCCTGCCGGTCAGACGGGACGTCGCCGAGGAGGAGGAAGGTGGGATTGTTCAGTGGGCGTGTGTCCTGTGAAAAATGGGCCCGATATTTACTTCAGGGACTTTGGGGATGAAGAATCGTCCTAATCTGTGCTCACATTCACTTCTGTCATTGGACTGAACAGACTTGGGGCGGAGGCCACACCCACCTGACACCAGGTACAGGAAGCTCACGAGAATCACGTTGTAGTTTTAAATTCCACAGTTGTCCTTTTGTGTGTAAAGAAACAGAAGTCTGGTGATTTTATTAGGATAAACGGAAAACTTCACATAATACTTCAGATACCTGTCACATGTTAAGCCTTTAAGGTGAGGCTGTCACCTGCGTTTGCACTAAGAAAGTCCTAAACCTGCCGTGACAGATTTAAAGCAGAGCGCTGACTTGTGCAGCGATTTGTTGCAGGAAAAGACGGATACGACAGTAATAATGTCATGACAGCAGGAGCCCTCAGCTTCCTCTCCCTCTTTGCCAGCTGAAGTGTCTGCATCTGTTTAGGTCAGTCTTGTCGAGGTGGTGTGTGGTCAGAACGCCACAGATTCCTCCGTTTAGGTTCATAAGAAGCTGCATGAGGGAACGTCTGCGTGTTGGTCCTCTCTGCCCCTCCAGAGAAGCAGAGCAGAAGCTGTTCCTGGCCACAGATGCCAGCTGATTCACTGCGGTGTACTTTTTATTCAAGGAGCTGGAATCATCTGCCCACTGTGAAACATATTAGTGGAAAAACATGTTTACATGGAGGGAGGAATGTGTGCGGGTGTGTTTGTCTTTCTGCCGTGATGCTGAGTGTTGTGCGTGCAGGAATGTGCAAGTAGAAAAGGGAGTTCCTCGAAGAGCTGTTTTCACTGCAGCAGTATGAAAAGCCGCTGTGCACCTGTGCCAAACTCCCATCCCTCTTCCCCGTCTCTTCTGTCCTCAAGGCAGTCTGTTTTCCTCCCATCTCCATCCGTCACGCTGTCCAGGTCAGCGCCGCCGCTCTGCTGTCTGCAGAGTGCATGCAGCGCCTGTTTGTCACACAAGCTGTGTGGGAAACTTGCATGGTTTAGTCGCTGGAGTGTGGGAGCTTCTGTGAGCTCTGCAGATAACCACTGGAGCGTATTAGACAATAATTGCGCCGGTGTTTGGAGAAGGAGATGCGTTGATAGAGGCACATCATTCTTACTTAGCCTATTTTATCATTCATAAATATATGCAAGATTAGAGTCTCTTATCTAAAAGTGAAAATCCATCTACTCTCCCTGCAGATCTATGACCAGTGAGCTCTGAGTTAATCCCGTTCCCCAGGCAGAGCACACAACACCATCTGTATGCTGAGACTGATACAAGTGGCTGTAAGTTCATGGTTAAAACTGAAGGCTGCCTCTCCTCTGGGACGGCGGACGCACATTTTCTGGCAGCATTTACATTAAAAGTGAGGGATGGGGAAGTCGGTGCTAATAATTCTTCGTGGTTCTCTGAGCCAGTGGTGGCAAATGTCCTCGATGCTATTTCAGAACGTGGTCATCAGAATTCCTCGCCATACGCCAAACACCGCTGGCACGGCTCTCACGCCGCCAACGTTTTGTGAAACACCTCGGCCAGCAGATGCCTCCTGGGATCCCGACAACCGCCCATTAAGAAATTAATTGGTTTTATTCCTGACTGGGAACGAATTCGGAAACATGTTGTCCAAATATTGCTGGCGCTTTGAACCACACCTTCGCCGCCGCCGTGAGAGCGTGTGTGTGCTGCTCAGATTGTGACGGATGTTTTGCTGAAGAGGTTAAAAGCACAGCAGCAGAGCAGATTGTAAAATAATCACCTCTTAGATAGGCCTGTGCACACACGCCGTCCAAACTGTTCTCCCTGAGGAATGAGGGAATAAAGGCTGTCTCTTCATCTGTGTGTGTGTGTGTGTGTGTGTGTGTGTGTGTGTGTGTGTGTGTGTGTGTGTGTGCAGCTGGTTGACTGTGCTGTGTGTGTGTGTGTGTGTTGTGGCTGGGCCTGGGTCTGTCCATGTCTAAGTATATCTAGTGTTGTATGGAACCTCTCCCAGTGTCTGTGGTTACTCCTACTGGCCAGTTCCCCAGTTGAGTTTGTGGTCAGATGTGAACAAGGCCAACATGGGCCTGTGTTCCTGCAGGGGCTAACTTTAGCACGCTCGTTTAAATAGTTGTGCAAAAACTGGACTGGTCTGTTTTTTGTGGTTGAACAGTGAATGGGGCCACGCCGGAGGGAGTCGGCCTGTTCACTGTGTGCCTTTTGCAAATTGTGAAACCAGGTTTTTGGCATCGGACCCTCTTGTTAGACCCGACTGGGGCCGTGAAACAAGCACAGGAAGTCCAATAAAATATGTAATTCATTGATAAAAAGAGAGGCTGAGCACACAAGTAGTGTTACAAATGTATTTTGTTTTCAGATTTGTCAATAAAATTTAACAAAACTTCTTAATTATCAATCAAAACTAAAAGTTTCAAAGAGAATAAAACTCACTGAAGCTAAAAAATATCTTCTCAAAGGTAAAACTCATAACTTTACACATTATCTGTGTATTTAGATATAATTTTGCCTTCAGTCTGCTTCTTTCTCACTGATCAGACTGAGCTGACATTTCTCTCGTTTGAGCTGCCTGACTTTATGTTTATGTTCTTCCTTTTTGGTTAAAACAAAGCAGATATCTCAGACAACATTTATCGTCAGTGCTCTACTGGATTCCTCCAACATTAATAAACTAATAGCTAGTGGGGAGTGCTGCTGTTTAAGGTGTCAGTGTCCAGTGTGCTCGTCAGCCAATGGGGACGCACCCCCGACAGGTTTGTGTCCGAGTCGGACTGAAAGCAAAATGATTTATCATCACAGGAGGAGAGAGACCACGGTTACTGCCTATGTTTTATTTTGAAATGACTGTTTTTGTTCTCTCTCAAATTCCTATTTTTGTCGGGGGGCCGGAGCCAGTCCCAGCTGACACTGGGGGAGAGGCGGGGTCCATATTTTAAGATGAGTTACAGCCCTGACTGAAAGAACTGTTTCATACCAATGTTGTCCTTCCTCTTAGTGGAACAGTGAACACAGTGCTGACCTGCAGTGACAAACCGCTGTTTAAAATATTCTTCCTGTTGATCACTCACAGTTCCTGCTTTAGATACATTAAAGTTAGATAAAAGCTTTAGCATCTATTTATGAAACACAGCGATATGCATCCGATCACATGAGGTAGAGCAGATGTTTCTCCTCACCCTTTGATACGTGCATCAGTAAATAACTCCTCTATAAGGCTCCATTCATTCCTTCCTTTCTGCAGCACAAGTACCACTTAAGTTGAGCAGTTCACTACGAGATGAAGCTGCACTCCAGAGAAAACACAGCCTGATGATTGCATGTTCACTGTGCCTGAGTGCGTCTGTCTTGTTACAACAAAAGGGGGTTGATATTTAATACTATTCGTATACCGCACATGTGAAGACTGTTGACCATGCTGCTGTGAATACCCATAATCCACTTCAGCACGCATGAATGTTTTCTTTTATCTTTGGAAAGAAGCTCCAAGCATGTATGTTAGTGTGCTCACACACAACCACAGTAAAAGAGTTTGTGTTTCACACATTAATAGCTGTTCTCTGGGGCTGCGTGTCGGAGATGTGGAGATATATCAGTCTGAGAACAAGCAAAGATGTGAGGGATAAAGTGTGTGTGTGTGTGTGTGAGGGGCAGGACAACATAACACTGAACACCAAACTCTAACAGTCGCAGGTGAGGTGATGAAGCCCAGGCGGCTCAGGACAGAGAGGACACAGACTATTTACTGGATGCAGCCTGGATGTTGCACCTAAAAGCTCTTCTTCATCTGGTGCATCGCTGCTGCACGATTACAGCACCACATTTTATCTCACACACCAGCTGCAGCTGGAGAAGTGGAGTTTATTTAGTCTGTTGATTTTGTCCACAGTGAAAAATAATGTGACAAGATTCCTCAAAACCTGAAGCCTGGGTTGCAGTTTATGAGATTATATAATACACAGTGAGAGAACACTCTCCCCACAACGTGTGTTTGCATTGAACAGGTTTTAATTTCCCAAATGCTGCTTCCATGAATCTCCAGGTTTGTTCCAGACGTCAGAGAGATGTTAACCTTTGTTTATCTTTTGTTTGAAGGCGTTTGCACTTGATGGAATAGAAACTCACCTTCGATTGTTCCTGTTGTTCAGTGTGGAGACGCTGGATGTTTCTAATTCTCTGTCCAATGTGTGTACCAACCTACACACACACACACACACACACACACACACACACACACACACAAGTGCAGCACAGCCTCAGTGATACGATCAGTGTGATGCTGTATAAATTTCCCCTGGTGAAACAATTTTTTATTTTTTTTTTACTAGGACACGCTCACGCACAAACAAACACATGCACACAAGCAAACACATGCACACAAGCAAACACACACACACACACACACACACACACTATGAACAAATGCCCTCCCTGCGTGCTGCCAAAGATCTGCTGCAAACAAAGATTCGAGAAAACACATCAATTCATGTGCCACTGCTTTTTATTTACTCTCAGGCTGCGAGTGACTGCAAACACTCCCTCCTAGTTTTCGACTCCCAAACCAGCCGAACCGGAGCTGAAGCGTCTTTTTCAATAAGCGCCGAGCTGATTCCTGTATAATTACGCTCATTTGAGACTTAACGTAATCAGCACTGATGCACTGGACACAAAGACGTGGAGCTTCAAAGCTCCGTAGATGCAGTAACGACAGTACAGCGGGGGGGGGGCAGTAATTACACTTTGATAATGGCAATTATATAAGCACCTTTGTGCTGCCTTCACTTTTCCATATTTCTCTCTGATCTCTGATCTCCTGCAGTGAAGAGCCCTGATCTTTACCCGCCCGGCTCGTGTCAGACGGTGAAACCCTGTCCTGTCGCATCACTTCCAGACTTCACTGTCAACACAAACTGACACTTTTGCATCCAACTGGTCAGTCTGCTCCTCTGACCACCTCTTCCTCCATGCACGCTCAGTTTTAAAGAGTGTGTGTGTGTGTGTGTGTGTGTGTGTGTGTTCTGGCCACTGTGATGCTCGCTGGCTTGATTTAGTTTCATTCTTTGTTGATTGTGTTTGTTTAAATCGCTGAGGTCAGAGCAGCGCAGGATAAATTTAGTCAAGTCTAAATGCCTCTGTTTATCTGTGCGTGTTTGCCGAATCGCTTACTCCTTGTTTACAGAATCCGAGGGCAACTTGTGTTTGGGATTGTGTGTGTGTTCGTGTGTGTGTGTGTGTGTGTGTGTGTGTGTGTGTGTGTGTGTGTGTGTGTGTGTGTGTGTCTCACTTGCCCGTTGGCTTGCACTCGTTGTTGGTGTCCCCCTCTCGTCAGTGTGATTTAGGAGCTGCTAACATGCCTGCAGTGTTTGCTCGGGTCCATCTGGAGGCCAGTTTCTGCCTGAACCAGGGGGAACCGACACCACAGTGGATGGGTGGGGGGGAGAAGTACTCAGATCCTTTCTACTGAAGTAAAAGTAGAAATATGAAGTTAAAATACTAAAAGTAAAAGTACTGATGATGCAGAATGGCCCGTTCCACAGTGTAGGAGCAGTTTAATGATGTGGGTCGTCAGTGTTTCATCAGTACTGTGGGTACAGCTGGCTAGATTAGATTAGATTAGATTAGATTAGATTAGATTAGGAGTCCAATGTCTGTTTTTAGTGTGAGAAGTAATAAATGTAGTGGTTGGAAAAGTGAAATCTTTCCCTCTGAAATGTCGTGGAGTCCAAGTGTAAAGTGGCGTGAAATGGAAATCTGAAAGTAGAGTACAGGCCCCTCGTGCTGCTGCTTCAGAGCTGCACTTGAGTGACTGTTACCTCCCACCGCTGGGTGCTCGTCGCGGCGGGCCGGTGGTCAGAGCTGGTTTGAGCCGGGGAAAGTGCCGTAGTATTTCAGGATCAGCGCTCAGCACACACAAGATCATAAATAGAGTTTTTATGGCGGAGCTGCTATGCTGGGTGAGCCCGGGTCTTTCAGCGAGATCACAGCAGTGATTGATGGTTCCCATGTGCCGAGGGAGGAGGGTGTGCGGTGCGGGCGAGGGAGGGGGTACATCAGACAGCGGAAACGGTGGACATGGCGATGCTGGCAGAGCCTCCTGCCCTCACTCTCCTCCCCCCCCGACAGTCTCCTGCCCTCAGCCTGCAGACCCCCACAGCAGAGGCTCCCTCACACCACCTCTACCTGCAGTGGGAGCCTTTAAAGACTTTAAAGCCTCTTTTTTAACATGAAATATTCATGACTGTAAGTATAAGGAGGCAACAATCAAAGGTACAGAAGCAGCTTTGGGTTTTATTTATCATGTTTAAAGTCTGTTTCATCAGGCTTTAATCATATTCTGACTCACACGGTGCTGAATCCTGATTGGTGCGCAGGAATACGTCACCTGTCCTAAGATCTCAAATGTGAAAACAAAAAGTTCTAACTTTGTCATCACAGAAAATCAGCTTTCAGTGCAGATCTGTTTAAAATGAAAAACAAATTGCTCCAGAATTCATTCAGAAAAACACAGTTGGTATTCAAAACAAAGCTTGTCTCCCTTTTTTAATAACGGAGTTGGAAGTCTAACTTTTCCCTGACCAGTCGATCTGAAAGATGAGAGTTTCCCTGCAGCTCTGAACACGACTCTCATTCAAAATGCAGATGGTGCAGCAGGTGAGAACACTCTCCTGTGTGCACTCTGCCCAGTCTGGTGTCATACTGCAGGAGTATTTATCCAATATTTATCCAGCTAAATGTTCTGTTTTCACCACGGGGGGGGGGGGGGGGGGGGGGGGGGGGGTTGTCAGGTCTGCTTCCTGTGGGCTCCACTGCAGAAGGCTTTATGGTCAAGTGGTACACACCAGGTTAGGACCTCTGTAGGCCAAACATCCCAACATCTACTTGAACTCCAGATGAACTGATTAGGTTTTGATGGTCAGAGGATGAAATGATGACGTTTTGCATCCCAAAGGTCGACTTCACTGTGACATCATGACATCCTGCAGAAACACTTTTCTGGCCTCACCATCACTCAGCTGGATGCTGAGCTGGGGGCAGCAGGTTTGGACACCCACCCTGAAACTGTGCTGAGAGCATCTGTGCTTCCTGGTGTAAAACATGAATGTCTCCTCCTGTCATGGCTACAACTTTCCATCAGAAGCAGCTTTATTGGGTGAACGTGAGCAGATACAAAGACACTCAGTGTTTCTCTGTGAGCTCACACACCAGTGGACGCTCTGCAGAACAAGAACGACCCTTAACAAGGTCCGATCAAGCTCATTTATGTATCCCTGTATCACAAATCAGATGTTTTTGTTCCTCTATCTCTGGACAGACGTGGATGTAAACTGCAACTTGGCGGAGGGATACAACCGCAAAGTGGTAGTTCTAGTTTCCCTCAAGAACAGGAGCAATTTTTGAGATTGTCAGTTCCATACGAGAGCTTTATGATCTAGGAGGACCTGCCTCTTAGTGCAAGGCCGCGGTGCCTCTGTACGTTCTCTTCTATAGGTCCTCACTGAGGGTTTTGCTTTTACAGCCGTGCTAATTTAGTGCAGCTAGCGGGGTAGTTTGGCAGCGGTGTGAGGAGGTTGCGTGGTTAAGGACCACAGAGATTTTTTTCATTCAGTGCCAGAGAGCAGCGTTGCTCAAAGCTTTTGAGAAAACATCTGATGGAGCCTCTTGAGTGCTCCCAGATTGGCAACGTGAATAGCAGCTTTCATGGGGGCTGCTTGTCCTAATGTGTTTTCGAGCTCTGTGTGTGTGTGTGTGTGTGTGTGTGTGTGTGTGTGTGTGTGTGTCAGCATTTGTGTATGTGCATTTTTTCATACATGTAGGTATGTATGCATCATAGACCCCACTTTACTTTGGTCTGTGTGTGTGTGTGTGTGTGTGTGTGTGTGTGTGTGTGGTTTGGGTGTTTACGTAAATAACTCGAAGCGGGGGCAAAGCGCCAGCAGCAGAGATGCACAGCTGGGTGTATTTCAGGGACTTTTTCCAATGGTGATGTCTCCGTCCCTCTCAGAGCTACTGTAGACCTGCCTGTTCATTTATTTATAGAGACAGTCTGAAACAAACAGCTCTTCTCTCTCCCTTCTCCTCAGACCTCAGAGCTCTTTTCCTGCCACTCTGCTAGGTCGTCGCTCTTTATATCACTGCCCTGCTCTCCTGTTGCCCCCCCCCACAGGTCTTTACCACTAATTGTGAGCTGCGTCACTTAAGATCCCACATACTTGTATATTTAATGCAGTTGCTGTCGTAGCCGTAATTCAGCCATTCTACTTTGAACCTTAGAGTCAGCGAACACCATCCATGAGCCCGACGCTCCCCGCTGACTTCCTGTTTTGCCCGTGTGATGCTGCCGCTCAGCTGAGGTCCTCCACAGCCACTGCTGCAGTGTTTTGGCTTGCAGGGGTGCGTAGACAGCAAGCAGGCGTGGAGTCATCACAGCTTGATGGAGGGGCCGCACTGGTCCTCAGAGAACCACACTGCAGCACTCTGTCTCCCCCAAGTGGTGTGTGACTGCACCCCAGGACTTCCCACTGTAGAGGGTGACCACGTCCACAGTGGGGCCCAGTCTGTCTTCTGTTATCTGACGTCTTCATGAGTGTGTGTGTGTGTGTGTGTGTGTGTGTGTGTGTGTGGTGCAGGTGTCACTTTGTGTGGAGGGCATGCTGACAAGCGTGACCCCCATCAGACGGGGGCCGGGGTCAGATTCCACACACACTCCCCCACAAAGCCTTGGGAATCAGGAGTATTTGTTCCTGTGTGATCTCTGCGGCAGGCTTTGCATGCTGGGGGGGCCACGTCAGGCCAGACTGGGGAAAGTGACACCTCCATCCACAGGAGGCCGGGCTCTGCTCCACACTGAGCTGGGGAGGGAGAATCAGACAGTCAGAGAGGTCTGACACCTGAGCGGTGACGTGTGGCCCCTCCTCCTTCCTGTAGTGTAACACCTGTCTTCTTCTTCTTCTTCTTCTTCTTCTCTCAGGTATGAAACGTCCGTTCAGCCCATCGGCTCAGCTGAACACCGAGCCGGACAGGAGGGGGTTCGGCGGCGGGCTGGGGGTGCCGATGGATGGCGAGCCGTTCTGCGACACCCAGGATGAGGGTGCAGTGCCGGGTGAGCCGTCACCAGGGGGCGCCCTGCCTTCTGCGCTCTACAGACCCAAAAGGGAGAGAAAGCAGCGGAGCTACACGTTGTGTGAAGTCTGCAACATCCAGCTCAACTCAGCCGCACAGGCCCAGATCCACTACAACGGCAAATCCCACCAGAAGAGACTCAAGCAGATCAGCAATGGCAAGCTGCCAAGTAGCACAGGTAGGTCTGGAGCTCCTCACCTGCTAACCGCTGAAAAGTCAGATCTAAATGCTGAACATTGGATAAAGTGCTCTGCTGCTGGATTTGTAGTCCCGTCTGCCACAATAGGTCCATGCAGATTAGCAGAATCCCACACACTGTTCACAGTTCAGTGTCACCAGCCTCTGTGGCACAATCCCCCCCGACTTGTATTCAATAGAAGTTAAACAAATTGGATTCTGTTTGCTGAAATGTGTTCAGACAGAGCCCTGGGCTGACGACACACACACACACACACACACACACACACACACACACACACACACGAGTGGGGCAGAGCTGAGTGAAGTCAGCAAGTGAGAAGCTAATTAAGTGCTGGTTGTGTTTGATGCTTGTGTTCCTGGGATTGATGCGGCTCGAGCTAAGTTGGACATTTTGTCATTCTAGTCACAGCCTCGATTAGGACTTTGCTCCGGGGGAATCAGGCTCTCAGTTAAGTTTGACTCATTCACACTCCTGGTCTCTGCGTTGCTCTTTCTTCAGCCTTTTCATAACACACACACACTTAAAGCACACAAGTGTAAAAGTACACATGCAGGCAGTAAGCTCACATACCTGTGTAAGATAAATAAATGATAAACCCAGTTCTAGGCTGCCTAGTTGGATCTTGACACAGAGAAACTTGATGAATGTCTGTCTGAAGTAATCACATGACCTGCATCCGATGACGGAAATCATTGGAGAGGGACCAGTTTTTAAGAAGTTCATTGACACACACACACACACACACACACACACACACACTGAAGCAGTTTAGGGTTCACTGTCTTGCTCAAGGACACTTTGTCAGTTTTATTCTAAGTGTGAACTGGTTTAGTTGGAAATCATGAATTTAAATTCACTATTTTTCAGAAAATCTGTGTAATTCTCACTTGGAGAGGTGAGTTAGTCAAACACAGACCTTCTCATGAGTCTACTGAACCTTTGGCCTCCATCCTTACTCAGCTAGAGTCTGATCAATGGAAACATCAATGTTGTGCCGACATGAACAACAGATTTTTGAAGGTATGATTGTCAATATGATGAACTTTTCATAAACAAAACAGCAACAACAGAATCAACTTGGCAGTAATGTTCAGAGTCCATCCTCTGTTTTGTCTCCTATGTTTTATTTTGTCGGTCGGAAATATTGATTCAGTTCAGGAGTTCTGTGCAGCACCAAGGGAATTTGTCAGGCAGCAGTTATGACGGTCAATCAAATCACTTTAATGTTTTATTGTAGTCGGGCTTCTTCTGACAATAGACGCACAGAAAATATGTCGGTGAAACACGCGGCGCTGGTGAAGCAGACCGAGTGAGCGATCGCTGAGGAAACGACGGCGTCAGCAGCGATTGTCAAAAGTCTAAATGTCGCATTGTGTTGCAGAAAGAGGACATTGAAACAAGTTCATCAATGTGAGCAGAAAAACTTCTAGAAATGTGTTCAGAAAAAGCTGATGCTGACAGAAAACTATGTTCCTCACATTTATCTCCATTAGTGTGAGAGATTAGAGATCAGCACAGAGGAGTGCTGCTCCTTCTGAGCTCAGAACTGTGTTTTAGCATTTATGCACAAAGTTCTTAGCTCTGACTGTTTGGTGAGAACATCTTCATCCATACGACCATAAGTCCAGGACTTCAGGGTTCATATGCTGGAAAAATATGGATCCAGAAACAAGGATGTGTACATGAACCTGTCTGTGTGGATGCATGCATGCATGTATGTATGAATAAATAAGGAACACATGTTCATGCACTGTTGGCTCCACTCGGCTCTTATCGGTGGCTGTTAACCTGATTCGCCGTGTTCACTCCGCTGCGGCGCCAGATGGTGAGATGGAGCCGTCTGATTGGCTGTTCAGCCCAGCGCATCAGTGATTTTACTGATTTCATCCAGTGACTTCTCATTTTTCCAACTCCTCTGCGACCGTTTTCTCAGACATATTGTCGGAGCTGAGTCACAGCGGCAGGAAAATGGTGGGCTGCTTTGTTGACTCCGACGCTGGTTTTTCTTCTGGGCTCACAAACTGACCACTTCTTCCTCCTCACTGAAGTGCAGGACACGTGCACGCGTCAGCAGTCGGCTCGAGTCTTTGCTGCGTGTTTGTGCAACTTTTAATAGGAGACACGATGCAAAGTGTTTATCTCTCTTTTGGCCATCACTACCTCTTTGAAGTCGACTCGATGTGTCGGGGTGCTAAGGTGCAGCGGAGCGGCAAGCATGAAATAAACTGAATAAATTCTGTAATATACCAGAAACTCATACATACACACAGGCTGCGTGTTGTCTCCACTCTGTGTGTTGGTACACTGCTGCAGGTGATGCAGGCTGCATATATAAAAGTTTGTGGGCATGTATTTACATGCTGTGTAGTGTGTGTGTGTGTGTGTGTGTGGTGCAGGGAACGCTGAACTGTTGTGGTGTGCAGATTCTCTCTGACATGCAGTCACAATCACACAGCCTTATCTCTGCTCACCTTCTGCTGACTCCCTGAGGCAGCCAGCCCTGCTGTGTCCTCGGCTCCACCACAGCTCCTCTGCGTGTCGGTGTGTGTTTGTGTCTGTGGACGTATGTGTGCATCCTGCATGTCTGCTTCGGATATTTTTAGAATTTTTAAACGCTGCAGAGTCTCTAACTTGTGCTGCAGAAACATAAACATGCGGCTCGGTGTGTTTATGTCGGCCCACATATGTACTGTATGGTGTCTGCTGTGGATGTTTATAGAGATGCCATGAATAAAGAAGAGAAGTCTTTTCTTTTAAATCTGTGTGTGTGTGTGTGTGTGTGTGTGTGTGTGTGTGTGTGTGTGTGTGTGTGTGTGTGTGTGTGTGTGTGTGTGTGTGTGTGTGTGTGTGTGTGTGTGTGTGTGTGTGTGTGTGTGTGTGTGTGTGTGTGTGTGTGTGTGTGTGTGTGTGTGTTACTCCCTGTGAATCGTCTCCATGTCGGCGTGTGTTCCCCCCCCTCTCTGCTTCACTGAGCTGACAGTGGGTTCAGGCTCTTTTTTTCCCCTCTCTCTCTCTCTCTCTCTCCTGCCTCCCCCTTCTTCCTCCCCTCTTCTTCCTCGTCTCTCCCCCTCCTCCTGGCATGGACGCTGGACATGTGGCGTAGCCAGTCCTGCTGAAAGAAGAATGTGCCAGTGATTAAGTGGTTTCACTCTGTTATCACGGAGAATAATATGCAGAGAAGCTTGAGGACAGATCAGGATGGAGAGAGGGGGTCCAGATGTTTGGGTCAGGGTGTTAATTTATGCAGTTTATGAACATTTTTATCTTAATGTTTTCTAACGAGAGACATTAACAATTCATTGTGAGTGCCAGCCTGGTGCTGTGTTTTTTATACAAGCTTTCTAAAATGGAGTTGGCAGCAATTCATTGATGCTAGAAAAAACACATGTTGCTCCTTTAAGGGAATTAAATTAACTCCAACACAAATGAGGTGTTTTCCATCAACTAGGCCGAAGCAAATAGGTTTTCTGAAGATAGAATAAAGCTCCTTAAGAAAAACCAAACAAATCCACAAGATATTTTTAATGCTGTCATGGTTCTTTTATAGCTGCTAATGCTGCCTATATTTCATCCTGTCCAAAAATAAAAACAGTCTCAACACTTGCAATATTTCACTGCCATAGATGTTCTTAACCAGAGGGTGGTGGATAGATTCTGTACTGATGTTTATGTCATTGTTCAGTTGAATCGAGTGGGTTTTTAACACTGACATATTTTCCTCATTGATAAATGACACCTCTCCTGTCGAATCCAGATATTCTGTTAGAATAATTCTGGTCATCATAGAAACACGAGGGGAAAAGCTCAGGTGGTTTGCGTGGATCATGTGAGTCTTGCTCACAATCGAACTTCAAGTTGTTCTAATCCTTATCTTGTCCTTAGAGCAGCATAGTGTTGCTCTCAGTGGGAATGTCCTTCGCCTTCACAGCACCGTCTGTGTCAGTGCGTCATACGTGTGAGCTGAAGCAGCGCTGCACCCAAACACGTCTGCACAGAGACGAATGTTTACACACACCTTCAGAAGACTCCTGGTGCTTCAGGCTTCTTAATTCACATCTCTTGTTGTCGGTGAAGTTGGCTCGCTGTTGAATGCGTAATCGCACACACTACATTTACATTTGCACCTCTGAGATTTTACGTCTGACGCGTTTAGTGGCCACCAGCTGCTGACCGGAGGTCCGTGCTCGGCTTAAGGACACCGAGCAGAGAGACACATTCAGTGTGTTGCAGAAATAGTCCAGTCAAGTCTTGAGATCAGATTTTTCTGCCTTCAGTCCATCTTTAATCCGAATTGCAGCTTTCACCACTCTTGTTATTGCTTCAAGTGAAATAGTTGTGATGAAATCACAAGTACATGTCTCACAGATCTTTTTTCTTCATTAAAGGCCTCTCTGTGTAAACAGCATGCTTCCCTAACACCCTGATACGCTTTCGACGTCACTGATTGCTTGTGTGTTCATGTTTGTTAGCTAGGAGGTGCATGTGTGTGTCGGCATGAAGCCCCGTTTACTTTCTCTCTCCTCCGGTGTTGTTGAGATGCTCTGACCCACTAATAAGCAGCACAGAGTCCCGTCCGCTGAGGGAGATGGACCTTAATCCTTTCTAATTACAACTGTTATAAAGTTTGGCCACTTAAACATGGAGACGGACGTACATGCACACATGGCTCCATTGTCTGGTCCTATAAATAACACAGAAGATCAAATGATGATGGAAGGGTGTGGAGAGAGTGAGGGCAGAGAAGAGGGATGGAGCGAGTGGACGGCAGTCTGGCCTGATGCGACCCAGCAGAGGCGCCTGTGGATCTATAAATCCGACAGTCTGACAGCACTCTGTTTGCCCGCGTGCGGCTGCCTGTTCTTCCTGTTGTGTGAATCTTCCTCAGCTTTGTGTCGAGGCGTAAATGTGTCATGTGCGGATGTGTTTGCTCTGAGAGATGGAGCGAGAGGAGGAGGAGGAGGAGGAGGAGGAGAGAGAGGGAATTTGCATTTGTTTTTTTTCTTCATGGTCCTCCATATCTCATTTTCCTTTGATTTGTGCACGTGTGTGTGTTTGTGCGGCTCCTCTTCATGGTTAGTCTCTTCATCATGGTCCCTGTCTGACTCCATCTCTCTGGCTCTGTTTTAATAAAGCGTGAGGAATTGGATTAAAGGCATGGATTTTCTGCTTGAATGCATTTGTGCATCTGCGTTTTATTTTTGTGCTGCTTTGCCATTTTCCTATTTTTTCCCCAACACAGTGAAGTGACTGCCCCCCCCCCCTCTTCTTGCCTTTGGTCATACAATACTTGTACGTACTTTGACTGTGTGTGGTGTTTGTGTAGCGGCCATAGCGCCTGTGTTAATCTTTGGCCTATTTGATGTTTTCATTAGTTTCAATAAAAGCGGACTGAGATATGACTGTGCAGCTGCTGGCTGGCGGCTGTGTCTAATTCCCAAAAACACGATGTTATTTGTCATTCGGGGGAGCATTAAAATGTCCCCAAACATAGTGATAGTGTAGATATATACCAAAAATGTGCTATAAATGAAGGGGAACACTAAAATCAAGTCACATTGAGGTACATCTGCATGAAATAGCCAAATTATTTTAGAGAATTTCAGTATTTTGGAACCCTTTCTCCCTCTCGGTGTCTTTTCCTGCCATTGTGTAAATCTCCTGAAATGCAATGTGGCTGTGGAGTCCTGCACTTTGTCCCTGCCGCCGACCCTCAGACCCTCCCCGCTCATCGTCCTCTCTCCCTCCTCCCTGCGTTGCCCCGGGGTGCGCTCCTCTGTGTGACGGCAGTTCAAACTCTGGGAAAAGGTCGGCGGGCATACCGGGTCGGCACACAGGGCCTAGTGGAGCGAGAAACATGAGGAGCGGCGCTTCGAAGGCCACGGGGAGAGGGGCACATCTCTCAGAAATCATCCGATGTCTGTGTTTACCCGGGCTCTGACAGGTCGACCGGCTCTGTCTGTGGAGAAGGCCAAGCGAATCTCACTGTGAGCCCTTATCTGGCTCGTCTGATACACACACCCATATTGCCACAGCTGCTGCAGACGTATCTGCTAAATGAATTGAACTGTTTGCCAGTTTGCTAAATGTCAGAAAATATCAGTCAGTTTCAACAGTATTTTGTCAGTTCGGGCACCTCGGATGACCCTCGTTCTCTTTTCCAGTCACTGTTGCACTCGTTCCCTCTCGCTGTGTCCTTTTGTAATCCTCAATCTGCAAATAGAGTTTCATTCGTTTGGGTTTTTATTTGCACAGAAGTGTTCTGTGTTCATGTGCACATCACGGTGAATGTTTCCAGCTCCTCTAACACACACTGAACATCAGTAGATATATTTTACATTTGATATAGTAACAACAAAGGCACAATGTGGCCTGATTAGCCTCTCGCTCGCTCTCCCTCTCGGCCAATTTTGCCTTCTTCCCCAGTGGCTTATTGCAAAAAGCCCCATGAAAGGCTTTCTTTCTGGGCAGAGAAGAATCCTTTTAACCCCCCTCATCTTACCTCCACCTTAGCCATCCTCTGAGCCCCGTCATTACAGGCCTTTAGAAGGGCAAAATTACAGCAGAGTGACTTATTATCAGCTGTATCCAGGGTCGGGGATGGAGGTTAGAGAGGGAAAGGGTAGGCAGGAATAAGGGGGAGATAGAGAATGATAAAGCAGATGAGGGAGAGGAACAAGGAAGATGGAGGTTTTAAGAGGGGAAGATCACATCAGTGAGGCTGAGATCGAGAGAAGGGGTAAAGATTAGAAAGGAGATTGAGAGGCCGGCCTGAATAGGGACTGGGTGGTGAGAGAGCGAGAGAGAGCGAGAGAGAGAGAGAGAGAGAGAGAGAGAGAGAGAGAGAGCGAGAAGCAGACATAGACAAACACTGTCATTTACCGAGCGAGGCAGAGCTGTCCACTAATGGACACATGATATATGGCCCCTAAAAGTTTGCTCTGCCTCACAGTTCCCAAAGTTCACACGTACCTCCCATCCAGCAATGCACCATGGGATGCCGGAGCCAGTTCTCCAGAGGGTCATTGAGTTTTTGTCTGGCGACATTGAGAGACACAACAACAACAACAACATCATCATTTTTTGGGGTATTTGATCTAATCCCACGAGAGCCCTTGTACCACACCGAATGCTGGGATAAAGTAGTCTGGCAGCGTTGCAGCGTTTGCTAGTGCGCGGCACCACGGACCTCCAGAGACCCTCGCCGTGTCGTACACAAAACTGAAGTAGACGAGCTTTAGTAAACAGATGTAAACTAGGCGGAATGGGACGAGAGCGAGAGTGGGAGGAGGGCACGTATGGTGCACTAACAAACAGAAATAGACGTCTCAGTGGTGTAAATGATGGTAGATTTTTACACCCACAAAGGGAAAAAAAACACACTTCCTCACATTGTTGTGCCTTTATTTCACAGTGAACAGATTCTACACCTGTTGTTGGACCAAACCAAATGAGAACACATACTAAACTAATAAACTGTAACTGTAGTAGGATTCTTCCAAGCTGTGAAGACAAATGCATTAAGTGTAACCTAAACCACTTCACTGCTAGTTTGGCTAGCAAACACTTGTCATATTCCAGTAAATATTAGTAATCTTAGACTGGTTTTAGTTACAAGAATGTCAGGATTATTAGTACAGCACTGTTCAATCACATAATCAACTCAAAGTGCTTCACATAAGGCAAAGACACAGAATTAGGCTGACGGCTGGCAGGCTGAGCACCGGCAGGGGAGCGAGCGCCACAGTAGGTTTTAGCTTGTAGCTTGAATGTCGGGGACAGACGGCGTGTTGTTAGCAGTAAGGGCCACACCAGCATCTAAATGGACTGAGGTGATATTTCCAGGTGCATTTACATGCTGTTAAATGTGCTGCAGCTGACCAGTTAATTAGAAGTTATTTGTTTGGTCGCTCGTTCAATAAAGGTGCCGACGAAGACGAGTGTTCATGCCAGAATATGAGAAAAGTATAGTAATAAAAAACATGTGCGACATATCTGTTTTTAAAATCAAAGAGCTTTACAGATTATGCAGGAGAACAGTGACATCAGTGCTTTAAACAAACATGGATAAGAATTAAGGGATTTGATTTAGCGTTATCTTTACAGCCCAAAATCACAGATTTATTACAGAAGGTTTCCCAGTCCCCTGAAGTATCCTCAACAGGTAAAAAAAAATCCTGCAAATATGATATTTTAGCTTTAACACCTAGTGATGATCTTCTTCTTCTGTTTCTAAGGACACGACTGAACTTTCATCCATCGCCAGCTGACTTGTGATCTTACATCTTACTGTAGTGTATGTAGGCCCGTTTTATGCAAATACCCCTGCTGAGCGTGGTCAAAAGAGACAACTACACCTCCTCCGGACTCTCTTTCTGTCACACACACACACACACACACACACACACACACACACAATGCCATTTAGAGAGCAAGCGAGGAAACTCGTGGATGATTTTCATTGTTATTCATGTATTAATTTATTCGCTCATGGCAGACGTGAAACAGGGCTGTAATATGCAGATGTGGGTTTGTTTCTCGATGGGAATTTTCCGGTCCACTGCCTCTAGCTGCCACTAATAATAAAGACAGGCAAGGAAGGGGAGAGGGGAGACGGAGAGGGAGAAATGGGAGTTAGGGGAGGGAAGGTTGGAGTTGTCAGGATGCCTCCAGTCATACACCAGCTCTCAAACAAATCCCCTGCTCTCTTTACTCCACCCACACACACACACACACACACACACACATGCAGGTATTGACCAGGTGTGATCTGGCTGCGAGTCGTCTTGTCCTTGACATGAAGGTGAACATGTAGAGTTGTCCTCTCTATACTGTTGACAAGACTCCCGAGCAGCTGCAGGCTGTTGCTCTGCTGTCTTTACATCGGCTCGTTTTAAACTGCCGACGGTTGATATAACAACACATTAAGGTACGCGTTAGTTAAACAGTTTAAACCTCGAGTTAGGCTTAGAAATCACAGCCAGCTTCTTCTGGACCCTCATCAACACCAGCCTTTATGTCTCCGCTCATAAAGAAAACAAATATCTCCGTTATGCAGCTGCTAACAAGCCAATGCATTTTTATGTGCTGCTTTATTGAAATGTTCGCTGCAGACTTGGTAGGAAAATAAGCAGTTTAACAAACTGACTGTGTCACTGGCCGAGACATAAATAGCCAAGGACTGTAGGCAATTGGCTGTGAGACATGTTGTTTTGTGCGTGTGCTGTTGTGGTGTTTGCACCGGGGTTAGTTCCTGCGGGAGGGTCATAGGCGTGGAGCAGTGCCATGCCGGAGTAATGATGTCAAAGACAAGATGCTAACAGGCAGCGAAGAATTCACTCTATTTTCTCTTCCCTGCTGCATTTATAAGAGATGTTAACCCCCTCCTGTCTGTGCGATGGAGTGGTGGGATGGAGGATGGAGGAGAAGAAGAGTTCATGTAGTGGTGGATGAAAGTCGATGCCGATGTGGTGGATGAAAGTCGATGCCGATCACATAGAGACTGAAGTGAGACGCTGAATGCTACTGATGTTATTTAGAGTTAAAGGGGAAGGACTGACAGACGTGACTTCAAAAAGGAGGAGAGACGGGTTAAAAGAAACTGGATGAATATTCTGTTACTGTCAGCTAGGACAAATAAATGAATATAAATATATATATATATATATATATATATATTTATTTATTTTCAATAAATTAATGCTGGTTTACATGATGGCTATATATATATATATATATATATATATATATATATATATATATATATATATATAACCATCATGTAAACCAGCATTAATTTATTGAAAATGTTTTCTATATATTGCTGTCAAAATAATTGACAGTGAAATGAATTTACGATATATGTTAGATTAATTATATTAAAGCTTTGTTTATGTTATTTTGTCTAATTAAACTCTAATCTCATCACAAGCTTGATGTTGTTTAGATCCATGTTTTAAAGTTCACAGTCTTGTTCACTGTCTTATGCTCCATACCACTACTAGATGTTACAACGTTAAAGTGTATATTTAGAGCCATAAGTGGATAAAGCCCTGCTGAGTGATATGATCAGATATTATATTATTGGATAAAATTATAACTGATGTTTAAATATGCATATATATATATATATATATATATATATATATATATATATATATAGAGAGAGAGAGAGAGAGATGTTTTTTTGTGCTAATCTTCAAAGTAACTATTGACTAAAGCTGTCAAATAAATGGGAAAACTTAACACTGTACTTGTAAATGGACCTGGTTACATTCCACTGCGGCCACAAACACAAAGCTTACAGCATCCATCATGCATGCTGACGTCTTGTTCCCTTGTGATTTGTAGACACACATGCGTGGCTATCTGGAGCCGAAGCCCACAGGCATGCACCCAGGCCTCAGTCCAAGCTGTGGCAAATCAGCGGAGTCTTCACCAGAGGCCAAATCTGTAGCGTATAATTAGCTTTTAATCAGCACCCTCATTCAGGCGAGCAGTAAAGATTAGCCCAGCTTGGGCTCTGCTTAAAATAAGCATTCATAGATGTGTGTGAAAGCCTCTGACCCTTCACATCCAATCATACACACACAATACCAAGCTCCCTCCCCGCTGTCCTCTCTGCTCTCATTCGTGCCTGTAAAGCTCCACTTTATTTCCCCCACTCTCTCCTCTCTCCTCCCTGAATTTGTTAACATTTTCCAGGGATGCTGGCCTCCCCATCCTTATTTTTAAAGGTAATGCACAGCATTGTCTGCTGTTGAAAGTCCGGCCCATTGTTTGCCAGCGTCGAAGGACACCTACACGCGCGCCTATACGCAGCACAACAAGCCTGACCTTCATGACACCTTCTGCTCTGGAGGGTCTATTTGGATAATCCAATGTGGAGAATTTAAAGCGAGCGTCTTTATTAAAAAAAAAAAAAAAAAGCTGCTGGGGTTCGAGAGTGTAGCATTTTCGATGAGCTCGCCTCATCTAATCCCCGCCGCTCTCTGGGGTGAGCTGCAGCATTTATGCCAGTAATGAAGTGCAGTGAGATGAAAGCCCTTTTAATGGGATTTAGTTAAACTGGGACACAAACCAGAAAGTCAGGGAGAGAGTGGAGGAGAACACTTCCTCCTCCTCATCACGGCCGGCGTCACCGTTATTTCTGCGCTCGTGCATGACTGGTTTGAATGCTGTGATTATTTAATGGCTGTGTGTGTAACCTCTCGCTCCTATTGGCTGCGACGTGTGTCAATCACAGAGCTCCTCTTGTAGAAGCACGTCTTGTTTAATTTTCCCATTAGACTGGATCATTTCCCCCCCACCTCGCACACCTCATCCTGTTTTGGTCGACAGTGAACAAGGAGCGACTGTAGTGTGTGTTGCAGGTTGAGTTGGCACATCAGTGTGTGTGTGTGTGTGTGTTTATGGCTGACTGGTTCAGGTCCAGTCTTTAACAGCCAAATGTATTTTCATTCAGAGACCTAAGTGCTCCAGCTATCGAGACCTGCAGGGTGACTGTATGTGTGTGTTTGTGCTAGGTTTTTTTTTCCATACTATACTTTATCTATCTTACACGAGACGTTCTGTTGTGTGCAGTAGACGGTCGGTGTGCAGAAGAAAAGATCCTTAGCTGGATGTGGAGACACAGAGCTAGCAGCCCCAGGCAGTCTCTTTCTTCTATGATCTGGAAGAAACCACAGACGCACACACTCACACACACACACAGAGCACATCACAGCTTTATTAAAGCACCAAGAGACCCAAACTAGGGTAAAAAGGTGCATAACTGAATTGCACAGACATGTTTATGTTCCAAATGAACAGGATGGAGCTTAAATGCATTCAGATTTCTGGGCAGATTTTACTCCGATTGAGCCGTCATGACTGATTGCACCGAGCAGGACTTCAGTCTGTGGTCGGAGCTATTTGCAGTTGACAGTTGGGAGAGAAATCAAACGGCATGTCACGTCTGAGGATTCAAATATTTTGCCTTCTAGTCCAGCTGTCGCCAGGTGTTCTGGGTTAATGGTGTGTGTGTGTGTGTTTTATGACTGGAATTGGAACCACTGTTGCCACCGAGGAGCAGAACAAATAACATAATAAAGCATAAAGACGACAGAAAACTAAAACGTGTGGGAGAATTATTCTATAATCTGACCGAGGCTTCAGTGCAGAGAAACTGCTGAGGAGAGCTTTACCTCGGCTGCACACAGTTCACCAACCTTCAGCTCTTTGCAGATCTACAAACCTTGCTGCACACATCACTTCTCCTAAACCTGCCTCTTTGTTTCTTCACAGTTTCTGTACAGTTTGCAGTGTGAATGAACAAGGCGAATAGTTTACTGACAGATGTCCATCTCTGTTTTAGTTCAGTTGATTTTGGGGGTTTCCTGTGCAGACGTGCAGCTGCTGACCACACAGGCTAAAAACATCTGTCCGTGTTGGTGGATGTCAGTGGTTATTTGTGGGAATGTCGGGGATCTATACATGTACTTTCATATTCTTCAGGTCAGTTCCCAGCTTTAGACGTGCCACACTCTGCACCCCCTGACACTGCAGACAAAGCAAAATGGGATTTGCATACCAGGAAGCAAATCACTGTGAACGGCTGTCGCAGCGAGGCGCTCAGCCTGTGAGAGCCAGTGTGTGTGACCAGCGCCGAGTCCAGTCCGCTGCAGCCAGCCAGCGATCCTGCTGCTGCTGTGATGAGTTTGGCTCATGACCTCCTCGGGGCCGCATTGCCATATTGGCCCCCTGCTTATTGTTCTGTCAACAGCATCTGCTGGGCCCGATAACAGGATTAGACCAGGCCCCTATAGGCTGGCTGGAGCTAGCCCGGATTAGCCTGCAAGGCCTATGCTTTCATACATGTGAGTGTCTGTGTTTGTATATGTGTGTGTGTGTGTGTGTAGGTGTGTAGGTGTGTGTGTGTTTGCAGATATAATTTTAGCCCAGAGCCGATCGCTTCCCTCCTGTCAGGGAACGTACAGCACAGCAAAAGAGGTCTGAAACCAGCTCTCATCCATATAAAGCCTAATTTAATTTTTCCTGCCTTATTTTTCCTGCATCAGTGCGACACACTCTCCAGATGTGCTGTAGCACAAAGAGCCTGTACTTCATCTGTGCGCTGCAATGATGCACAGTCAAGTGCAAAATAAATTATTATCCTGACCAGCAGATTGAGGGTCATGTCAAGGTCCAGTAGTGTGTTGCTCATGAGTATTACATGCCTCTCCCCAACTTCATTACACGCCGCCCTGGTTTTCCAGGTAATAGACAGTTTCCCGGGTCAGAGAAGCCGGCATAGCGATGAATCCCTGGATTAGAGTCCTATGAAAAGAAAAGCAGTATGGTAATAATCTCTCTTGTATTGTTTGTTGTGGCACCTCCCAGAGTCATTTATCAGGAAACCGGTCCAGGCCAGCGGTGGCTCTTATGGTCTGGAAGGCAAACACACACAGGTTGATAATGGCCTTGGCGCACAGGAAGGGCACGATCCCAGAATACACAGTGGGAATCTCACAACACCGTCTCCCGCCTCCTCGACTTCCCCCCGGGGGATACACAAATCCTAACTTCCCCTCCCGATGTATTTCCCCACTGAGAATACTCCTACCAAAGTGGTCATGCTCCTGTGACATTCCTGCCAAGCCCCACACCGGCTCATCTGTTTGGTTCCACCTGACCCAGGAATTTGGCACAGTTTGGATTAAAAGTGGAAGGAAAAGAAGGATTCCTCCCTGCATGTGAGACCTGGTTTACTGTGTGTGTTTTTCCCACGTCTGTGTGTTTCTGTGTCGAACGAGCAGGCGAGACCTTTGGTGAGAGAAGGGAAAAAAAAAAAGCGAGTTAGCCTCAGCGGCTCCGAACAGAGCAGAGACTGTGAAAGAGGAGCTGAGGAGAAGAGTAAATAAACTAGTTGTCAGTCATGTCCCACTCCCCATCCCCTCTTCTCCACACTGCCTCTCTAATCTCCATCCCACTCTGCTTCCAGAGCCTTAATCAGGGAAAGGACTTCCAGCTGCTTAAAAGATGAAGCTATTGTGCAGCTTCATGTCATGACACACCATCGTACCCGCAGTTTGTGCCCTCCCCCTCCTGCCACGTCTCCCCCCCCCCCCTTCTGCTCCAACTGACGTGTGCGTCGCCGTGAAAATTATTAGAGACATTTCACAGAAAAGCGGCTTTTCCCATTTCCTCTTCCATCTCGGCTTGTCAAGAGCTGCTGCATATAAAATGGCTGGCAGACGCCGAGCCGCGGTGCAGTGATGGCTGCCGCGTCACCGGGACTCGCCGCGTCAGGCTGCACCATTCGTTTCCAACCAGTCAGATTAATTAGACGCTCTTCGGAGGAGGCCACCGGTCAGCGAGCCTTCATCTCGTGCTGGTGGAGAGATGCTGTTTTAATCTCTCGTGGCCTCTCGGTCCCCCTCAGGCCACGTGGCCGCTCTTTGCATTGCACAAACACTCCTCAGTGTGCCGCCTGCACAATATACAGCAATATACTGGTCTAATTCATAAAACATCAATCCTGCGTTTTATGAAAGATGCAGTGTGTACTCTCTGAGTTCAACACTTTCAGGTCAAAGCCCTCCAAATAAACACACATTAGAGCGTGGATCATTGATTAGATTCTGTCTGATGGATCCCCATCTGAGGAAACTGATGAATTTTCATTCAGATCCAGTTTGGCAGGTCGAGAAGGGGAAACATTTTCCATCCACATGCTGCCTCCAACAAGCACCAGTTATCAAGTGCTCATGTTTAGGTCTTTGTTAGACGTACTGTATCTTAACAATCAATTTATAATCAATTTATATCTGCCGGTCACAGCTTGTGTCCAATGCCAGCGTCCAGTGCAGGAACCACTTTTTAAAGTATAACCACGACGTTTTTACCAAACCTTAAACAGGCGTTTTAGTTGTTTAAACCTAAACTTCCTCTCTTTTTTTATTGTTTTCTTTTTATTTGCGTAACATTGACCTTAATTTAGCTGCACATGAATTGTAAAAGGAGAAAGATGTATATCTTTATTAACAGTGGTGCTGAATGTAATGAAATATCATTATATCGTCCATTATAAGCTTTCTGTATTTGCTCACTGTCTCCTCTACAAAAGCCCTTATAACTGTGTTTAACTACATGATTAAGGATGTGAGGGATTCTTTCTTTGTCAATATCATTTCCGCCAGTAAACGCAGCCCTGAAGTCTTGTTTGACACCATCAACAACACTACCACTCTTCCACCTCCTGATGTTCTTGTTTTTTTAAATAATGATTTTTTCTTTTTCTCTTATCTCTTGCTTTGTGGATAAGATTAGAGATGTCAGGGCCGCCGCCACCCTCCCCTCTGCTCCCTTTTCTGCCTATCCAGCTCAAGCCGTCAGTTTTAGACTGTTTATCTCCTGCTTCCCTGTAAAACCTCACAGATCTGGTGGATGATGAAACCTTCCTCAAACCCTTTAGATATTATACCAACTTCCCTGCTTAAAAGTGTGTCTACTGGTGCTTGTCTGTTGTAAAGAGCTCCCCTGGTTGTATCTCAGCTTATTTTAAACATGTAGTTGTTCAGCCTTTTCTGAGGAAAGCCAACATTGATCCATCCCTTCCCCAAAACCACAGGCCTATATCTAAGCAGCCCTTATCTCAGAGACTTTAGAGAAAGTCGTTACCACAACAGCTCACTGCTTTCTCGAATGCACACGACGTTATAGAAAAATCCCAAGCTGGTTTCGATCAGAAGCGTTACACTGAAACAGCTCAGTCTCCGTAATGATGCCGTCTGATGTGGGTGAACGCTCTGTTGTGGTGCTGCTGGATCACAGCGTCCTGAGGGTGGATGTCTCCGGGACCTGTTCACCTCCTGGCTCTCCGTTTTTTTCTCCCTACACATCTGAATCAGCTGCTCTTTCCTGTGGTGTCCCTCAGGGTTCTGTCTTGGGTCCTATATTACATATAAATGCTTCCATTAGGTGATATTATCAGTGAGTTTGAAGGTTTCTCATAAGACCGTCATTGCCTCAAGGTTGCTCAGTGAAGTGGGTGCTTTTCTTCATCTTGGTGTTAAATTTGATCAGTCGATGTACTTCGATCAACACATCAGATCACTGACCCAGACATGCTCCTTTTTCTTCTGAGGAACTCTAAGAAAAGTTAAGTCTGCTGTATCACACCTTGAGATAGAATTGATCAGTCTTGCTTTAACACCCAGTTGGATTGCTGTAATTCCATTTCACCGGTCTCTGAACCGTCTACGGCTGGTCCTGCAGGAGGTCCTGTAGGACTGCAGTCAAGTTCAGGATTCATTTTAAAGGTCTTGTCTTCCCATAAAGAGCCCTGTACTGTATGGTCACTCCCCTGTCTTCACCCTTACTTCAGCAGTAGGTCGCTGAGGTCGTCGACCAGGCTGCACTGGAGGTCCCGGGCTCTTGACCACGGTGATGGAAGTAGAAACTCCGACACTGTGGAACTCTCCTCCTTCAGACATTCAGTCTGTGGTCTCTGATGATGCTTTTAAAAAGCAGTTTCACACTTATTTATTCAAGCCTGCCTTCGTCTCGCCTCCTGCTGAGTAGTGTTTATTTGGTGTTTGTCTATAGAAAAAGCACTTTGTTGTTTTACTATATTAAATAAAATGCACTAAACACTAGTATCCAGGGTTGGGGGAGCTGTGAGAGACATGCACAGCCCTGCACAGCTCTGATCACTTCAGTAAATATTAGACTGATGGTGAAACTGGTGGTCTGACACTCAAGGTGCATCTGTGGGAAACTGTAAGAAATCTTCCTTTGAGCAGGTGACTTTCTCTCTTCAGGGGATCAATATGTGGAGCCTCCTTACCCACAAAAATTAAAACGACTGCATTGAAACTGTTTTTATTTTTATTGCTCTGTGTGTCCGCAGGCTTTACAAACTAGCTCAGGCGACTGTAAATGCTTTGTTGCACATCCCTATATGAGTGGGTGTTGTTTAAAAACAGGAAGAGAAGGATTAACAGTATTGGAAATGGACGGATGGATGGATGTAGTTAGGGCCATAGTTGTGTCCTACATAGGGCTGAACTCGGGGCACGAAAGGCTCCGAGGCAACAAAGAGTGAAAACAAATTGATGAAGACGCTCCAACATTATTCTCTTACTGACCTCTCCTCAAGCCAGCTGATCAATAATCAATATTAGTGAATTACTGCTGTGAGAGGGTGATGGCATTGTGGAGTAAACTGAGCCTGAGTGTCTCTCCCTCTCTGAGGTGTCGTAAGAGGAGAGTGCTGTAAGACATCGGGGGGGGGGGGGCTCATAGACACAACAGTGCGTCTGGTAAAGGAGGGGGGGGGGCACCATCAAAAGTAATGGTTGCAATCTGCAGTCAGAAAGAAGGAGTGACTGCACGACTGATAATCATGGAGCAGAAAGGAAAAGAGGATGAGGTGCAACATGAGGACATTTTATCTCCAGACGTAGGAAGCTGTTTTTCTCCTTTAGAGCTGCTGTTTGCCTGTTTGCCTGTTTGCCTGTTTGCCTGTTTGCCTGTTTGCTAACTCTTCTTAGCGCTCCTGCCTTTAATTACAGCTGTGTGTGGGTTTAAACTCTGGAGCAAAGTGTTGTAAGAGTAGCTCCTTTGAGGAAAAGGGCAGTGCGTAGTGTGTGATGGATGTGATTGGAGCGCAGGGAAAAGGTTAGCAGTGAAGTTGCCCACCTGGCAGTCGGTGGATAAAGGCTGCAGCCGCTCAACACCAGAGGAAGTTTGCGTGTGTTGTCTCGCAGCCGAAGGGGTTTAGCCTCCAAAGAGCGGACCGACCGCGGCCCTGGACGGGAAGCAACGTCCCCACAGTGCTCCCTCACTGCAGGCTGGAGGCTGAGCGAGGTAACATGAAGGTTTGTGTTTTCCAGAGTTGTTTAGAGACTTAACATCGAGGTCTTCTTCTCTAGCAGATTTAATCAACGTTTTAAATGATGAGATGTCTTGTTCTCAACAGTACAGGTGATTTCTAAAGAGGTAGATGCTATTTGTACCCAGTGTGGCTGTTAACACACAGGTGTTCAGTCTCTTTAGATCCTGCAAGAAAAATGGTTTTCATATTTAGATTTTTCTCGTTTATTCATTTCTTACAGCATGTCCTAGTTTTCTTGCCAATTTTTTTACCTAACCAAGTAGTTTTGCTGCCTAAACCTGCAAAACAAAACTAAACAAACTGACAAAAAGGTCAGTTGGATTCATTCATCCTCCACATGCTGGAAACAGAGCCTCCAAAGCACAGATCCAGTGTGTGGGACATGTTTTCAATGTGCATGAATCAATAAATGAATGAATTTATCTCCACATTTAAAATGGTGACTTCCCCAAACAAAAGACAGACAGGAGGACAGAGCAGTGAATGGCAGCCATGCATGAGAAGAACTTTAAACAAGAAAGAAATGAGACTAAACATTTGAAAGCGCTGCAGAAGCTCAGAGAGCCTCGCTGCATTACTTTCTACCTTGTTTTTAATCCTCAACTGGTACCTGAAGTCAGTTTTTTCCTTTACATGAACACAAACACAAACTGATGCATGAAAATCCACTGAAACGTAGCACATGAAGAGTGTCGGACCGGCAGACTCTCCACTTAATGAGTTCCTCCCCATGCTGAAATGAAAGCTGTGAGGCTCTGAGAGCTGCAGACGCTCCGTTTTCCCACTTTGAAGAAAAAGGCACCGTCTCCCTCGGCCTGTCTTGCTGCTCTCCCCTGACGGAGCCCGTCGATCCGTCTGTTGTTTCGCCACCACATTGACTCCCCGTCACTGCGCCTGTGTCTTATTGGAGCTCTCATGTCTGCTCTCTTCCTCTCCACACGCTGTTAGCCTGTTTCTGTCAAACAGTCTCCTCTCGTCGGACCCCGGCTCTTCATCCTGACACTTGCTCCGTCTTCTTTTATCAGGCATTTTATCATATGGAACCATGGCAGCCTCTGTGTGCACCCCCACCCCACCCCCCCACCCACGGGCGTGAGTCTGTCCTGTCCTTGATGATGAGTTCACATGTGCACACACACACACACACACACACACACACACAGATGGTGTGCAGGTGTAAGATGTGACACAGTCCAGATAACAGGCCGTCAGCTCCTCTAGTGCTCACTGCAGTATGGCAGCCGGTGCAGGATTCCAGAGCCACTGTCTCTTCTCTCTGTTCCTGCTTCTGTCACTGTAGCTTCTTTTCTCCTCGTCCTTCCTTGGACGCATTTGATTTGTGTCTATCTGCTCGTGGGCCTTGTGCTGTCCCTGGTGATCATCGCCATCGCTCATATTTTTTGACCCCCTCGTAAGGCAACAAGACAGCCTGCATCGTCCCAGCGCTGGGAATGAGATGCTGTGTTCACTGTTTGTTTGTCTGCCTGCAATTACTTCTATCTTATCATGTTTTAAACATTGTGCAGTCAGAAGTACAGGCAGCTTTACATTGTGCCCTCAGGTGTGACTCACACTTGTTCTGTACTGACACTGTCACACATGCATGCTGCTCACACACTGTTGCTATGTGGTTTGTTCTCTGCAGTATGCGTGGATGTTTATTTGTGTGTGTGTGTGTGTGTTTGTATGCAGAGGAGGGGTGGGGGGGGTGCAGATTGTGCTCGGTCCAGTAGACCCCTCCCAGTCACAGCGGAGCTGTCTCAGCTCGTCAGCATTAGACTCGTGTGGCGCCCTGATCCGCCGCGACAGCCAGCCACGGGAAATGATGGGACGTGAAACCGCCCACAGCACCCATGTGACCCGGCGTGGCTGGTTGGGATGGAAAAGCAGGAAGGCGGTGAAGTCATGTGTCTTCACAATAGCAGAGGCAGAAAGCATGGCCCCGCCTGGTACAGCACAGACAAGACACACAACACCTTGACACACACACACACACACACACACACACACACACACACACACACACACACACACACACACACACACACACACACACACACACACACACACAGAAATGTCACTCACATGTACAGAAAGAGACATTGGGTGCAGGCCATGACTGCTGTGGTATTTTATCCGGTTGAATGGCAGTGAAATGAATCTCAGCATGCCTGGCTCCAGACCTTTAGGATCGTGCCATTGTCCTGAACTCCACACGCCTCAGCTGCTGCAACCAAACACACACACACACACACACACACACACACACACACACACACACACACACACACACACACACACACAGGTGGGTCCAACCTGATTATGGCACAGACAAAAAAAAAAAGCTCAGGCTGTTATTAACTGACTTAGAAACAGAGCAACTTATTGACCCAGACATCAAAATAAGTTCTTTCATTCATTCATTCATTCTTTCATTAATTCACTCACAAACTCACTCAGTTATTCTTCACTGCTGGTGAATTCTTATTTTATATTTATATATTTTATTTTTAAAAAAAACAATCAAAAAGTGAGAACAGTGATTTTTTATTAACATTCTTCCATTTTAAGTTGAAACTGTGTTTTATTCAGTCGTGTTTGAAATATTAAGTGTTTTCTTGTCTCTCTTCATCTGATGCAGCAGGTCTGATTAACAGTCTGTCATGTGTCTCATCTTTTTTTTTTAATTAGACTTTTTTTTATCAGAGGTGTCTGGCTTCATTCGGAGGGCTTCTCTTTCTGTCAGCGTGTCATTCGTGGTGTCTCGTGCAGCGTAATGTCTCCCAGCAGGCCTTCACAGTGAGGTTATGGGCTGGGCGGGGCTGTAACTTGGCCTTGGTGTGAAGGGGGAGGACGGGGAGATTCAGCATTCATATACATGGATTTTCCAAGGCTCAAACCCTATCGCCTTTCACATTTATGGCCCCTTTTTTACAGATTTTCCAGGCTCCTGCCATCAGGTGCGTCAGCCGCTGTCATCTTTCCAGAGCAGAGTGAAGCCCCAGTGTTTCCACTGGGCCATCGGTGGCTCACTGCATACCTCACTGGATTTCTTTCCCCTCTCACCTTCAATATCCTCTCTCATCCCTTTAGATTGAACCGCATCTCACATCATGGCTGTTCCCGCTCTCCGTGCCTCTCTTTCCGTCCTCCGCATGATGGTCTGCTTCCACACTGTCACTTTGTGTAAATCTGATTGAGAATGCCAGAATAATCCTTTGCTGCTTGTCTTTACTGTCGTTCCTGCTGCAGTTGTGATGTGTGGCCCACAGTAACCACACAGCAGCAGCAGTAACGTCTCTCTGTGGCGTCTCAAGTGTGGAATATTTGCACAAATGCTCCTCTGAAGCACAAAGCCGTGTTCGACAAAGTGCACATGCAGACCAGGCCGATTCAAAGCCCCCCCCCCCTCCTCCATCATTAAACTGATAGAAGTGGTTAAACACACGTGCCCACAAGTGGTTTAGTCATTTAGTGTCCCAGATCCCTTCTTTACTTCCTCGTTAACGACATAAACGCTAAGTTGACCTCACTGTTTGTGACGACGGCCGCTGGCCACATTTTTTATGTGACCGCTCTCTGCTCTGAATAGCCGCCTTATCTTTAGTGTACAAAGAAGCATTCTGCTACTCCAATGACTCTCCTTCCCTTTATCTGAGTCTACGAGCACGCTCTCATCCCCCGACTGCCTTATTGTATTATTTATTGAACCCAAAGACGAGCTCTTTCAAGGTGAATACCATCGAAATGTACAAATATTTTGTGAGTGCTGTGCCTAAATATATTCATTTTTCATATTTATATATGCACTCCCCAGAAAACCAGTCTTTATTTTCAGAAAGTATTAGCCTTTGTTTTTACCTTGATTCTCCTGATTATCATATCCAAGTTAAAGTGGAAAAAAGCGTTTAATGAGTTTTTCATTTGTAGCCTTAAGGCAATAAGAGGTAGAAAATTTGAAAGCACGTGTTGACATTTATGTAGTTTTTTTAATACATTACAGGACAGGACGCTCGCGTCAGTGTGTGTGAACATGAGCGACGCTGCAGAAACTAGAAGGCAAGCATATAATGTACAGCCTGGAGCTCCGCTGATAATGAGTAGGAGATTGATTTCTGTCCTCGTGTAATGTTTGTTACAGTAGAGCAATAAAGCACGGGATCATCCTTTATTCAACGTCGTCCAACCTGTCATCGGGAGCTCTGCATCGACTGGACAACACAGAAATCAGCTTTAAGAAACCCTCATGAGGATGTCATGTAGGAAAGTGTGACCCGCGCTGAAACACAACAATAATGCACCATGAGGCTAAACGTCAACACTCCTCCCCTTCAGAGTCTTTCTAATGTGACAGAAACACAGCTGAGCTCACTCTTAAAATATTTCTAAATGTATAAACCCTTTTAATTACAGTCTGGAGTGCCAAGGAGGCAATTAAAGAATAAAAATACACGCCGGCATTATTCATTCATCGTACAGCGTTAGTCACTCTGCCTGGCTGAGGGAGTGGGAGTGACAGATAGAAGAGTTTCAGTCTGCCGCACTGTGTCAGACATTAAAAATTAAAGTAAAATGAAGGCAAACAATGATCCACACACACTGGGGATGTTGGCTTGTAGTGAAGGGGCTGCTTTAAGGGGTTACAGATAGCCAGCGGAGATTGCTGAGAAGGAAGACAGCATAGTTATCTTCTCCCAACAAAGCCGTTTCCACCGCAGGCCTCCAGCTCACCACGCGCTCCATCGCGCCCAACGAAGCAGCGGCCGCACAAAACAGTTTCATATTCAGTAATGAAACGAGGCGGGCCTTCCCTCCATCGCTCGTATCAAAGAGGAAATGAGGGAGTGTAAACACAGTTACTGTGGGAAATCAAATTAAAGCACTGATCACGTATGATGGATCCGTCTCACGCTGCTGTCGTGCAGTCAGCAGGTGGAAGCAGACAGAGAAGCATCGGTCCAAAACAAACATGTTCAGAGGGATTCCTGTTAACGCCACACTTCCAGCTTCAGTGCAAAGGTGTTACAGTAAACAACCATGCTGTGAATCTGGAGAATATTTAAATAACCAGCAGTGATGTTGGTGCAGCTTTTGGACAAAACATTCATATTATTTCATTATGTTAAATGTGTCCTGATGGAGGCCGAGACAAAAGGTCACAGGTCACCTAAAACATGTTTCATCCTCAATATCCATAGTTTCTGGGCCAAAGTGTTGAATAAGGAACATAGGGGATGGGATGGTTACTGGTTTCAGGATAAACACTTAGTTCATCTGACACTTAGCAGGTTTGCTTCAGTGGTAAAGAGAGAGGCAGAGGACAGAGTGGGGTTGTGATTAGCTTCACCGACCACGTCACCTGCTGTGGTTTTAGACCGAGCAGAGCGTTAGTGAAGCTGTTACCATCTACCAGCCACAGTCCGTAAAGTGAGTGAACAGCTAAATAACTGCAGACAGGAGGATGAAGACCCTGAAGATGGAGTCAGATTGATTCCCCTCCACGCTGCTCTCAGGCCCGTTGGAGCCGTTTCCACTGATTCTCGTGGCAGTGTGGCGTTCAGCGTGGCGTTCAGCGTGGCGTTCAGCGTGGCGTTCAGCGTGGCGTTCAGCGTGGCGTTCAGCGTGGCGTTCAGCGGCCGCTCCGCCAACGCTCTGCATACGGTGTGTGTTCAGTGTCGCCTGCCTGTGGTGGGAAATTATGGTTTTCATGTGTTTACATGAGGCCATGTTGTTATTTTAATGTGTAGGCAAACCAAAAAGTGCTGCGAGCTTTATTTGTGGTTTTCAATATGAAACTTGTTGAAATGGTTTCAGCGCCTTCTGAATATTTTCAGCATATTTATCAGTATAGTCGTACTTCTGATAACTGTGATAGCTTTGGTTGCTACCTTTCATAGCGTTTCATCTCTGCATGTGACTAACAGCCTCTAAACGAGCAAAAATAATTGGTGCTTCAAACTCTTACAAACTGCCTTGAAGATTAGAGGAATGCTCATTATACGTTACGGCTGCACAGCGGCACGAGCGGGCAGGACGACCACGGCAGCGAGCAGCTCTCCTGCAAAGCACAGGAGGGTCAAGTTCAGCAGTAAAACCAAATACGTGGAGACATTTTCACACAACGGCGTGCACGAGTGTTCACAAGTCTCCTCCAGCCGAAGCGTCCGGTTATTCTTGGCAGCAATTACAGTCTGTGTGAGTGCAGACGCTCCTGTGGTTTCTCCTCCACTTAAAGCGCCAAGCAGACTTTAGGATTCCCACCTGCCTTTCGTTTCGTTTTACCTCAGCACCTGATCTCCTTCGACTCCTCCTCATCCCGCTCCTCTCCTTCATCTTCCTCTTGTGAACTCAGCCAAGGTAACGAAAAACAGTGATGATTTATTTATGTTAGGAATCCCATCTTCACTTCGTTTCTCACAACTGTCTCTCTCTCTAACACACACACACACACACACACACACACACACACACACACACACACACACACACACACACACACACACACACACACACACACACACACACACACACACACACACACACACACACACTTTCACTCTGTCTCTTCTCCTGTTTGTCTGTCTGTGAAACTCTATGTGACAGTGATGCTAAATGGGGCGTCCTCTCTCCCGTTGTGATTAGATAGACTGTGCAGGTGGCAGAGCTTACAAGCACAACACACACACACACACACACACACACACACACACACACACACACACACACACACACACACACACACACACACACACACACACACACACTGACATGCTGAGGCGACAGCATCATCCTGCTCTGGCGTTAACTCACATGATCCAGGTTTTTCAGGTTTTTCACACTATCTGCTCCATTTTTAATTTTTTTTAAACAGCCGATTTGTCGATGGAGGTGAGGGGAGGGGAGGTGAGGTGAGGGGAGGTGAGGTGAGGACGTCACCTGTGGCGAGAGAGACTTTTCAGGCAGATGTTTGTGCTGTTAATAGATTTCCACTAGTTCAATCATTTAAAAGATGAAACATCTGCCGTGCCCAGGCTTATTTCTGGAGCAGTTGATGTAGTCAGTCCGTGCACGTAGCTGCAAACGGTCTCGCCAACCGTCGCCCACGACATTCATGTCATGTTAACGGGGGGAAGCCCGCTGAATCAAACCCTGATGTCATCTCCTCATCGGAAATCTTACTCATGAGCAAAGCTGACAGGCCCCCCCGCCCCATGAAGCATTCACCGTCTCCCTGATGTGGAGCCACTTTCTGGGCAGCGCACTTTACAAGGTGCTTAAGTCGCAACCAATGGTTTCATTAATGGTTCGTGAGTCGTTTATTAATGTGTTATAGATGAATGTATAAGCTTTTTGTAAGAAGAACGTCAGGTTGTTAATAATACCTTCAGCATAATAACCTGCTTTGTGTTTTTTTCTCTCACATCGTCACAGAGCCGCAACCCAGAATACATTTATTACCAAGTTATTGCTGCAACATTTACCCTCCAGATGTGATGGATTATTAGAGTGAGCAATCAGACAGATGAGGAGGATGTACTACACCTGGGCTGGAAATGCTGCAGTAATATCTTGTTAATAAATGCTACTTTGGTCTGATGGTGTTTGATCAAATAGATTACTGAATTTTTCACGCCTGGGCAGCCAAGAGTGTCTTTACCGCTGGTTGTCCTCCAACAGTTTGAATCACATATTTAATACAAGTTTATCTGCTTCATAATTCATAACTGTTCCTAATTTAATGAAAAAAATGGAAAACAGATTTTAGCCTCCTAAAAGAAGACCCACCTAAATCATATCCACACACATTTAGAAGATTTTCACGCCTTTGGCTGCTTCAAAGTCACCACACTCCATTGACAAAAACAGTAATTTTAGCTTACAAATCAGGGGAGTTTTCTGTGCTACCACTGCCTCAATCAATGAACTAATACATTATTTCAGATCCAAACTAATCATTTAAAACACCAAAGTCAAACAGTAGCACCAGTAAACTAACCAATCTAGTCTGAAGAGACTCTGAACTCCTGCTGTGCTCTGAGAGGTAAAATTACTCCTTTTGCGAATGGAGTCTGGTGGCTCTGAAGTGTGTCTGACGGGAGGGTGAAGCCGTGCCTGCTTCTCCAAACTTCTCCATCTACTGTAGCTAATACACGACTATAAGATAAGAACCTCACACAGCTGCACTTCAAATAATCCAAACTATCCCTTTAAGCAAACTCTCACATTGATTTTCTCATTTGTCTTCTGAAAGAACGCTTGCTGCTAAAGAGTGAGCAATCTGTCAGGGACACAGGATAATATTCTCAAGTGCAAGTTGACCAACAAGCTAATCGGCCAAAACACACACCGAGCGTTGCCTTCAGGTGCCGTCATGTGTCCGGTCATCTTACACCACCCATCAGCATCTGTCTGTCCTGTCGGCCCTTCTTTAAATTACTTTAGCTCCTCACAGTCAACCCTCTCAGCGCTCCTGCAGCCTGCCGTCCGTCTTCCTGTCACTTAGTTAGTTAGTCTCTCTGTTAGTCAGTCAGGTAGCCGGCCGAGCCGTTACGCTCCGAGGGCGTTCCCTCCTAATGCTCCTCAGTTCATTTGTTTGTTTGTCAAAGGAAGAGGGTGAGAGAGGTGTGGGCAGACAGACGGAGCGATAGAGACATTTTTGCTCTAGTGAGAGATGGTGAAGTGGAAAGAAATATGCCAGTGCAGTAAGCAAATTGATAGAGGGACTGAGGGAGAGCGAGATAGAGAGATGTCAATTTAGATAGTGAGAGCTTAGTGTCAGACTTTGAAAAGAAAGAGTGTGGGAAAGAGAAGTGAAAGGAGAAAATGTCCAAAGTTTACTTTAGACAAAAGATGTTATTTTACAGCGAGAGAGCTGGTGGTTAGAGAGAAAAGTGGGAGAGTGAAAGCTGTTAGTTTAGAGAGAGAGAGAGAGTCGGGGAGAAAGATAGACGGCTGTTTGCCTCGTCTGCTGTTGCCGGTCATTACCTAGTCGGGTCTCGGCTGCAGGTTGGTGGAGCGAGCTCTAATTGAGGAGGCCGGCGGCTCGGAACAGCAGAGAGAGGCGAGGCTAGCGCTCCTCTGTGCTCGTTCATAAATTAGCCTGCCAGTCATTATGTCCTGGCGTGCAGTTGGGATCAGAAAACACCATTTACAAACACATTTGCATTTGTCACAAGTTGCTTTACAATGAAGCGGACGCTCATAAAGGCCGGCTGTGTGCATGTCGACTGTGTTGTGTTAATGGTGAGCAGCACACACACACACACACACACACGCTGTCCAGTGGATCTGACTTTAAAGAGATGGTGTCTGTACAATTATGCTGCTGACAGGATAAAGAAAATAATCTACAGCTATGCATCAGTATCCATTAACCCAGGAGAGGCAACAGTGTGCGTCTTGTTTAGTAGATCCACACATCCCCACACTAAGAGCTGTGGCGCTCTCATCACGCTCCCACTTGCCCACCGCATATTGGAAAACAAAAAGGTGGACATAACGAGGCTATCACGCCCTGAAAGGTATTGATCAGGCCGCCAGATGAGCTTCACATCAGCGCCACAGAGGCTTTCTGAAGTGTTGTAGAGATGCAGCCGTCCTCTCAGGTGGCAGCAGCTATCTCCATACTTCACACTTCCTCTTCCTCCCTACACTCAGGTCTCGTGCCCTCGCCGTCACACCGTCCCAGAGCACCCAACACCCCCAACACCCTCTACTCCACAGCCCGTCCACCCAGAACCAACCCGGCCCGCCGTGTTGACAGCGCCGGCATGCAACAGCGAGCACACACGCTGCATCATAATTACAAGCCGCTCACCTCCTCTGTAGTTTCCACCTTAACTCCCCATCCTCAAAATCACACCAACACTGTAAACAGACACCAGTTCAACGTTTCTCACGAATCTTCCAGTGATGAAATCCAGCACTGACTGTTTTTCCACACCGGGCTTTCCTTTCTCAGAGGCTGATCATCATGAACGATCTTTAGAAGTACAGAAAAGACCTGATCTGTCCAAAAACAACCCGGTTCCATTGGACCACAGTGTGACAGACTCATCACCACAGACAATCTTCTCACAGCCGCCGTCAGCATCAAGTCCACCAGTGAACCCCAAACCATCACGTGGATCATTTGATCTGCAGCTGAACTACACTGACACCAAGTCAACTTCAAGAACGACAAAATGGTGCATGTGACTTCCTTTTCCTTCCTTCCTTCCTTCCTTCCTTCCTTCCTACCTTCCTACCTGAACAACCTCAGGATATCCTCTGCAGTGTCTGCATTAAGTCTCAGAGCTCATTTTGTGATTTTCGTTTGGTCGGATGATTATTTTTGAAACTAGTAGTTTGTTCAGTCATCAGTGGAAGCAGAGCGCTGCAGTGGTGCTAAAATCATTTAACTGATATCTATTGACATTTAAATGTCTTTTAACAGTTTAACCTTCCGTCCAGTCACAGGATCATTTGTGGAAAACATGTTTTCCAGTGACTTGCCGCCTTGAGAAGACCGTAGTACAATAATTCAACAAACACTTCTGTGCCACGCGGCGTCAGTCGCAGGGACGAGGGCGGCGAACACGGTGCAGCACTTTGTCGTTCACATCCTGAGGTCCACGTGGAGTTAAGTCCAGCAGCACTTTGGCGAAGGTTACTGAGAGACTGTTGTTAAATGTTGTTGAAGTGAACATGCGTCTTGTCCTTCAAGTCTTTCAGTAACAAAACGAGAACAAACGCTGAGTGCTGTGGACTCTAAACATAACCGTGAAGTGTGGAATCAGCCTTCGGTCACTGTGAGCTTAAGTTATTTTAGGGTAAACAAATAGAAATACAAGAACTTTCTCATGTCCGTGAACTATCAACATTTAGCAACAGGCTCATTAACAAAGTTTCCTCGTTATCGTAATAAAAAGCCAAAGCCAGCAGCAGGACATGGTGCTCAGAACACGTCGTCTGCAGCAGACTAGTTGTATAAAAATGCTTTTTCTGGGAGACGGGGGGGTAAAATGATCAGTAAGGTAATATGGACCTTAAAGCGCCCCCACTGAGGGAGAACCATGTGTTCCTACTGACTCTATTTTAACATATAGAACAAATTGGACAGAACAAATCACCTTGGCTGAGGCCGACTGATGTGAAGCTTGGAGCGTTTCCCGTGGTTCTAATTAGCCCCGGCTCTGGCACGCCAGCCAGCCAGCAGGCTGATGGTTGGCATGAGGCAGCAGGACAGCCCAGCTGCCCCCGTGTCCTCCACTCGGCCCCCGGGGGGAGGACTGCAGGGTCCACCGCTGCCTCGGTGAACGGAAACCTGGATCGGAGGGGAAAGGTAGCTCACGGCTCTCCTAACGGCGTCAGGGGCAGCTGAGAGCAGCTCTCCGTCTGTGCCGTCCCTCAGTGCTGCTGACGCTGAGCAGACAACGAGCTGACAAACAGCATCACGGATGCAGGTGAGCAGTTAGAAAATGTAACTGCACAATGGACACGGCTGATGAACCTCATTATTTGTGGTTGCACGGTGGATGCCAGGAACAATCGAGACACAGTCTGAAGGCCTTTTCTCACAGCAGCACCAGCAGGCACTCCTGCCAAACCAGCAAGGGAGGAAAAGAGCAACAAGAGATAAAGAGAGAGGGCGAGGAGAGAGAGGGGGGGAGAGAGAGAGGGAGAGGCAAGTGTTAGACTAGATGGATGCACAGTTTGAGGAGAGGAAAGAGGGAGAGCAGGAAGGGGGAGAACGGGGAAAAGAAGGGGAAGTGAACTGAGTGCAGCAGAGAGGCGGAGAGGGAGCAATTTAATGCTGTAATTAAGTTCCTGATAGCACCCTGGGAGATGTGCTTTGGCGTCGCTCCAGGACAGCTTAGCATTGCACCAAGGCTCTTCAACCCACTATCTGTGCCTCCACACACACACACACACACACACACACACACACCATTTGAACAAACAGAAATTTAATACGAGCAGGCTCTCGGTGCTCTCGAGCCAATTCCAAATCCCAGAATGTGTGTCAGCTTCACCAAATGATGCATCGACAAGAGGAGACACAAAGGAGGAGCAGACTGGCGAGAGAGAGATGGCTGTTAGAAACCATCACTCGCAGTCACTCTCACGTCGCTGTGGCTCACACAAGGCTGACTGCCTCGACAAGTGCACACAAATCATCCTTATAAGAGCACGAATGGAAACCTGTGTCACAAAATGTTCCTGTGTTCAGCTTTCCGGCGCCTCCTGCTGCTCCTGGTCTCCTCTCTCACTCATTTCATGTGGCTGCACCACAGGACATGCGTGTGATTCAAACATATGTGAGTGACAGCGGTGACCTGTGAGCAGCACGGCTGGCAATAAGGCTGATGTGCTGCCAAGTTGTGCAGGTGTGACAAAATAGAAGGCAATTCACCATCAGTGCCTCGCTGTCAGTGTTAAAGGAGGAGAGAGAGAGAGAGAGAGGAGGTAGGACTACAGGGAGCGAGGGATGACAAGGAGAGAGAGAGAGAGAGAGAGAGAGAAGGAGCAGGCATTTCCACCCAGCCTCTCTCCAGCAGCCCAATTCTTCGCCTCCTTCAGGCCAAGCGGAGCAGCAGGACGAGCAAAAGGATTTTACCTGAGGATAACGCGCATCAGCAGGATCTGAGATTTCTCGGGGATTGGTCACCAAAGACGGAGGCGAAACGGATACAGCATCAGAGCAGTGATCACTGAGAGGGGACCAAGTGGATCGGAATCGGCTCTGACAGATTCCCAGGCTCTTTACAACTACAGGACGCCTCCGGTTCTCACCTGTGCGTCGTTTATGTCCCCGCTGCGTCTCTCCGGGGATCAAAGTGAGTCTCGTTCAGCTGATTTTACGCACGGTGGCACGAGCCGAGCTGGAGAGACGCGGATACGGTCCTGGACGCGCGATGCTGATCGGTGAGTGTTGAACACCTTCAGGCTGAGCGCGCGGCACCTCCACGGAGCACAGATGTCACATTGTTAGATCATTAGAGCTGAAATCACAAAGAGTCCGACGTTATTCGGAGCAGGAGGCGCGCTGAAAGTCTCTGTGAGCGAAATTAGAAATTCTGACGAAGTGAGAAATCAGGCGCGCGCTGAGAGTCGTGTTGTGGCTGAATTTGGGGTTCACGAGCCCCCGTCCTGAGGTCCTTTACGCGCCTCTGTAATGGACCCTGTCGTGGCTCCACAACTGAATCTGTATCGATCAAGTTTTATGGAGCGGAAAATAGATCCTCAAATCTGAGCAGTGCACCCGGACTGCTGCGGAGCTCCGGACACTCCAGCCTCCTCCTCCCTCTGGATCCACGGCTGGAAGTTTATTCTTACATATATATATATATATAATTAATTATTGGCAGATTAATAATTACTGATTTTATTTTATTGATCTCTTGAAAAAGTGAGAAAGTCTGAAAGTGAGCGCACAGAAATCTGAGCAGACCTCAGTCAGTCAGTCAGTCAGTCAGTCAGTCAGTCAGTCAGTCTGTCAGTCTGTCTGTCTGTCCTCAGTCATCTGAGCGAAACCATCCGTTTCCTCCATCAGCAAATAATCAGCAAATGCATTTTCGTTAGAAATTGATTGCGCTGCAATTATTGGTTCTTTGCAAACCGAGATTGATCCGTGAGTGTGTGTGTGTGTGGGGGGGGGGGGGGGGGGTTCTGGAGTCTGTGCGCACTGAGGCTGTGAGCAGAGGTTATTTTTGTGGGTCTGACTATTATTATTATTTATTTTATTTAATTTTATTCTTTTGCATCAATGCTGAATAATATCTAACCAAACATCCTTCTACAATAATCAAACCCATTATTTAGATTTCAGACAATGAATCACTGGACATTTCTGTTCATGAATAGAACTAATCAGCTTTCTTTGGTTTAATAAAGACGGGAAGTTTATTTAGAAGGATTTTGTCAAACGTGTTTTAAAGGTGGAAAAAAATAGTCTTGACTATATTTAACTCTTGAGGTTGGTTTGGATTGTGGCAGAGCTGCTGATGGGGGAAAAATAAGACCCACTAAATCCAGATTAGTTGCTTGATGAACTCCCCGTTCTCTCTCTGACTCCATCAGAGAATGAAGGTGCTCATGTCTTTTGTGTAGGCTGAGCCGAGGGATGGACCTGCAGCGCCGTGCCCCCACGCTTAACCTGAAACACTGATTTATAGCCGTGGCCCAGCCTTCTCGTCCTCTCTCCTGCCAAAACACAACCGTTCGCACACATCAGCCCTCTCTGTGGGTGCCTTCAGCTCCGAGCCCGTCCTGCCATCTCAGGGGGCGAACAAATGGAAGGCGGACGAGAATGTGGAAGTGGAAAGGATGAGATTATTCCACAGATACAAAGGGAATACACTGATGGTCTTGTTTACTCACTTGGATGTAATGGTCGTACCCACACACACACACACACACACACACATGGAGGCTCACCAGGCCTCAGGATGTGATGGATCTCCTCGTGAGTGAGATTGTGGGGTGCGCTGAGATCTCGGTGCTCTTAAAATGGCTTCGTGCGTGGCCCAATGACTCAAAATGGATGCAAATGGATGCCACATTAGCATTTCTCCAGATATTTACTTCTCCGCCCCAAACACCACCTCCTGCTCCTTCCAGCGGTGAGGCTGGATGCTCGCGGGGACCCAAAGCCTTCAGCGCTCAGGTGTGTGACTGAAGTGTGAGCGCTGCCTCCCTGCCGCCCTTTTAACCGGCTCATAAAAGAGCAGCCCTGCTGTCAAGCGGAGCCCTAACTGCTGCGGCCTTGTGCTGGTTTCACCTCCAGCCATTACGTGGTCTTAAAAGCAGTGTGTTGGCTCACAGGGGAGCTCTGCGGCTGCCGCGGCTTCTTCTCACGGAACGGCCGTGATTATTCACTGTGCTGCTGCCCTCCGAGGGGCAGGGCTCCATTTCTGTCTTTCCTGGAAGAGATGAGGAGGAAGAGGAGCCGCCGGTGGGTGGGGGCTCGACCTTGTCTCACTTCGCCCATCCGTCCGTGACCCCCCTCTGTGCCCCCAGGCAGGGACAGGTTGTGGGGCTGTGGGAGGGCTGATTATAGGCCTGTCCCTCTGGGAGTGGGTGCCATTCTTCCTCTTTCAATCCTTTTTTATCTGCAGGATCTGAGGCAGGGGGGGTGGGAATGCATGGGAAGCAGGGTTAATCTGCACTAAACAGCATCCCAGGCTTGATCAGGGCTAATTACATGGGGTTAGGGTTACAGTCTGTGACCATTGAGGGGGGGGGCTGGCCACACCCTGATAGCCGGGCTGTGAGAGATTAACAGAAAACACGTAGAATGGCACTGATGTGTTTCTCAGTAGCGTGGCGACTTAATGACGGCGTATTCCCACGTTTGGAGCTCAACGCTCAGTCCTTGACCTTCAGACGTTTATGTCCACTTGCCCTCGGCTCCAGAGTTAATGTGCAGCGCCTGGAGGGGTTCCCAGGCAGCGGGGAGCAATAGCACGTCTGTTTGAAGTGGCTCTGCAGGTGGAGGGGGGCGTAGATGAGGGGGTTAATGAAAAGGCAGCTCTTCTGGTCTGTGGTCCACCTCCCACCAACCCCACGTCTGCACCACCATCAAACCATCACATCAACCAGCTCTCCTCAGAGTGTGTGTTTTTATTTCCGTCTGTTTGGGTGAAGCAGTTGTGGCACTGACTGACTCTGTGTGTGTGTGTGTGTGTGTGTGTGTGTGTGTGTGTGTGTGTGTGTGTGTGTGTGTGTGTGTGCACATGCATGGAAAAGCAAAGCATGAGAGACGCGGAGACATTATGATGGATGGATTTCCTGAGCCTCCTGTCTCTTTGTTCATCCCTCGCGGCCCAGAGGGATGAAGGTGGCAGCTCTCCAGCTCCTGCTCAACACATTTCTACCTTCCCTCTCCAACACACACACACACACACACACACACACAGCAGAGACAAATAACCCGCCGCTCTATTAGCTCAACAAACACCTCACCTCCAATGACAAATCTGTAGTTTTTTATTTTTCATTACCTCAGCTTCTATTAGTCTGTGTCAGCTCCGTAAAGACTCCCGTGAGAGTGAGAGGAATGTCTCGAGCTGCCACAAACCATATCATATATTATTTCATACTTATTGTGTCTCATCCTATTGCATTTTATGTGTCGCCCCACCGGCGTTAAGTTCTATCCCACTTTCTTGCTGCCGTCGATGTCTGTGTGTGGCTCTTCTTCACTTTAATGTGCCAGTCAGCCGTTGCTTCCAGGTAACAGGGACGCTGGGACGTGTTATCACCCCAGAACTCCTCCTTTCCATGGGCGTTTTTTTTTTTTTTTTTTTCTGTTTTAGCATTGCTGTAGCCGTGATTCTTGTTTTATCTCTCCCCGTAGAGTTCAGTCCAGGAGGGGATGTGAGTTTAAAGGAGGCTTCTGTTGTTGTGTTTCGTCAACCTCTGATGTTCGGTGCTTTTCAGGAGTCGTCTTGCTGGTGTTGGAGCATGAGTCACACCTTCTACCCACAATACAATGTGTCTCAGAGCAGCACAGACGCTTTTGAGGCTGTTGTGGAAAAATAAGGCCATGTGACTCTGCTCTGTTGGATTTCTTTCAGTGTTATTGCATTATTTTAAAGGGGAAGTCCACCAAAACAGCCTTTGAATTATGAAGACATCTCCTTTGATCCTCTTTCTAACCGTCCATCGTGAGTCAGACAGTGTTACCGGATGGCAAAGTAGTTTTTAAAATGTGGAATAACGGTCTGAATTATTATTATTATTATTATTATTTAAATCTTTTTGTTTGTGTTGTATTCATTCTCTTGTTTTTAGCACCAGGTTTTATTCTTGCGTTTAGAAAATGGAGAAATGCTGATGAAGTTGCTGGACCTGTTTTATGTCCTAACACATCTAGACTGATGTGATGTACAGGAATATAAAAGTAATAAATCAAAGGGAAATGCACATTTGCATGTAAATGTAGGCCTAGAGTGGTTTTCTGTGCATGAATTGTGTTTTGAAGACGCTGGGGAGGAAGGTGAGTGGGTGGACCGGTGTGATGAGTAGACCTGTCTACATGGACCGAGCGCCTCTCAGACGGGTCAAAGGTCGGCAAAGAGCAGAGGTCACAAGTCAATGAAGTAACCGTGGTTCCCCAGAGCCGCAGATATTCATGAGATCTGTTTCTGTGTACACACACACACACACACACACACACACACACACATGCTAGTACGTTCTTTCTAGTGACACAATCTACGTGTCTGCTTTTGCACTTGCAGCATTTATATTCGCCGCTTGCTCGTGCCCCTGTCTGCCCTCGGAGCCCCCCTGTGGGGAAAATGCCCGCGTGTGAGTGACAGTTCAAGTTATTTCACTGAAGTGACAGCGTGGGTTTGATTGGCCCGCCTCCTGAAGTGATGGCTTCTGGATGCTGAGAGCTGCAGGCATATGTGAGGCCCAGCGGGAGCTCTGACAACATGAGAAATGGCTGCATGCGGCACCAAAACCTCAGCGCTTAGCTTCTCATTTCCGGGGTGCTAAGGCTAAAGATGGCGGCCGTGAAGGGAAGCGGCAACACATCACCTCCCAGGGCTACGAGTGTGTGTGTGTGTGTGTGTGTTGGTGCTCTGAGCGCTTGTGAGTTCATCAGTCTTAAGCAGGTGAGGCAGCCTTCGACTGAAGTGGGCGACTAGTCCTCCACTTGATGAACTGACCTTGACTTAAATGAGCGAAAGAGGAGTTAAAGGCCTTTATGAGCGACAGACTGGAGGAGGAAAAGAAGCACAAAGAAAGGAGAGAGCGGACAAAGAGAGGGAGAGATTGAAATTGAGACAAGTGGAGATGGACAGGACTGAAACATAAAGGGAATACAGACCTGCCTTTTCTCCTCTCCTGTGGTTCTCAGTGTTCGCTCTCTCCTCCCACCAGACCGACTCTGTAACCATCCCGGCTCTCCTGCTGCGAGCAGACAGTAACAGAGGCCATCGATTTTTCAGTCGGCTCCAGCCATCAGAACCTGGTGCTCTGTCCTCCGATCTGCAATACTCCAGGGTCCAGCGCGCATAATAGAGTGCAGCTAGTGTGTAAACGGTGGTAAATGTAAACAGAAGACTCGGTGATCCAGCTCTAATGGCTGCCTGCGCTCTTGCTCTTTGTTAGCCGTCGGGATGCTGACCTCCGCCTGTACTGCACGCCATCTCACGAGTGTTTAACAGCCCACTGCTCGACGGATTAATTACAGCATCTGGGAATTAATGTCCAAATGCACATACAGAGAAGCACAAATTCTATAAGAAATGTGCAATAAAGACTGTGAACGCACAAAATCTGCAATCTAAGTAAGAAATGTTCCTCCGCCGGCAGAAAATAGTTCTCTGTCAAAATCTCTTTTAATACGCAGAATAATAATAAACTGCAACACGTGTTCGCATCAGGAATGTTTAACAGCAGGATAATAATTCTTCTTAACTCTTAGACTTCACGTTCATGTGGTCAAAAATCAATTGTTGAGGTTTCAACAAACGTGTAATTAGTTGGATAAATGCAATCACAATATGGAAATCACGCTTCAGAAGACACACGAAAGTAGAACTCAGCTGTGAACTGCTGCGCCGAGGAAACAAATGGATATACATAAATCAATTGACAAAATACAATCACCTAAACGTATGGTTTGCATTTTCTGTGCACACACACACACACACACACACACACACACACTCCCCAGTGTACATAGTAAGCATATTCTGTAGAAAAACACACAGAAATTGGCAGCGTCCGTCAACAGAAGAACACACTTGGCCAATTTATGATTCACATAAATCAAATGAGAAACCACAGACACAAACAATAAATTCTAGCTTCACACACAGACACAGTCACCGGTGTAATGTGTTGTGTAATCAGACTGCGAAGGGTGCACACAGGCGGTGTGTGAACGTACACAACTGTGCTGAGAAAATGCATTTGCTCATACGTAAATACATGCGGGGGGGGGTGCACAACCATTATTATATATAAGACATGTAGAATATGTACACGTGTACGTAAATACATCTCAAGTTGTCGAAAGCATCTGTTTAGTTCGGTTGTCTCACCTTTTGGCGTTGATGTGTGTGTGTGTGTGTGTGTGTGTGTGTGTGTGTGTGTGTGTGTGTGTGTGTGTGTGTGTGTGTGTGTGTGTGTGTGTGTGTGTGTGTGTGTGTGTGTGTGTGTGTGTGTGTGTGTGTTGACTTGCTTCTCCAACATAAATTGGCATTCTCGTTTCTTTTCGTCGGTACTGAGCCGCTGCAGAGAGAGTCTGACTGGGAATGATCAGCTCTAATGATTTTATGAGAGTTTACATGATTAATGTTGGCACAGCAGCGTGTTTGTGAACAAACCCCCTCTTTCTCTCTTTCTCTCTCTCGCTCTCTCTCTCTCTCTCTCTCTCTCTCTCTCTCTCTCTTTCTCCCCTCTGGTCTCCATCCCCTTCCCCATGCCGCCTTTCCTCCCCCCTCCTCTCAGAGGGAATATCCAGTCTCAGTGTGTGCACATTTCCATGGTGCTAGCTGCCGTTCGCCACATTAGTGTGTGACAATGGGTCTCTTTGAAGTGGGTTATTGTAGCGTGGCTCACAGTGGAGAAGATGTGCCAGCTCGCTGTGCAGACAGGCCCGGCTGCGAGCGCCAGGGTAGACGGGAGCTGTGGGTGCACACGTGCACGCCCGCACAGACTAAATGCGGGGGTCAAACACAATAGCTTTCACAGCCACGTCCTCTAAACACGCTTTGCAGGAGCACATCCATCACAGACAGAAGCCACAAACTCCTCGTCTGCATGTGAGCACCTGCCTCGAAGCACGACACGGCAGCAAAGAAGAGCCTGCTCCGTCCTCCCATCTCTTCATCAACAATTTACCCATCTATCATCCATACGTCCACACTCTGCCTCTCTGTCTTGCCCGTCCTCCTCTGTTCCCTCTGCAGGCCCAGTCCAATCTGAAAGCTTAGTTGAGCTCCGTCTCTCTCGGCTTATCTCCAAAAGCTGCCTCTTTCATTTGAGTAAATGCCTTCAATCCCGGCTCCTCTATGAGGAAGCTGATAAGGAATGTCTTTTATCCACTGCAGATAGGCTCACCCCCCCCCAGCCCAGTGTGGGTGATTGTGTGTATTTATACGCCTACACAGCATATGCAAAATAATGTATGAGAGATTATATATGTGAGTCTTCTGTCAGTGTTTTTTTCTGATATTTTATGAGACCTGAATAGTTTTAGAATAGCGGATGGTTCTGTGGTGTGAATGTGCAGCGCGTCATGTTTCCAGCCATCCTCTCATGCTGCTCATCATTCAAATGTGACATTTCTATGATTACACATAATCACACTAGACTGCTGCAACCTTGCAGGTGTCTCTAATAGGAAGTGATTAAGTGGGACAAGCTAATCATGGCGGTGCCTCACCCACACGTGTGTGTGTTTGTGCATGTGTGCCGTCAAGAAGAGGCTGTCTGACGAATTGATTAGAGCTGCAGAGTGGATTTGTTGCCAGGCATTGAGAGAGAAGTTTTGTCTGCGTTTGAGTCACTCTAAGCTTTTGCCAAATGCTGCACTTCTGTCTTGCTAGAATGCAGCAAACATATCGATCGGCCTGTGAAGCTGCAAATGTCACACAAGAGCGTTTGGAAGTGTACAGAATGAGACTTTAAGCAGAAGTCTGATCGTGACCGTCTCAGTTTTTGTATCTGAATTCATTGCGTTCATCCAGCCAGAGCTCATTCTCTAAGCTGCTCTGCTCTCCGTCTGTGTGGTTACAGTCCCGGTGGACTCGTCCACGCTGCGTCCTGGGAGCACAGAGTGGGACAGCAGCTGGTGCACATGCAGCCACCTAGAATCACCGGCTCGGCCATGAGGGGATCCTCACCAGGCCCCCTGCTGGGCGCTTGGCTGAGATTAAACCCCCTCGATGACCCGGCGAACAGTGTGCCCCAACCCTGACACTCCCTGTAAGGCACCAGGACGAGGTGGTGGGGGGGGGGGCTGAGAGGCCTTGGGTTGGTAGCGGTGACTCCAGGTTGCTGTAGTTACACTGCTCTCCTCTCATCCTGCTGAAAACCTCTCTTCCTCTTCTAGTTTGGGGCTCCAGCTCTCTTTTCGCCTCAGTGGAAGACACAGCTTGTCATCTCAGATCTGTATTTTCCAGCATGGCCCTGCCCGCTTGGAGCTCCTGCCCTCCCCTGAAGCACGAGCTCACTGCAGTCGGGTCTCTCGGGGGACATATGAATAAAATTTGTAAAGCTATTGGAGCCAGCGCGAGAAAAATCCTCCTCGCCGCTCCCCACGGAGCCCCAACCTCATTGACTTGGGTTTGTTTGCTTGAGGCCAGCGACTGTGTTCCGGCTGATCGTAGCGGGCGCAGAGTCAGTGAGAATGATGCATTAGCCGCTCCGCACCTATTAAAGCCGCTCGCTGTGGTTGAAGCCAGACGGCGACTTTGAAGGGATTTATCAGGCCGCTTACCAAAGAGATGTGATTGAATTCATTTGCTTACTAATGAGGAGGGATTGTGGATTGAACACTTCCCCAGCTACACTTCCACCTGTTAAAACCATTTGCTCATTACTGCAATCAAATCCAGCGTTTGTTCTCCATTACAATCAAACCGCTTTCTGTCACCTCATCAGACACATTTGTGTCTTTTGGTGCTCAGACACATTTCATATGTGCTGGTTTGTGTCATCCAGGGTGGGGGCCACCGTCTGGGGCTTTTACTGCCAGTGATTCTGTGTCACCTCAACGTTTTGGGGGAAAATGTTCCTGATTTGAGGGTTTTCTAAACATCCAGTCGTCTTAAAACACTGATTTTTCTTGTTGCTGTGAGTTCCTTCATAAAGACAAACAAAGCTCTTGCCACGTTCAGATCTTTCGGCTCCAAGCAAGATTAAATCGTGATTTTTTTTTTTTTTTTTTTTTTTTCCTGATCCTGTAGAAACTGTAATCAAGTCCAATCAAATAACTGCGTCGGCTCTCGCTCTCTTTCTCTCGGTCAATCAACAAAATTGATTTTATTAGAGGTAATTGTTCCCTGTTTGATGTGCATGATGTCTTGATTAGGTCTATTCTCTGGAGTGTTGTTGTGGAGAGTGCTCTCCTGCTGCTGCTGAGGGCAGATTAGCAGTAAATCCTCTTTGTCTCAACAGACAGCAGCAGACAGACTGAAGTGGGTTAGCTGAGGCCTGCGCAGTCACACGGGGTTACAGTATGTTAGCCAAAGGTCAGCAAAGAGTTATACCAACAACTGTATGGAGAGGACGTCCGGTGACGCTGTGACTGATCCCTCAGATGTGCACACTGATTTCAGCCCCACTGAGTTCGTTCAATACACATTTTAAACAGTTTGCAGCCAAATAAACAGGCTGGATTAAAGGTACACTAAGGTCACTATTTTTAATAATATAAATTACCAAAGAGACACGATTAAAGAACCTGAGATCAGTGTGTTCTGATTTAGTTGCTGCTGCCATGAAAAAGGAAACTAAAAGATCTAATTAAAGTGTTAAGTGGCCAAAGCAGGTCACTAATTGATCGTAACAAATACTAAATTAAATAAAACCTTTAAAATAAGGATTTGCATCCTCACTGATAGAAATGATCCTAAAACAGATGTTTAGTCCCACAAACAGTCAGTTAATTTCTCCCTCAGTGTGGAAAAGTTTCCTCAAATAGGAAACATGTCAATGAATTTATTGATGAGAAGGTAATAAAAAAACACAGCCAACGGTTCCAGTTGCTGCCGTAGGATGTTGGCTGAGTCTCTCTGTTCTCCACCAAAGTTCAAACTGTCCCAGTTATTGCACATAAGAGAGAAGTGGACTCGTGTTCTTACTGGTCAGAAAAGGTGACGTCATGAAGCTCCAATCAGGATTCAGGAGTTTTTCTGGATTAAAGAATAAAATGTCTTTAAACTTTGCAGCTGATTTTGGTTGGAAACATTTAATGTCACAGAGAAATGTTGGATTCAATATTTCAGTGAGAAGAATCCTGTTCTTTCAGTTGATGTGAAGCTGCATGTGAATAAAATAAATCCTGGCACTGTTTCATGTCTAAACTGGCGAATAAAAGACAACAGAGAGCTTCCTGATGGAGGAAAGCAATGAGAAAGTCATCGCTTTGGTGGATTTCACACCTAGAATGTGTTAGTTTGTCTATAAGATGTTGATCTAGATATCAATAATCTGTCTACACTTTTTCCCTGCTGCCTTTAAAAGTGTGTTCAAAGTCATTCAATGACTTGTGAAAATGTAAAACCAGCTGAGAACCTTGTGAACATAAACATAAGAGCAATGCATGCTGGGAAGTCTGCTTCTGTGCTTATCTTTAGAAGGTTTTAATTTAATGAGCTGCAGAACAAGCGGATGTGCGTTCAGCCTCAACTCATCGTTTCAAGTCAAACGACGGTGAACTCATGTCTGTGACACTCGGAGCCGTCTGCAAACACAAACTAGACGTTTTGAGTTGAATTAGGTTGAAATTAATAAAACATATTTACGCTGAGTTCATGACAAAAGGTTAGTTGATTCCACTAATTCGTCAGGCTTCAGTGTCCCCCGACAGATGGAGAGTTTGGGCCGTCGCTGCTGCAGTAAAATGTGTGTGTTCCAGATGATTAAAGTTTGACTTCAGCAGCCAAACGTGAGATACTCACACTGATCTGAGTGTGGAAACACGAGGCTCATGCAGTTCCAGCAGCAGCAGTCCAGCGTTTACCACAGGCATTCTGGGAAAGAAGTGTGTTCAATCAAGATTTCACATGTTGAGAGCTTAATCTAGTGTGTGTGTGCACTTTACAGTAGCGGCCGCTCTCTGGGTGTTCGTCCATCCCAAACGACCCCAGAGCTTATTTTCTGTCTTTACATTGGATTGTCTCCGCCGAGCTCTCCCGCGATAAGTAGTGATGCTTTGATGCTTGAGGACACTTCAGCAACTTTCAATCGAGATTAATCCGTCTTTGAGATGTGCCAAGGCCTCTGTGGATGCACAGCCGAGAGAACGAGAGAGAGAGAGGAGGAGACGGCGGTTATAGAGATGGGCCATTTGTAGCTGCCGTCTCCGAGACACGGTTCCATTCCCACTTTGCAACCAGAGGGGACAGCTCACTATATCACTCAGCCGTTTGTTATTTTGTCTGAGGCAGGAGTTGGCCGAAGGGGAGAAACGTCTGTCTCTTTCCCAGATGCCTGAAGGTGAAGCCCATGCATCATTCTGCAGAGAGCGTGTGCGCCTGTTTGCTTTTGCATGCATTCCTCTGTGTGTGTGTGTGTGTGTGTGTGTGTGTGTGTGTGTGTGTTCATGCAGATGTCCACATCAGTATGTGAGCAGAAATGGGAGGCTTATTCTGCAGCTATCAGGTGTCAGAGACTATTGTTCAGGCTGAGTGAACCAGATTGAATTCCTGTGATTCAGTTTGGTATTCCTTTGGTGTTAAACTAAACAAGCCCGACGGGTTGCCTGTGTTTTTTTGACAACATCCACCTATTTCCAGTCTGCAGCCTCTCTGTACTTATCGATGTGTCTCTGTTCTTGTTGCTGTCAGCAGAGCTCCTCTCCTTTTCTTATCCCCCTCACCTCTCTTCTATTTCGTCTCATTTGGGCTCTCGTACTGATGCTAAAGTTTTTGCAGAGCTGAAACCGAGTTGGTGTTGGACTCGGTGGGCGGTGGGGGATCTGTTTGCAGTTGCCAGTGTCCCCCAGTGAATCGCAGTGATCCGTGTTTCTGCTGTTTCTGCGCCAGTTATTAAAAGCCAGGGGAAAGGTTACAGTAAATGCCATTCAGCTGATGTGCAGCTCAAGCTTGGCAGTCCTCCTTAACCAACCCCCCCACCACCACCACCACGCACCCTGAGTTTCACAGTAACATTTTGGGGAGCAGTAATTTAACCTTAACACCCCCAGAATTGGTAACTGCATCCTCCCTTGATGAACCCGTTCACGAGGCCGTGCAAACAGCCGTTTGCTGCAGGCTTCAAATTAAAAGCATGACAAGCAAAAGCACCCCGAACCTCACCGAGCACCTGAGTCTGACAAATTGGCAGTTTCCTCTGAATCTCCCCCCCCCCGTTCCTCCCCCTCGTCTCCAGCGCTGTCCCTCTGAGGCTCGCTCCCCCCGCCCCCTCCCTTGTCACCACTTCTCCCCGGCGCCCTGGGCACTCATCACAGAGGTCACGCACCTGTCGACTGCTGTAAACAGGAAATGAATAATTCAGGAGTCGGCGCTGGTTGACTGCAACAGCTGATGGTCTCTCCGTGACGAGCAAAGATTTATCCCAAGGATTCGCGTTATAATCCTCAGCTGGAATCACACTAATGAGAAACGCACTCCGGAGAGTCTGAGGACGCACTCGCAGTCAGACCGCACGTCCTTGACCTCTGTGGGGGATAAAGTTAGTTTGAAATGGCAGCCTGTGCAGCACGAGAAACTTCTGCACACACACACACACTCACACACACACACACACACACACACACACACACAGTGCTTTGCATTTTTAGATTTGCAGGCTGATTGTGCCGATACAGAAGGGCCACATGTACTCTTAAGTGGGCTATCTGTGAACAAAAGCATCTCTCTTGGCCTGTGATATTTCTTCCTCTGCTCTCCTCCTGCTTCCCATCCTCTCCTCCCCGAGGTAACCGCTCGCAGAGGGAGCTGGCCTATAACAGAAAGCCAGTTATATTATGAGAGAAATACCCAAGTAGCAGATTCAGAGGCAGCGAGATACCAGTTGAGGCTGCCGGGTAGCTGGAGTGATTGCTTTTCTCCCCTTATCGCCACACCAACAGGTGTCTACGACGAGCTGTACTGTGAAGGGATTCACAATTATAACACCCCGGCCACCAGCTCTGCGGTCAGCACCACACACACGGCCCCCGCCCCCACCCACCCATCCTCACTCTCTTCACATTCAGTCAAATCCTGCTGGCCAATAGTAACTTAGGAATCCTGTTATGGCCCCGCTCCTCCAAACACCTGCACCGGCTCTGATAAGAATCCTTATCAGCTCAGCCCCATGTGTCTGTACACCCAGGCAGAGCAGGAGGACCCTAAAGCTGGAGTGGAGGGTATATAACACCACCATGGGTGGTCACGTTGAATGTTTTTCACCCACATTATCGTGTGCGGTGTGTTGGAGAGGGTTTGGAAGCACGAGGAAGCAGGCAGCTGTGGCGGTGGAGTGTTAAATCCTTTGCTCTGGTGCAGCTTCCTATTTAAAAACACACCGGCTCGGTGTGCCGTCTGCAGCACAGTGTCTCATATGAAGAATCGTCCCTTCATGGCGCTCTCCCATCTTTGTAATTACACATGAGGAATGAGAGGAGACATCTGCATGCCAGAACTTTGAGGAGAGGAGGAAGGAGACAACAAAGGGCAGCACAGCTTCTCACAAAGGCTTTCCAATTTGCAGCCTGCAGCTGTTTCTCTTCAGAGAGCTTGTCGAGCGGCCCGTCCTCCCTCAGCCTGAAAGTGGCTCACAATCCAGACGCTGATTTCTTAGCTGCTGCTGATTGGAGGCCAACGTTTGACAAACAATGACACTCTTCCTCTTCCTCCTTTGTAAAAAAAAAGGAGTGTCTGAGCCTGACTTCTCTCCTCTATTAGCAGGTGTTCAGACGTGGACGTGATAAGTGACGGATCATTTAGGGATGACAGCTGCACACACACACACACACACACACTCACATCAGCTACTGCTCATGAACAGGAGTCTCTCTGCGTTTGCATCTGCATTTACACAAGTGCTGGAATCTGTGTGCAAATGCTGAGCAGTTTGTGTGTTGTGTTTTCTTGTTTCCCGACATTTCCCCTCCATTATGTCACCTTTGTTTAGCTGCATATGCTGCACAGAATTGAAAACCAAATGAGTCTAATGGATCCACAAGGCATGGCACTGCGACCCGTAAATTAAGTCCCACAGATGTGCTTCTGTAGATTAATCTTCATGCTCATGAGCAATTATTCTGGCAGTGACGCTGAGGCATGAGGCTGATTTGAAACAATTACAGCCCAGGTTGGGCAAAATTAGCTCGTTCATTTTCCGAGGCCGCCGCTGATAGGGAATTGAGGGCATTTTATAAAGCAGCTGAGGGGTAAATGGTTTTTAACACCCGCACGTCTTTCGGCCAACCTTTTAACCTACACACCGACACTTTAGGGGTTCCTTGTTTTGACGAATGGTCTCTCGTTGCTTTTCCAATCAACAAGGATATTGGTTAGGACCTCGTAAGCATACGTGACTAATTAAAATTATCTATGAATTGCTACTCTATTTATTTTTTCTTGAAGTGTGATGTGCGTTTTAGAATGTGAGCTAATTTATGCATTAACACTGTGCTAACCTTCACAGCTGGAGGACTTTTATTACCACTCTGGGTCCTTTGCATTAATCCTCATGTGCTCTCACTGCATTTCAGTTCTTCAAATAATATAAAAGCTGTCTCCCACTTTGCTGCTACGTGTTAAAAGATAGAAAGAAAATATTTGGCCCTACAGCTAGGACTTAAAAAGAACAGGAAAGCGGTGCCTTTTTATAGCCAGTACACGTTTCCATTACGAGTTTTAATTGGCTGTAGACACATGCCTGAAAGAATGAAATTAGATGTGTTGTAAGAAAAGTCTAAAACAAAGGACCTGGAAATGGTGAAGAACACATTTTGTGAGAACCAAAATCAAGTGGGAGCAGATGATCAGCAGGCCATTTGATGCGAGGGGAAAAAAACCTGCTCTGGAAGGCAATTTACTCGCTCGCTGCAAATACAACCCGCTTAGCAAGAGCTGTTTTGCATAAGAATGAATGTAATAATACAGGAGTAATGTACAGTACACTTCTCTCTGCAAGCAGTTTGCTAGTGTCATTTATATAAATAAAGGGAAGGCTCTCGCCTGCGATACCTTCGAATCTCAGACTAGTTGCAGCTGAGTAAATGAATCATTAAATGTAAAGAGAGAGAGAGAGAGAGAGAGAGAGAGACACTGTTTATCTCTGATGAGAAATTCAGTTCCACTGCGTCCAACGCGGCTACATCTCCATTTTCTCTTCACATTCGTCACAGCCTCATAACCACCTTTATGTCTGAGTGTTTTCATCTCTTGCTGCTCTCATCTCATCAGCTGAGGAGGTAAAATTAGAAAGCCACCTCTGTCTTGTGCTTCTTTTTTTTTCTCTCCCTTCCTCTGCACCACACACATCCTCCTTCCTTGAGGATCCGACCGGCCCGGCTCGCCCACCATATCTAATCAGTTTCTAATGAGTTGTCACAGTTGGCATGATGGCTGTGCGATGCTTGGTTGACCAGCCTGATATTTATTCATGTAAAGAACGATGTCGCACTTAATGCCACTTCCACAAATGACTCAATTTGCAGAGGAAATGAGCCTCATCTGAGTTCTTGTCAATCCTGCAGAATTCCTGGACCTGGTTTTTTGCCTCTGTGTGGGCAGGGCTCAGCTCTGAATCAGTTTAGATGTGTTTTTGCTCCGCCGTGCCACTGCAGCACACAGACGCCAGTTATGATGATGGAAATGGAGACGAGGCCGACGTTGATGTCTCTCAGGCGGTTTGATCATTTCCCACCTTCTCAACGGCGCCTGTGTTTTTGTAAAAGTTCATTTTGTTTCTACCTGGAGGAAAACGTCCGACTCCTGTCATTATCTTTGTAAAGCAAAGCAGGGAGATTAGGAAAAGTGTGGGTGACCTATTAAAGCTGCTCACCCTCAGGCTGGAAAGCAGAAGAGACTAAAATGATGTTTCTTTTTAGAATTTTCTTCTTTCTTTGCTGTTTATCGTCTTGTTGAAGTTGTGTGTACAGCTGCTGCTGCTGCAGAGCGATGGCTGGCCATCGGCACCATCTGCATAGATAAATGTGTTTGATATTTCCCTTTGCCGCCTCCTTTTCCCAGTGTAGCATCAGGAATCGGCAGCATCTCTGTTGCCTGCCCGTAGCCGGCTGCCTCGTAGGGCTCTCACAGTGGGGAAGCTGAGCAATTTGTTTCTGGATGGCTCCAGGCTTATCGTCTCTGCTTGACAGATGGGCTTTGCCTCTGCTCAGGTTGGGTTTGGTAGCAACGCGCTGCTCACTGCCTGCCTGACAGAACTCATTATAGACGCTCCCTGGGAGAAGAAGCTTCTTCGTGAGGTCCCGTTACCGCCGTCAAACTGCTACGACTCACTCCTGAGCCGAACAACATGGATGCGAACATGCTGCTCAAGTCCTCTCTGTGGTTTGAGGTCAAATGTTTAATTTCAGGAATTATTAAAATACTTGCCGCTATTAACGTGACGCTGTAACATTAGAATAAAAAGAAAAGAGACCATTTAATTACAGTAATTTCAGGGTCGCGTGGACGTCGGCTCTTTTACTTCTCATGCTTGAATTTGAACCCAAAGCTTGTTTGTCAGTGCCAGTAGCACAGGAAAAGGTGATGAGGTGTCTCTGCTGAAGCCAAAGGCTGTATATTGATTGTACTTAAACTTCAACGTTAGGCCACATTTTATTTATTGGCTGTGAATTAGCCTCCACTGTGACGGAGCTGCCTGGGGTCTAAATCTGCTTATACACCTCCTGCACACTTATCTAACCTCACTCTTCTCCTTAATTTGTGTTCTGCGTTTAATGACACATTGAAACATCCTCGATGCCGTAACTTTACCCGAGCCGGCAGGAGAGCAGGAGTGAGAGATGTGGGGGTTGTCGAGGAGGTAAACTCGACGGATTCAGGGTCCGACTTTATTTAATTCCTCCAAAATTGAGTGTAAAATACAGGTTATGAAGTCATCTCCCTTCCTGGGAGTGCTCTATTTTCAGTGGTGGGTCAAACTGTGCTTAGCCTTGCATATAATCGGGCCACATGGAGCAGCCTGCCACCTCCTGCAATCCAGGGAAAAGAAGGAGAAAGGAGGGCAGAACTACATATGAGAGATTTAAAGAGCAGATTAGTTTAAAATAGCCAAGGAAGTGCTGAGATTAGATATAATCCTCATAAGAAAAATCTTCACAGCCTTATTAGAGATGGACTCAAGTATCTCGGCTGGAAATATCTCAGCCAGCAGTTTTCTCTTGGATCTCTGCTGGTTCTTCTTTCTTCAAACGGACACACAAACTGGAGATGACAGGCAGACACTTGACTGTTGTTGGAGCTCTGTTCTGCTCAAATATTCCGTGTGCATATTTATAAACCGCATCTGCCGGCTCCACACATGTTGTAATACAAACTGTCATGTGCAGCACACGCCGTCATCAGCTCACACACTCCAGTGCACAGTGTACAGTCGCAGCGTGTGTGCAGTGAGTGACCCAGAAAAAAGAGCAAAAATATGATTAAATAAACAGCATTAAAGGTAAGGTGTGGGAATGAGAGACGGGGAGGAGGAGGGAGGACAAAATGAGAGGGTTCTTTGTGCAAATTTTAAATTGCGTGCCAGCGATAATAGTTTGTTTCTCTGCTGAAACAGAAAAGTGGCTCACAGACATAAAAGTCTCCAAAAAGGTCAATTTGAATGCAGAAGCAGCTCGAATAATGCATTTATTTGGCCACATATTTAGAATAATGAGATCTATTTGCAGCTGCAGAGAAACGTATAATTCGTGCCGTTTTCGTGCAACTGAACTAATCAGATTGGCTTAATTGTGGGCTAAATTGAAGGTCACTCATTATCTGTGCACTGTTTCATCTAATCAGCCCAGTAACGTCCTGTGTTATACTCAGGTTTGCAGATTATCACCGCACTTGAAGGGGGAGTGGAGGATGGAGCCGAGGGAGGAATGGCTGGGGACGGAGAGGAATAAAAAGCGCCGGTCTTTAATTAAAACTGATTGTGGTTAATGCTCTCCGTCCACGCTATAATGGTTCCCACGGTGGCCCTCGCACCACCTCCTGATCAAGCAGAAGCTAATTGGCTGTAAAGAGTCACTCTTCTTCCTCTCTCTCTCTCTCTCTCTGTGACTCGTGGAGTACATTTGGACATCCAGAGGCAGTGCAATGTCATTTCATGCCCTCCGATGGCCGTGAGTCTCTAATACACCATGAGGCCAATTTCCAATTTCCAGGCACAACGCGTGTGAGGCGGCCATTTGTATGCATGGCCTGTCCTGGGTTATTTCATACCTCGGCCGAAAAAAGAGGCTCTGCCGGTTGGATTATTGTACCTAAAAAGCTCCACTTCTATATTTACGTGCAGAGTTGTAGTTGCTGGCTCCTCCTCGGCCTGTCAGATCGGCCCCCTCCCCCCCCAGTGGTCTTAAGCAGGGCAGCGGCTGCTGGGAAGTTTGCGTGGCAGCAGGGGGATGGTGAAACAGCGTGGCAACAGTGTGGCAGATGAGCAATGAGCAACATGGTGTTATGACTCTGAGTGTGCGTGTCAGGACTCGACTGTGTGCACATTTGGTGCGAGCATATGAGGGCTGTGCTGAACATCGTCAGAAAGAGAGGTCGTTATGTGCACTTGGCATCTGACGGCAGAAGCATCCACGTGGTGCGGAGTCGTTTGTGCTGCACTTAGTGCTCATCACTTCACCGGTCCGCAATTTCCCTTGCAAATTCCTGTTCAACACATTCAGGTTTAGATGTGTAGATGTTCATTATCACAGCTGGATAATCAGATCAGAGGCCCGATGGCGAGGGTCTAACTGACAGTCCAACTGTTTTGCAGCAGGCAGTAACAGCTGATGTGGTGCATAATGCCCTTACATTCTGCAGAAATCAACAAGGACAATAGCTGTAACCCCAGCGCTCCCACAATCACTTGTCTCCGCTAAGAAAAAGCACAAAACCAGAGACAAAACCAACTCCATCTCTGGTGTATTCTTTTCAAATTCTACTCAAAGGATTTCATCATGTTTTCTTTGCTACCAGCTGTATAGGAAAGTGCATAATAAAAGTCAGTCTTTCTCTGAGTTTCCCTTTTTCTGTTGTGGTTGTTGAAGGACTTAGCAGCAGGAGAAGTGTCGTACGATGTTTTACCTCAACAGTCTTTTTATACAACAGTATAGCCAAAGTCGTTGTGAAGGGCGCGTTGCTAGCAGCAGCCCACTGTCCTTGTGTTTCCTGTCTCTGTGGGCCGCGAGTGACGACAAAGAGGCTTCGGCCTCACTGGACTCTGCTGGACCGCCGACTGCTGCTAAATGTGAAAAGCCTCCCTGTATTAGGTGGTTACGATTATAACGTGACTTTACACTTCTTCAATTAAATGTCATTACATTAAGTCATAACATTGTTTTTCTGTTCTAACCATGTTAAATAGATTTAATTTAAATGGTGTGACAACACTAGGGTTCAGATTTGGTTAGGTTTAGGCACAAAGGCAGCTTAGGTTTGAGGAAAGATGGCAGTTTGGGTCAAAATGGATGTTCTTAGTTAAAGGACAAGTCCAGTGTTTTTAAACCAGGGTCCCATTTTTAGTTAGTTTGGGTCATTGGGTCAAAAGTCATTTGATGTACTTGCTTGATTGGTTAGTTTGTCTTATTGGGTGTCACACAGATATCGTGTTAAATCCAATCTAACCCTTAAAACAGTGATGGAGTGATGGAGGCAGCAGTAGTTCAGTGACTCCTGTTTAAAACCCCTGTTTTAGTGAATGTAGTCTGGTGTGTGTGCTGTTTGTGGTTAAACCAAAAGGATCTTCCAGGTCTCTCTCTGTAGGGATCCTTTCCATGATGCTGTCACACACTTAGAATAACACTCTGAGCCTGTCAGTGGATCAAACAAGCTCTTTTAGTGGACCTACTGTGATCAGGTGACGTTGCTGTGGTCATGATTAAAACTTGTGGCTGCAAAGAGTCGGATCTCGTGTTTAAGTCTTGTTTTGTTGACCAACCTTCCCTGGCTTCTTCCTTACGCAGACTTTGTAGCTCCACACTTGTAAATTTCCCCGTCGTGGGAAAAAATAAAGGAATATTTTATCTTATCTTAACCTCACCTCCCTCCCTCCCTCCCTCCCTCCCTCCCTCCCTCCCTCCTTGCTCGCTCCCATAATAACGACTCCAGGTCTCTCAAACATAAACGCATGCACTTGCTCAAACGACTAATGCTGTTGTTCTTCTTGGGAGAGCAGCGTAGAAATGGCTTTTCTAGGCAGGTCAATCCGAAGGGCTGTTGTTTGGAGGAAGAGGAGGGTGAAGATCCACTCTCCCAGCTCCTGGACCCCGCTGTGCCAGCATCTCTCCTACATAATTACACCGGGCTACAAATAGAAAGGCGGCCCTCCCTCCTCCCTGACCCCTCTCCCTTTCTCCTTCCTGTGCCGCTCAGCAGCAGCAGTTTGCAGGGATAGTGAGCGTGCAGGGCGGGGCGGTGGTGGTGGAGGAGGGGGGGGGTATTTACATGTGAGAAAAGACAATTTGTCAGAAACCTAAGGGAGCACTGGAGTGATGACAAGAGAAAAACAGTGGAAGGACCAAAGGATTGAAAGGCTAATTCTGTGATAGGGGGGGAGGGATGAGGAGGGGGGGGGCTCGCTGTGTTTCCTTGTGTACATTGGAATTCATTATTTTCTCAGATGAGCAAGTAGAAAATAATTGGAAAGTCAATGTTTGAATTCCGTGGCTCGGATGCACCGCACAAACATACACACATCCGAGTGGATGCGATGTGACGGTGGCTGTTGTGTAACCAAGCCCAGTGAGTCATGAGGGGGAGGAATGCGTTGTTGTGATGGTTGGAGGAGGGGGAGGAGGAGGAGGAGGAGGAGGAGGAGGAGGAGGCCAGCCTGGGGAAACACTGGCAGAGGCAGTCAGATCCGTTAGCAAAGTCATCTGGGAGAGAGAGGAAGAGGCCGGACATTTGGTCTCTGCTGCCAGGGGTCGTCTGGACCCCCGGACCGCAAGCCAGGCGTAAATACATCTGAGGCTTGACGCAGACATGACTCCGGACGTGTGTGTGCACAAACACACACACACACACATACACACAACATGAAATGAGTGGAAACTGACGCAGTGTGATAGAAGGAGGTTATCAGGGGCTGCAGGCTGAAACGAGCCAGCTTTCAATCACACACACACACAGAAATGTGCTTGGATGCTCAAAATGATGTTGCTTTGCTTTAAAGGGTACTCCTACTGGAATCACACACAATATGTGCCAAGTGCAAAATTATATCTTGTTTGGTTTTGTGTGTGTGTATGTGTGGCTGTTTTTATATTGACTTCCCCCTCGCCCTGGGAGCTATTTGTTTTCAGAGGTGTGTAGGCAGTTCTGTGTGTGTGTGTGTGCCTGTGATTCTTGTCTAGTACATGCGAGCCGAGCACACACACTCCTCCGCTCGCTGTCGTACACGCCTGGACTCGGGCCGTGGCTCCGTGGCAGCGTTATCATCCAAAGAGGCAAACAGCCAGTCTCTGATTTAATAAGCTGCCTAGGGAGCCACGGAGAGGTGGGGAAGCACTATCGGCTGATAACTGTCCTCCCTGCAAGCCCAGCGTTTTCCTCTGATTGCCCAGCCAAGAGAAGACTCAGCTTCTCCTCGTTTTCTGTGTGTGAGCGATCCCCCGCCGGCTGCTGCCCACGTGTCTGCAGGGCCGCGTCCGTCCTGTGCTGCCTCTCTCTGGGTGTCAGACAGACGGCGGCGGAGAGCCCACACATGGCCACGGCGGCCCGAGCCCGGCGCTGAGGAGCATATGCTCGGAGCGTCAGCGTTTCAGCCCCTCCACCCACCCACCGAACACACTCTGCGTCGTGGCTGCCAGTCCTGCTGCAGGAAGCCACGGGCCAGACGACTGACAGATTCCCCATCTATCACTCTGTTCTGCGCTCATCATCACCACCACCATCATCATCATCATCATCATCATCATAGCACAACCTTGAAACCAGTGCTAAGAAGAAGAAAAAACATTCCACTAATATGCCACAGCAAACAAGAAAGTATTTTCCAGAGCAGCTGCTGCACTTTAGTCTGACGGCCTCTGATATGTTGTTGACAGTGAAGGTTTTGGAGCCTTGTTTTATCTGCAGGAGAACAACAAGAGCAATGGTTCCAGTTTCCATCCCGACTTTCTAGGAATAATATTCAGAGCCAGCGGAGAGACTGAGGACGGGTGCTTATTGAGCCTCTTGTCAGGAGTTTGAGGTTGAGATGGATTAAATGGGCCAAACATTCAGCTCAGGATTCGGTGAACGTCTTGACATCACTGCTGTATTTTTAGCTACATGAGTGTTGAATCTCACACTGACAGGAGCAAAACGCAAAATGTCTTTAATTTTTCCACTCCAGTGTCTTTATTTGAATTTTAGAATTCAATGTGCGACACAATTAGTCATATTAAACATTTCACTGACTCTAGTAACACAGTGCACTACCCACTCCTCGCTCTGAATATATTACCAGCTCTTCAGTGTGACACCAGCGTGTCTGCCTTCACTTTTCTCTTTTTGGATCCCACCATCTGTCTCCTCTACCTCTAGAAGGAGTTATTTTTTTTGGCCAATCTTTTCTATTTCCAAGCCGCTGGTATTACTTCAAGGTCAGTTATTGCTTTTTTGTGTCTGCTGTGTGTTATCACACACAGTTGTGTGTTGCACCAGAGCTCACATGATAGGTACACTTTGAGGTGGCCACGGTGACCTGCAGCTGACACCGATGATTGATCCTGGTGCTGGGGTAAGTGTCTGCGCACCGGTGAGCACACCGGTCCACTGAAATGCAGCCAGGCAGAAAATTAGAAATCTCTTCATCCCTGGTCCATTTGAAATCCGATATCTCCCATCTTCCCCTCTCACAGGCGCCTTTCCTCAGCCAATAAATCAGTAATTAAATGATGTGTTTGTGTGTGTGCGTGTGTGTGTATGTACATGAGGGCAGGTGTATGTCCTTGGGGGATCAGCCCGGGCAACTGGGGTGATGGGGTGTTAAGTCTCCGACAAAACTTCTCTATTGTCTGCATGAAAATACAAACACACACACACACACACACACACACACACACACACACACTGTGTTGTCCCAGATACAAGCGCAGGCACACTCACAAGCACGCTCGCACACACACATTTGAGTTGTACGCTGTGTGTTCGGTGTCAGATGGAGGGCTAACGGTGCCTCTGGTATCAAATAAATCAAAGTCAGGCCTCCACCTGAACTGCTGGAGGCCATCAGAGCAGTTGGGGACAGAAATGTCTCCCGTGTTAATGTTTCTGTTGCTTCTTACCCTTCGCCATCTATCTCTTTGTGCTGTCCAGGTACGTCGGCCCAGGGCAGCCCCCTCCTGGCTACCCTCCCTGTCCCAGGACGGCCTCTGCAGCCGCAGCTCGACCTCAAACACCTCCTGCCCTTCAGACTCAATGGATCCTCCCCCCTCAGCCTCTTCCCTAACTTTAACACGGTGAGTTACTGTTACTGTTACACAACACCCGACTGGCCAATCACAGCGCAGCACCGTCCAGCTCTGACAGCTGATCATTTCAGGTTCTCTTTAGATCCAGACTGGTTAAAAAGGTGTTCTAGTGACACTCCAGCCAACGTTAGCTGCTCTATGCTAACGCTGTACTCGCTCCTGAAGGTAAACTGACTGTAGAGACGTGCTGCTTCTGTTTTTAATGACAGTAACAGTGAATAAAGAGCTGCTGCTCTTTAAAGGGAACGGTTTTATCATCACAGCGTGGGTAATATGAACAACTTCAACTTTAGAGCTTCCTGCTTGTCATGCAGCACATGGCCGACATTTACCAGCTCACCGGCTGTGGTTTGACTGAATAACAATAAAATTAGACAATGTGACTCAGTTCAATGCAGAAAAATATTGTGATCACACACTTTTTTTAGCTTGAGAACAAAATGTCTTTTCAGATTCTGTCTCATCTCTTTGAAAATAGAAAGTGTTGTGACGCAAAGGGAGTAAACACGAGGAGTCTAAACACCTGGCAAACCATCACTCATATTGATTAAAGAACATGTCAATATGTGGCATCGTTGCAGTGAAACGCTGGGTTTTTACAGGTCGGGGGTTGTGATCCACATACTGCGTGAATCTGTTGTCGGTGTTCAACCTCATGCTGCTTTAGAGTTTATATCAGTGCGAGGCTTAAAGAAAGATGGGGCTATAAAATCACATCCTTAATGCTAGCCTCCTCGTTATTCCCCCTCTCTCTATCTGCTCTGCCAGACCTCAGCCTCCCACTCTTGTCCCATAAACTCTGCTGCCGTCTCTGTGCAGAGGCCTCACCCCCGGATCAGGATGCTAATCTTTATTCCGGCAGTGTTTCACCTCTCAGAGCGGCTGCTGTCACCTCAGTATCGGTGTCTCTACAGATGAGACCCTCGCTGCTCCCGTTCCAACGTCAGCGACAAACTGTTTGGTCTTCGTGCTCCTTGGCTCCGATGTTACCTCACCGCGGTGCCTGGAATTAAAAACTTGCAGCTTTGATCCTGTACTTACCAGCTATACCCATTGTCGTTTTGTGTGTGTGTGCATGTGTGTGTGTAGGGACTTCTGATGTCTTTGATCCTACTTTTACACTGTGTGTGTGTGTGTGTGTGTGTGTGTGTGTGTGTGTGTGTGTTCCCTCCCCCCACTGCACACTCTGAAACCAGCTCCAGTTCTGTGGTCTATAAATGAAACATAAGCCAGAGCTTTCACTCCAGCATGCATTTTACACCTTTACAAACCAAGCAAAAAAAGGTAAGAGGGTGCATGTGGCTGGCAGACCGTGTGTGTGTGTGTGTGTGTGTGTGTGTGTGTGTGTGTGTGTGTGTGTGTGTGTGTGTGTGTGTGTGTGTCTTATTCATGTGTTCTGCCGCCCACTGCTCTGGGTCGCCTGCTCTGTCCTCCAACCCCCTCATGTATTTATATTAGTGGTGGAGGCAGAGGGCAGGTCTCTGGTCACTGTTCTGTCTGTGTTATGCTGATGTTTCAGTGTTTCTATTCCTAAACCCACCTCACTGATCTCCTGTTTGGTGTCTGATAGACAGAATTTGTGGTGACCAACGGCAAATATATTTCTGAATCGAAATCGCTTGTTTGTTGTTATCATTATGCCGCCTTATTAGAAAAATATAAGAAGTCACATAAGTGGAATAAACAGGCAATATATCATCAGTGAATGCACAGCGAGTGCACAGGAAATCACATTTACAGAGTTGCAGTGTTATTCAGTGAGCCATTGTTCGATATAATACAGCTCGCAGTAGGACGGGGGGGAATCTACCACAACCAGAATGCAGAAATTATGATAACTATGGAAATAACATCAAATCAGTGTCGCTTCAGTCCCGGGAGGAGATGATTAGCCGCCATAACACACAGTCTGACAGCACAGCTGTGGCATTAATCACAAAGTCCATTCAACTGGGAGCCCCAGGTTTTCTTAGTCCTGATAAGGCGCACGTTGTCCTGGACGTGTGCAGGGGGGAAGATGAATGCACCTGTCTCCAAAGCTAAATATCCTCCAGTTCCCCTGGTGTACCTTCCTACACCCCCCCCCCTCCCTCCTCGTCTCTGTGTGTGTCTCTCTCTGCCTACCCTGAAACCCCATCACGGACTCAGCCGCCCGGCGCTGGATAAGTTCTGTCTGCACCAGGATGGCGGGGGAGGACGGAGGGCTTGGACAAAAGACGCATTTATAGCAGTCGGTTCAGGATGGCTGCGGACAGACAATGGGCACATTCTTCAGCTCCTAAAACAAATAGCTGTGTGCAGCCTGCCCTGCTAAGGTGGACGCAGGGCAGCAGGAGTGGGAGAGCTAGGTTTCCATGGTCAGCCTTCGGCTGGTGGAGGGAAAAGTCAGTTGCTCCCTGAGGTAACTTTGAGTCATGTAGAAGAGGCCAAAATAAAGCAACAAAGGCAAAGACGGCCCCGAGGGAGAGAGATACCTCCAGCGTGGAGGTTTCAGTGTCAGGTGTGTTTATACTCCCTCTCACACCTGGCTTTGAGGAATCCACAGCAAACAGACTCTTACAGAGGAGGCAGCTGCCTCGGACATGGAGCAGCTCATGTGGAGCGAAGGGATCTGATGCAGCTCCGGCTTGTGTGTTAGACAGATATCAAGGCGGTACACCAACACCCCTCCATCTTTGGGCCGGCGAGGCTGTCAGCGGGGCCGCCGGCGTGGCTCCGGCCAGCAGCCGACCTCAGTGAGAGGACGGCGCTCTGCCCGGCCATCCTCGGTCCCTTCTCCCATGTGAGTAGAGGTATGGGCTGGGCCAGGCTCCGTGCCAGCCCGGGGAGAGATCCAAGGTGATTGTTATATGCGATACCACGCTGAAGGGTGCAGCATTGAAATCAGCTGTCATCGTGGAATGCAGACCTTCTAATGAAGCCTCGGCTTTCACTCTGCTGTTTATAGTGCGCCGCTGTGGGTCTCTGCAGTCTCTTCACAGACAGTTAAAACTGAATTAGTGTGCCCAAACCCCTCTCCAGAAACACTTCCCTGTGGGCTGCAGTGACTCACAATGTATTAGATTGAGATTTCTGAGATTACAATGAGCTCTAACTGCACAAAAATACAAGCTGTGGCGAGGCTTAAGACAATAGTGCAAGACGGTCGTGTTGTGAACAGACTGTGTTCTACAGAGCCTGTGAGGAGAGAAACATGAAGGTTAAAGCTGGATTCACAGTCACAGTGAGGGCTTAACAGGAGGCCCTACAATGTTCCTCCAAAATAACTGTGATTCCTTTCGTTAATTTACTTTTTTATAACCTCGTGTGGTTGCAGAATGGAGGACTGCAGCTGTGCCGTCACTCTGTTCATGTCATGAGAGCAGAAGGAGCTCAGAGTCGTGAACGAAGCAGGTTCAACATATTCAGGCTTTCTCTCAGTCAGCTGGCTCGACAAAACCTAAACCCCCGGTTGAATGTTAACGGGTGTCACGACGGTGGTTAGCGACTTTCTATGTTTTCCTCAGGATCTTCACTTCAGCCAAGAGGCGAGAGAGGAATAAGTGACTGTATTTATTTTACCCCTCAGTGTCTCCTGTTTATTTCTAACATGGCAGATTTAAACTTTATACTCTGACTCTGTCCCGTAATGAAGGAGTCACTTTAGCTTCTGAAATCAAAGTGAATTTTATTTAATTTTAATTTGAATCAAGTCAGATTTTATTTTTAGAGCCAAAAATCACAAATCACAACAACAAGACTTTAAAGTCTGTAAAATACACGAGAGCCTCTGTCCTTAGACTGATTGAATATTATCTGTGATAAATACCAACAGACTCCTCAGTATTCAGATCTGCTCTATCACATTGGTCCAAACATGAAAACTTGATCCACAGCTGCTGAGCCTTCATCACCTGCAGGAACATGTGTTAGCGTGTGTGTTTAATATTAAAGCTTCTACTTCCTAACAAGGGCCAGTCTGCACGTGTCCCCTCAGCTGTGAATCTACTCACAGAAAATATGGACAGGAAAAGATTTAGCGAACGGGCGGCGCTCATTTTAGAGCCGAAACTCCGACCGTAACTTCCTGTGGTGCAGGTCAGGTGTGCAGCATCAGTTGCCATGGCGATCTAGGCAGGTAAAAAGAGAGCCACCTTTGTGATATTGAAAACTCGCTAGCCCACTAATCCTGCTTCCTGGTCCGCCCGTCTTATGTGCACTGAGAGGGAATCTGGCAGAATCCTGCTCCTGATCTAAACACGGCGACCAGTCCAAACATGTCCGCCATCAACATAGTTTTCCTTAGAACGCTGCTCAACACAAAGGTGCTCAGGTGCACAACAAACAGGAAACATTTGAGTCACCAGAGCTTTAAGGTCGCTCAGATATAAAACAGGCACAGGTGCAATCAGTGAGCCATCAGCTCAGATACAGTTTATTAACAGCCGCTGTTGCATCATGGGGCACGACATAAGAATTCAAACATCCTTTATTGTCTCAGAAATTAAAAGTGGAAAAACAGATCACATTTATTATGATAAAAAACTGGTCCAGAATGAAAACTAGCTGCGTCTCATCACATAAAAAGATGTTTAAAGAGGAGTGTGTGGTTGTTATCCCTCTTTAACAGGTGAGTGAGGACCAGTCAGGTGCTTTGTGTGCACGTCTGTCCTGACAGGAGCTCCAATTAGACCAAAAACCAGAAACAAGGTGTTAAGTTTGAGTTTTGTGTGCGAAGAATCCACTTTTTCAAATGTTTTCCGAGCATGTTGAAAATGAGAAAAGACAGTAGAAAACATTCTTTTAATGATCCAAAGCAAAACACGTGTTTGTCGTGAACAGAACGAGGTTGACAAATGAAGAAGATGTCGTGTGGGAGGACAAATGTCAGCTGCTGTGTCCATGTCGTCGATGTAGAAACTGGTGCCCTCTCGCGTCACTGCACAGAAATGTCATCTGAAACCCGATGATTAGTCGACACACAGTGCAGCTGATCGAATGTATGAAGCCTCGTGACTGACGGGGTCTTTTGTCACATTATCTCCTCTAACTGACAAGTCCCTCATCATCATAAGAAGTGTGTCAGTGTGACTCTTAATGCTTTTTTTAAAACCATTATTCTCCATCATCCTCAGCTGTAGCTGCTGGAAAGGTTTGGACGTGATGTCTGCTAATGTGTGAGGTTTCTCTTATGGTAAAATAAAGTCTTCTTCTCTGTCCGTCCCCCAGATGGACCCGGTCCAGAAGGCAGTGATCAACCACACATTCGGCGTCCCTCAGCCCCTCAAGAAGAAACAGATTATCTCCTGCAACATTTGCCACCTGCGCTTTAACTCAACGGTAAGAACTGCAGCAGATTCACACCTCAGTGTTCATGACGAAGACAGAGAGGCCGTGAGACAATGAGAGAGAGAGAGAGAGAGAGAGAGACGGCACGCCAGACTGTGTATTTTACAGCATAAAAGCAATCTATATCACAAAGTGAGTCTAGCCTCAGAGAACGACAACAAACAACTCTTTGTTTTGTGCTTCTGCTGCCTTCTTCAGTGTTTTTTTTAATATGGCCGTTCCTCAATTACCTCAGCCTTTGTCATCCCCACTGAGTGTGTCCGTGTGCACTGTATGTGTGCATGTGAAAAAGAAAATGTGTGCGTGTGCAAAACAAAGAACTGTGAGTGAATCCGTAAATGTATGTACCGTTCTAATCAATGGTTAGTCATTTTAGGGTTTGTTTTTTTCTCCAGTCGTGTGCATATAAAGGTTTGTTCGGTTCTCTCGGTGACATCTTTATGCGCGTGTGTCTGTCTGTTGTTTTGGTGTGAGGGATTACACAGCAGGGAGAGCTGCCGTTTATCAGCAAAGAGCAGAAACAATCAGCGGCCCCAGCAGGAAGCAGCGTTCTTCGCTCCTCGTTCCATTTCTCCCATCCCTGCCACCTCTAGCACACACACACTCACACACAAATACACACTCACACACTTACTGTACACTTACAAGCATGCAAACTAGTGCACACACACAAACACACACACACACACACACACACACACACAAGCAAACATCCCATGATATTTCATGCATATTCACATAAACAAATAGATAATAGTCTAGGAAGCCTTAAGACATCTAATGTCTGGGCACAGTAACACACACACACACACACACACACACACACACACACACACACTCTTTTTTTTGGACCCTATCTTCAAAGGGGGGCTGAGGCACAGGAGACACGGAGCTGTGGGAGGAGAGCAGACGCAGACGTGCTCTTGACACACCACAGCAAATCCCATTCCCTGCCTCTGCACACCGACTTAAAGAGGAGTGTCAGGTCTGACTGTAGCTTTATCTGTCTCTCTGAGAGCAGGAATACTTTCCTAATACTTCCATGCACCCTCCTCAGAGTTGGCTCTGATATTATACCAACTTATCCTTATGCATAATGCTCAAAGGGGGAATCAGTGAGCTTTCTCTGCTGCTAAATATGGCACACAAGCTGACCTTAAAGAGCAACGTAGCACCGCCCTGAACTGAGATGTTCTCCATCAGGTGACATCACTGTGGGTGTGGTCACAGCTGGTCACATGTGTGCGTCCTAGTGACATTAGCCTAGCCTAGCCTAGCGTAGAACAAAGGCTAAAAACAGGGGGAAACTGCCAGCCTGGTTCTGTCCAAAGGTAACACAGTATTCCTGACGGCCCGTAGAAGGTGGTAGAGGTATCAGTAGGTGGATTTTGTTGCCTTTGCACACAGCCAGGCTGGCTGTTTGTCCTGTTTCCAGCCTTTGTGCTAAGCTAAGCTAAGCTAAGCTAACCAACTGCTGGGGGCAGCTGTCTATTTACTGGACAGACAGGTGTTCCTCTGGTGCAACATGGGTCAGTGTCCTCTGTCTGTCCCAGGTGTCCTCTGTCCGTCCCAGGTGTCTTCTATGTGTCCCAGGTGTCCTCTGTCTGTCCAAGGTGTCCTGTCTGTCCCAGGTGTCCTGTCTGTCCCAGGTGTCTTCTATATGTCCCAGGTGTCCTCTGTCTGTCCCAGGTGTCTTCTATATGTCCCAGGTGTCCTCTGTCTGTCCCAGGTGTCTTCTATATGTCCCAGGTGTCCTCTGTCTGTCCCAGGTGTCCTCTGTCTGTCCCAGGTGTCCTCTGTCCGTCCCAGGTGTCCTCTGTCTGTCCCAGGTGTCCTCTGTCTGTCCCAGGTGTCCTCTATAGGTCCCAGGTGTCCTCTGGTCGTCCTCTGGTCGTCCTCTGGTCGTCCATCTGCCTCTCTGTTCAGCCAACACACCCTCGGGTCTTTCTGCTGTGGCGCTAAAATGCTGTTTTCAGTGGAGGAAGATATGAAATGAAAGGATTTAAAGTGTGTTGCTGTCACAGCCTTTTCCATGTTAATGTGGCTCATCAGATATTTCTGTCTCTCGGTGGCTTTTGAAGAAGGCTGGAGGTTGTTTGAACGTTTTCCTGCTGGTTTCCCTCAGAGGCTGATAGAGCTCGTAGATTACTTTGTGCCTTTTTGATATTTCTGCAGTTCTGTGTACAAGATAATCATCTGAAATGTTAGCATCCATTAGTGGAACCTGGTCTAATTTTGTATAACTAGCACATTTTAGGTGTTTATCATCCCGATACAGTCTCATTGAAATATTCTAAAATAGATAAAGGACTGTGAGAACAGTGTGTGTGTGTGTGTGTGTGTGTGTGTGTGTGTGTGTGTGTGTGTGTGTGTGTGTGGAGAGAGTGTTCTCCTGCAGCTGCATACATTTTTCATTTAATGTCTTTCCTCTTGTTCGTTACACATTTCACATTTCTACATCGTCATAGTAGAACATAATGAGGCTCCATATATTTATAGCTCAGTGCAGCGAGAAAATATCACAGAGTCAACTGTGACTGGCAAATTTGGTAAAAGGAATATTTTTCACTATCGCGTCGACATTTTTAGTGACTTGAGGGGAAACTGTACGGACCCGTGCACCTCCACAGTCTAAACAGGCAGCTCAGTAGTTGTTGAATGAAGCGAAGCCAATCGGCAGATCCACTTTATTTTCATGTCTTCGTTATCTTTTTATTTATTTGCTGCATGCAGTTCATTACTGGAGGAGAGGAGTCAGATGTCCCTGCACCAGACACAGTCCAGTGTTCACATTCAGCCCAAAGGATCGCTTTGGTGCAAACCGAAGCTCATTTCACACCTCGTCCCTGTGCCTCCGCTGAGACTCGGCGGGACACAGAGACAGACCGGTGGTGGAGGAGGGAAGGCGCTGGCTGGATTTGTCACATCACGCTAATCTCTGAAGCCTTTTCACGACAGATCAGTCACAGAAGCATTCGACTTGTTTTTACAGATGCTTTGACAGCCACATTATTTATAGGCCTCCACTATATCACACCATTAGGCTCGCTAATGTGCAGGGTGCATGTTTAACTCCATCACCAGGCTGCTGGTGTTTACTCACACATGCTTCTAATGGTGGTGGTGGTGGTGGTGGTGGTGTACTGTGTGTGTGTGTGTGTGCCTTTCACCTTGTAATCTTATTTAATGCTTACTGGACTTAATGTGCTGTTGATGCTCAGGTAATCAGAGAAATCCACATTTTGCTACTAATGGGAAAAGTCTAGTTTAGAGTTTGCAAGTCTCTGCGCGTATTTATTCCTCATTTAGGAGTCGTCAAAGTAAAGTCCAGTCTCTCTGCTCAACTTGTTTGGTGCCCGAGGATTTGCATGATTTATTTCTGGAGGAAGTAAGACTGGATGAGAGTCTTGGAGGAGCGACGTACCTTGCTGTATTTGTCAGAACATACATCCATTTATTTCTGTTTTATACACAATCCCTCATCCTTGACCCATCAATCTCTTAAATATTGAAAAATGTCCCTATTAATCAGCATTTTCTATAATCTGTGAGGACATTTAAGTTTCCCACAAGTTGGGTTTAGTTTTGGAGCTCGTTCAGTGGTTATTATACTGAGTCTGAGGGTTGTGCATGTTTTCTCCCCGTAATGTATCTGGCTTCTTCCATCTATAACTCGATCCCCAGAGGTTGTTTTAGCTTTTAATGAGAGACCTCTGCATTGATTTCTCTGCTGTTGTTCTGTATCCACGCCTGCTCTGACAGCAGGCGCTTTGTTCTCAGATTGAGCGGGGTTGTGAGAATGATGGAGATGTGAAGGTAGATCGCGATTCCACACGGAAGGAAATGTATGTGAACGTTTATCTCTGCGTCTCAGTCGGTGGGAGACTCTTGTTTGTGGGTTTGTGTGCTCAGATGTGTGCGACATTAGTATGTATTGCCACGTGTGCTGGACTCGCAGAGGCTGACTCTCACAGTGCACATTAATAGGGTAGTTGTGGAGATGGGATCCTCTCTCTTGTTGCATATTACACATGCAATTATACCTCTGGCCTCCTAGTGTGCCATCGCTGTTATCAGGTGGAAACAGACTCTCCTCCTCGCAGCCTGCGTGTGCCTGTGAGAGAGCAAATATTCAGGCGTGAATTTTAACATTTATTGCACGTGGGCTCCACTCTCTCCAGCAGATAAAGCGTCGAGTCAAACACTCCTGTCTGCTTTTCCCTGCAAACCTGGTTTTCTCTCGTTTTCCCGCAGAACCAAGCAGAGGCCCACTACAAGGGCCACAAGCACGCCCGCAAGCTCAAAGCCATGGAGGCCCAGAAGAACCGGCAGCGACGAGCCGGGGAGGCCTCATCCACAGGGAGGGAGAGGGACCGGGACAGAGACCGGGAGCGAGACCGGGACCGGAGCAAGACGTCGGCCCCCGAGGCAGCTCTCCCCGCGCTCATGGACACAAGCTTAGTGGAGGGAACAAGTACGTAAACAGAAGCAAAGCAGCACTCTCTGATCACTCTATCATACTTTCTCTAATTCCTCCTCCTGCTCCGTTTCATCTTTCTAAACCCCCTCAAACAATCCTCCTCTCACATCGCCGACGGCTTCCATCCTCCTCCTCCGTATCTTGCCCTCCCTAATCTCCTTCCCTCTGCTCCTCCGTGGTGAGATTACATCTTCTGTACACCTTATCCTTCACCCCCTCGCCCCCTGTTCCCCTCTGTCTCTCTGTGCATTCAAACTTCACCAATTTCAGCCCACTTCATCCCCCCCAAAATCTCTCTGGCCTGTCCCTCTGCCCCCGCGCCTTGTGAGGGATGGAGGGCCCCGAAGCTGTGGGATTGTGGGGTGTCGGGTCAATAAAAGGGTCCGTCTGAGATTCGGAGCTTCGCTGGGGTGGTTTTTAACCCCCTTTTTTTCCAAAGCGGACTCCCTCCTGCTCTCTCCTATCTATCAGTTACATAGAGAGGGCACTTTTACAACCAGAATTTTGTGCATTTGTGCAGCATGAAAAGAACGACACGTATTTCTGTTAAGAGTTAAGAGGCAGCAAAGTGGTGGGGAGAGTTTTCATCTGAGGGGCTGTCAAATAGAGTTGAAAGAAAGCAAAGACACTCATGTTCCTTTATGAAAACTTTAAATGTTTTCACATCGGTGGGGTGAATATAGACATTTTGACTTTAAAGAACAGAGTGCGTTGGATTCCTTTAGGCAGAATACGAATGCTGCTGCTGCAGCTTTAGCTCGGACAGCGTGAATTGCTCCGATGGCATTTTGGCTGCAGAGCGAGCCCATTACCTTCTCAGGTTGCACTTATCTGGCTCCACACTTTTCATTCATCCATCCAAGGTGATGGGGGTGAATGAGCGGGAGAGAAGTCGTCCCCCCCTCCCTCCCCTCTCACTTCTACTTTCCTACTTTATCCCTCCCTCCACTTCCCCCGCCCCGGAGAAGATCGCTATCTGAGCAGAATTTCAAAATGCACTTGGATGCTAGATGGAATATCAGAGAGGAGATATGAAGGTACTGGGAGGACAGTTTGTACCCCCCCGCCCCCATAGACATGCCTATGTGCATGTGGGTGCACGCTCACTTTTCTGCCTTGAGCATTGAGAGTCTCCTTCAGAGAGGAGAAAGTGGACAAAAGACTGGGAGCCTGATAACGCTCTCATCAAATCTCATTTTATATTCCGCCGTTGCAAAGGAGAGCTCTGAAAGAGGGAAGCAGCGGTGGAGACGAAACGAGATGATGAGTGGAAAATGAAAGATAAGATGAAATGAATGAAAGAGAGAGAGAGAGGGAGGGAGGAATAAGAGAGAAAGAGCGTGGAGGGGTGGGGGGGGGGGTCATTGGAGAGAAAAGTAGATAAGTCATAGCTAGTTTTTATGCAGTGAATAATTTTACAGTTCCAAGGCAATTTTGTGAGGAGGAACACTCTTAATAAGCCCAATTGTGTGATTGGCCTAATGTGAAATTGAAATGCAGCAGTGCGAGCCGGTGGTGGCGTGAACCACAATGCCAACCTGTAATGGAATAGCGCTGCAAATTAACACTCTATGAAATGAGTTATGTCTGCCATGAAGCTGGGGGCTGGTGGGGGGGGGGCTGTGTGAGCGCCACGTCCACATTGTCTCCAACCAATGAGGCACCTGTTCCTCTGAAAACAGCCTCTTCAGCTCCAGAACATCTGCTAATGCTCAACGATTGACTTGTTCTTTGGGACTAAAAACTGTGAAAAAAGCTGGAAATCTTATCTGAAGCTTCCTCGGTATATTTCTATTTTGTTTTGAGAACACTGTTTAATGTCGGTCTTGAGCTTTTAGGTTATAAGTATTCCTTAAGAACACCTTCGCTTCTCATGAATCAGGACGTCTGTGATCTCTTAATGACGTGTAGGACCAGCAGACCTCCAGGCTTCCTGCATTTAACTGTTCCCATTATGACCCTGTCTGATTCCCTTTGAACTGTCTGCTCTGGTTTAGTCAAAAAAACCATAAAAATAATTATAAAAAAAAAGAAAAGAACACCTACTAATGCATATTTAGACACAAGAGGCCGCTACCATTCATGATGGAGTTCATCTAAGATTCACCGGAACAAATGATGAGTTATTAAGTGCTCTCCACGTGTGTTTGGGAAAGTGCAGCAGAGGAATGAGCTGGGTAATTAAGATAAAAGGTCCTTGTCACACCATAGTTAAGGGAAATAGCAGAACACTTTAATAGCAATGTGACAGGGCCAGACTCAAACGCACGGCCTGAAGCTGCTGGAGGATGTCTGACATGTGGCCCGTTTCACCACTCGCTCTAAATCCTAAACTTTCCAGCAGACGTTTTCCAGGTGCTCTGCCGTTTAGGGCACCGCATCAGTTCCTACATACAGGAGGGACTAATCGATGCTTAGAAACCAAGAGAGGGGGGAGTGAGCACACAGCGAGGGAGGGGGGGGAGCAGCAGGCCGGTGCCCAGACACAGAGGGCCGCCATCAATCGCGACGAGCATCAATCATCCCCGGCTTTGATTGACTCGGCTGCTGAACCGGTCTTCACGGGGACTCTGTCTGTCACCACAGTAATGATGATTTAAAACAAGGACTTTTCCCCGGGGAGGCTGTTTCTGTTCTGAGGCCGCCTTGGATCAGCGCTCAGTGTGTGTGTGTGTGTGTGTGTGTGTGTGTGTGTGTGTGTGTGTGTGTGTGTGTGTGTTCATATTCATTTGCTGGTTGGCTGGTGGTTAAAGTTCTCTCGGATCAATCTGCTGAGCTCTTCAGATGTGTTTACACTCTAAAAGCCTGTCAGATCTAGTTGGACTGTTAAAATGTGAATTAGACTCTTTTCATCTTAAAGAAAACTGATTGCCAGCATGTCATTGATCCAAATATCTATAATCTGATGCTGTGGAGTTCTTCTCCACGGAGGCTCTGCTGGCACTGCCAATACTCCGGCCTTTGGTCTGACACTTTGCCAATGTTGGTCGCAGTTTCTCTCATCATGTACAGAGCAAGTGGGGAAACTGACAGGCAGACAGAAAGGCTTTTTATTTCAGGGAAGAAAGATTGCTTCAGTCTCGCAGGATTTCTGACCCCCAATCTGCAGCAATTCATAACTGTTTTCATTAGGGCTGTTAATTAATCTGTCAGTTATTTCTCAATGAGTCAATGAATCCCTACAGTCTGTAAAATGCTGCCCATCACTACTTTTCATGTCAAAGATTAGATTAGGAAAGAAGATTAGGTTTAAATCAAAATACAATGTTTAAAAAAAGAACCTGTGGAAGCACTTTTCTGCCAGGACCAGAAAAAAAGATTTACAGTTAATATTATGACAGAATAAGTGATAAAAAAGACTAAATTGATTGAGCAGCAGCGTTTTAATCGTGACTAACTAACATCTTTTTGGCTTTAAAAGGTATTTCCTGTAGATGAACTATTTGTTTTAAGAGTAGAAGCTGATTTATGTCGGCTGTTGCTTTCTCAGAAACCCAGCGGGGAAAGCTGAGATGATTCTTTGCTGAATGAGGTCCTTTGGATTTCAGAAGGCTTTGATTCCCACCAGCCTCCATGTCTTCCTCTGCAGGGTTCCTGCTAAACCCATTGATCAGTATCACTCCCCTCCAGAGGTTCTCAGGTGGCCCCGTCGTTCACATGAGCTCAGGATCATACCTGCCCCCCCCCCTCGTCACTACAGAGGAGCTGAAATCACTCAG